>NC_060138.1:710155577-710462318 GCF_021461385.2 Schistocerca piceifrons
ATGAAATCTGCATGTTTGACTCTTTTCAGATTCTGAACTTTTCTCTATCCTAATAAAGTCTAATGGAAGCTCTAGCATTGACGTATGTGTTTTGTGTACTAACACAAGTTGTATAAATACATGATCCTAAAAGTCTGTTCATTTAGATTTAGTTTAAACTGAGACAAACACTTTCTCAAAATATGGAAATCTGGAGAAAGTGGTATTTCATACTTATTACTTTATTCTATACTTTCACTCATGGATTATGAATGAAAGGTCTGTGCTATCTATGCATCAAAAAGTAGCATTGTCTCTTGACTGAATAATATCTGTTTTTTCTTGTGCAATTGGTTATAATTTTTGTAACTATCTTACATGTTATATAGAGGGGCTAATAGACTATCCGTATTTTTTTTTGTTTTTCCTGTTTATATAGAATAAAACAAGTACAGCATTGAAACTTCCTGGCTAATTAAAACTGTGCACCAGACTGAGACTCGAACTCGGGGCTTTTGCCTTTCACGGGCAAGTACCCTACCATCTGAGCTACCTGAGCATGACTTACGACCCATCCTCACAGTTTTAATTCTGCCAGTACCTCGTCTCCTTTCATTCTGGTAGTACAGCATTGTTACAGTTTTGGGAAATTGTCTACCTCTGCAGACATTCTGCAAACAATTTTGCAAGTTCCTTTGGTATAACTTTTCTTTCAGCTTTAACCATTTCTATTCATTTCCCTTGCCTTTCTTTCTTCATACTTTAAATGACTTTATTCATCTCATCTGGCATTGTTTCAATTTTTTTGTTCTTGCTTTCCTTATTCTTACTCTTATTGCTCTCAATTGCAATCAAGATTCAAGTTCACCACCTCTGACTATCACAAAGGAGAATCACTTTGTTGTGCACCAAGAACAAATATGGGCTCCCTACAACATTCTGTAACATCCTGTACCATTGGTCAGAGACTAGCAGCAGCTGGGCAGGGAATTGGCAACCCGTGCATAGGCTGCCATGAACATGTGTTTAGCATTGAATCACCATTCTGCAGTACACCAGGTGACCTTCGTTGGTGAGTATGACAGTGACCTAGGAGAGTCCCCACTATTCCAGTGTTTTGGAGAGGCACAGTAGTGTTACTTTTGGTGTTATGGTGTGGGGAGGCATCGAATATGACTTCAGGTCATGGCTGCTAATGACTGAAGGAACTCTGACAGCACAACAGTACACTATAGATATTTCACATTCTCATGTGTTAGTACTGGATGTCATTTTTTGACAGTGCTTGTCCATGCATGGCACACATCTTTGTGGAGCTGTTTGTGTGATATTGAGATACTCCTATGGCCAGTAAGATCCCAGGTCTGCCCCTGATGTAACATGTTTGGGGCCAGGTCAGATGTCAATTCATTTTCAGGGCCAGAAATTGTTTCAGTATCCATAATTACTGTTTTTAATTTTCTTGTTTGCTATGAAGTGTACAGCTAAATTTCCTCCCTGTTCTATTCCTCTGTAGGAAAGCTTATATTCTGTTAATACCGTTTAGTGTCTGCGTGTTCACCACACTTCTAATAACTGAACCACATCCTTCTCGATCTTATTTATTTCCTGTATTTAGATATCAAAGTTGTACAATGTGTGGTTCTTGGATAAAAAAAGTAGTAGAAGTACTTTAACTTCTAAGGTCCATGTTACTGTTCATATAGACAAACTTTGCATGGCAGGATTCCAGTACAGAAGTAGATGGGCATGTCTCATATCTTTAATAATTACATGAGATGCCTCAGTCCACTAATCTTAAGGTTCTTTCACTTAGGCTAGAATATCAATATTGTGGGAGCTCAAATATGACAGGAAGGCCTTAAACAATCCTATCTATGTAAAATTAGCTTACCAGGGTCTGAAGGTTTTTGTGGTACATGTGAACAATGTTTTATCTCTGCAGAGCTGCACTCACAATAGTCTCGTAAAAATGTACCTGACCAGAAGACAAGTAAGCAACCAGCTGGATTACCCCTGAGCATATGGTATGCTAGCAGTTACCTGCAGCTGCACTCACACATCAGTAGTTGTGTTATGGTGAGTAAAAAAGCTATTACACATGTGGTAACATTAACTACCCTCACACGTCAGCTTGTTCGAGTATGCAGAACTCATGATGTGCTCGCCACCCTTTCTAACTGCCCCAGCACATGACAATGTGACACACGTAGTGTTACTGCTGAGTGATGTGTGCAGAGATGTGTAGGCAGGAGCATGCTTCCATGCATTCTGCTATTGAAATTGCTGTAAATTATACATGTACTTTAAGCAACAAATTTAACAATTTTTAACATAGTTTGTGTACATTAGTGTAAAAAAAGGTTTCATTACCCACTTCACTGTTTTAGGGGCCAGTTCCCTTTTTTATTTTATAAAGTAGTGTATGTTCTTCGTCAGGGTTCAGCTACCTCCATACCAATTTTCATCAAAATTGTTTCAGTAGTTTAGTTGTGAAAACACAGCAGAGAGAGCTATTTTCACATTTATAATATTAGTATGGATTAACTGAGGATTGCAAAAATAGAGTGGAGTATGTGATATCAAGCAGTTCACACATCAAAAAGAGAAACTTTGAGTAACTTCTGGCTAGTGGAATACAAATAAGCTTGATCAAAACAAACAAATGAGGCTATGTACCTATGTAAGAACTGAAAGGAGTAACTGTAGAAGAATCAAAAGGATGGCTGAGGACACAGCAAGCATGAAAGGTGATGCAGAATGATGGTTAATGTAAAGTAGGACTTGCAAATAATACATATATTTCTCTTGACTGGTGACACACGTTATGTGGATCGACTGGAACGGATTTCTTCCTACAGCACATTGTAGTTCTATAGTAGATCTGCAGATGACTAAGGATGAATGATCATAGCTGGTGACACACATTCTGTGGATTGACTGGAAAGGATTTCTTCCTATAGCACAGCATAATTGTGTAAGTGTGTGTAGATATGACTGTAGATGACTGAGGGGAAGAAGGGACAGAGCACAGTTCTGTAGGAATTCCACCCAGAGTGGAAAAAAAATTGAAGTTCCTACAGGGAATTAAAATGAATATGACAGAGATGCTATTAGGGAAACTGTCATCTTAAAGAGTGATTGAGGTCACAGTGAGGAAAAAAGGTAAAAGAGACATACAATCAGTGAAAACAACCTAAAATGAGGAAGGCAAATGAGCTGCTAGCCATAGAGTGGCAGCATGTGAGACAATATAATTGAAATAACAATTTTCACAAGGTGCTATAAACCAACGAGAAGAGGATCCTGAAAATTGTTACAGACACGAGAAGCTCGTTAAAAGGCATAAGGTGGGCACAACATGCTGATATTTAGTGCAGTGGTCATACCTCACTAGTGTTGTAACATAATTGTAGTTGTGCTACACAAACTGGTTATGGAAACTGACAAAGTACTGCCAATTGATGTACATTGCCCAAAGCAAGTACCTATATGGAATTGCAGATGGGCACATAGATCAGAAACTCTGTGTTACAAAGTTAGACGAGACCATTTGTGCAGGAAACAAGATTGAGAAGGAGAGACAATCTACACTCCTGGAAATTGAAATATGAACACCGTGAATTCATTGTCCCAGGAAGGGGAAACTTTATTGACACATTCCTGGGGTCAGATACATCACATGATCACACTGACAGAACCACAGGCACATAGACACAGGCAACAGAGCATGCACAATGTCGGCACTAGTACAGTGTATATCCACCTTTCGCAGCAATGCAGGCTGCTATTCTCCCATGGAGACGATCGTAGAGATGCTGGATGTAGTCCTGTGGAACGGCTTGCCATGCCATTTCCACCTGGCGCCTCAGTTGGACCAGCGTTTGTGCTGGACGTGCAGACCGCGTGAGACGACGCTTCATCCAGTCCCAAACATGCTCAATGGGGGACAGATCCGGAGATCTTGCTGGCCAGGGTAGTTGACTTACACCTTCTAGAGCACGTTGGGTGGCACGGGATACATGCGGACGTGCATTGTCCTGTTGGAACAGCAAGTTCCCTTGCCGGTCTAGGAATGGTAGAACGATGGGTTCGATGACGGTTTGGATGTACCGTGCACTATTCAGTGTCCCCTCGACGATCACCAGTGGTGTACGGCCAGTGTAGGAGATCGCTCCCCACACCATGATGCCGGGTGTTGGCCCTGTGTGCCTCGGTCGTATGCAGTCCTGATTGTGGCGCTCACCTGCACGGCGCCAAACACGCATACGACCATCATTGGCACCAAGGCAGAAGCGACTCTCATCGCTGAAGACGACACGTCTCCATTCGTCCCTCCATTCACGCCTGTCGCAACACCACTGGAGGCGGGCTGCATGATGTTGGGGCGTGAGCGGAAGACGGCCTAACGGTGTGCGGGACCATAGCCCAGCTTCATGGAGACGGTTGCGAATGGTCCTCGCCAATACCCCAGGAGCAACAGTGTCCCTAATTTGCTGGGAAGTGGCGGTGCGGTCCCCTACGGCACTGCTTAGGATCCTACGGTCTTGGCGTGCATCCGTGCATCCGTGCATCGCTGCGGTCCGGTCCCAGGTCGACGGGCACGTGCACCTTCCGCCGACCACTGGCGACAACATCAATGTACTGTGGAGACCTCACGTCCCACGTGTTGAGCAATTCGGCGGTACGTCCACCCGGCCTCCCGCATGCCCATTATACGCCCTCGCTCAAAGTCCGTCAACTGCACATACGGTTCACGTCCACGCTGTCGCGGCATGCTACCAGTGTTAAAGACTGCGATGGAGCTCCGTATGCCACGGCAAACTGGCTGACACTGACGGCGGCGGTGCACAAATGCTGCGCAGCTAGCGCCATTCGACGGCCAACACCGCGGTTCCTGGTGTGTCCGCTGTGCCGTGCGTGTGATCATTGCTTGTACAGTCCTCTCGCAGTGTCCGGAGCAAGTATGGTGGGTCTGACACACCGGTGTCAATGTGTTCTTTTTTCCATTTCCAGGAGTGTATTATGAAGGTTGCCTACAGGCTACCAAGTCATATTCCACTTCCTGGGAGATAAGCTAAGACAAATACAGCACCAAATATAACATAGAATTGCTACCTAAGATCAGGCACAGCTTGTAATTAAAGGCTCTGAGGTGGAGCCGCCACAGCATATATATTAAAATAAATTTCTGAACTCATGCTACAAATTTACATCATAGGACACATTTTGCATGTTTCCCACATGAATTTAAATCAGGCCGATCAACGTTTTTGGAACTGTTGATGTGTGATATCCAGCAATGTTTTTCAAATAGGTAGTAGCTAAAGTTGTGCCTTGAAATGCCACTCCATGTAGCAGTAGTTTGAGTTCAGCTGTACAGCTCTGGTCGGCCTGCAGGCTCTGGGCATTCAGCTAAGCGTGTTCTACCAACCTCTGCACAGTTTTCATGATCCACTGCTTTTACCAAAAGAGAATGAACAGGGTTGTTGGAAATTCGTTATCGAATCCCTGTCTCTGTACATATATGTTATGATTTGATGTGTCATTAATTGACATTCCGTATTATTGTTTTGAAATCATTTTAGGTATTTGCTTTTGTTCTTCCATTGGCTGTTCTAGCCACTGTTAAGATAAGTTTGGAAAGCTCTCACCAGAGTGCACTAGGATACCGTAACATAAGGATCACCACCTAGCGAGAGTTTCACAAACAATTAGTAGAACAAAGCATACGAAATATGATCCATTAATTTAGTTTCCTTGCATGCTGTGTTTGCGGCTAACATGCATTATTTTCATGATTGTGTTTCTTTTTGTGATCGTATTGTGCCAGAGTGAAGTGAGCTATACTATCATCTGAGTAACTGCAAGGAATGACAAGTTAATAAACAGCATAGTATGAATTCGGTGTGCAATTTATTAGCTAAAAATTTGGAACATGCTGATAGGATAAAAATGAAGGACCTTGGGGCGCCCAGACCAGACCTGAAAATAAGTCGAGAACAAAAACAGTGTAAATCCAGGAAAGAGTATACATGAAATTTTAACAGAACAAGTACAATGCAGCTGAATGATTATAAAGTGAAAAATGTGTTTTTCTGTTACACCTGTCTTGTGACAAATAATAGTGATAGTGCCTGGACTGACTGTGGTATCACAGACAAAAAATTTTCATGCAAAGGTGAAAAACTCAATTCTAATGAAGAACATTGCAATGGTTTCACTGCATTTTCAATGCTATGAAAAGTGGGCAATATGTGCCAACTAGACTGTGTTTACCTCGTTAGCATAAAGACATACAAGGGGGAACCCAAAAGAAACCAGATTGTTGTAATAAGAAATTTATTGATTAACCTGTTTACAAAATTACTTCAGTCACCTCCAAAATACTCTCCATTACATGTGATGCACTTGTTAAGTCTCTTTTCCCACTGTTGGAAGCATGTTTGAAACTCTTCAAGTTTGATATTGTCTTACCGCCTTCACATCGTCATAACGCTCCCCTTTTAGCATTTTTTTCATTCGTGGAAATAGGAAAAAGTCACACGACGCTAGGTCTGGTGAATACAGAGCGTGGGGAATGACAGACCACCTCTGAGATGCCAAATAGTGGGTCACTCTTAAGGCCGTGTGTGCTGAAGCGTTGTCGTGATGCAGAAACCAGTCACCTTATCGCCAAAGGTACGGGTGTTTCCCCCTCACATCCTCTCGCAGACACCTTAAAACATCCAAGTAAAAGTGCTGGTTAACAGTTTGTCCAGGGGGTATGAATTCCCGATGCACAATTCCACGAACATCAAAAAAGACAATGATCATTGTCTTCACATTTGACCTCACTTGCCTTGCTTTTTTTGGTCTGGGAGAGTTGGGAGTCCTCCACTGGCTTGACGCTTGCTTGGTTTCTGGGTCATACCCAACTCTCATCCCCTGTAATGACTTTGTTCAAGAAGTTTGGATCACGTGCAATCTCTGTTTTCAAGTCCTGACACACATTCATGTGGATGGTTTTTTGCTCCTGTGTGAGAAGGCACGGAACAAATTTAGCAGCAACACGGCTCATGTGCAAATCCTCACTCAAAATCCAGTGGCATGAGCTCCAACTGATTCTTGTCTCTGCTGAAATTTGGTTGATCGTTTGGCGATGATCCTCGTTGATCTTTTGGCGGACCTTTTCAATGTTCTTCTCATTTTGCGATGTTGAAGGGTGTCCAGGACGAGCTTGGTCTTCAACACACATCTCCCATGTTTAAAGCACCCAATCCACTCGAAAACCTGTGTGCCGCTCATAGTGTCCTCCTGGAAAGCTTCCTGAAGCATTTTGTGTGTCTCTGTTGCAGTTTTTTTAAGCTGGAAACAAAATTTCACACACTCTTTGTTCTTTTAAAGTTGCCATAACGACTTCGCAACTTCACAGAGGTAACCCGCCAGCAGTCAGAGAAACACAATACCACACTTGCACGTTCAGCTCTACACTGACACCGTCTGCACAGCTGTTTCATGAAGGTCTCTACTAACACCATCTAGCATGAGAACCCTGCACTATGTCTATGAGTGGCAGTGCCCTCGGAGGCCGGTTTATTTTGGGTCCCCCCTCGTACAATGAAAGTGTCTCAAAAAGCCGGTATATCTTGAGTAAACTGATAAATTGATTAAATTTTGTGGCTAATTCAAGCTGTCCTTATGGGGTCATGATGAAACAGAAAATTCCAAGAACCAAGGAATTTTTCGATGACTAGTTGGTCTGATGTCAGAACTTGATGGCCTCCAAATGAACTGTTGGAATCAATTCACAAGGTGTGCCTAAATCTGATCAAGAATGAACTGTTGAAGACAAATTTCCTTGCTATCAAATTTGATGAAACCATTGAGAGTGCAAACTTGTCACAACTGGTCATAATAACTTGCTATGACCTGCAGGGGAAAATTAACGAAAGATTTATTTTCTTTGCACGATCAAAAAGTCACACTGCAGATGATGTAACTGTAGCTGTTCTCAGCGAGTCAGAGAAAATGAACATAAGTGAAACCACTGAGAAACTGATAGCTAAGTGTTACATTGGTGCTCCTTGTTATGAGTGGCCACAAAAGTGGAACTCAAATCAGGATGAAAGAGTAGTATAAAAATGCTCACTTCATTCACTGTAATGCACATCAGTTAAATTTAATTGTTGAAAGTTGCGTCCTAAACACACAGCCATTCTTGCCAAGATAGTGAAGAAACGTACTCCTACTTGTCCTCCGTCCATAATATGGAATTTCAGTTCATGGAGTGTAACAACTATTCACAAATATCAGACGGAAATTGTAGAGTGCATGGAAAAAGTCATTGATGATGCTAGTAATGATTACAAGACAATAAACAAGGTTATGGGGTTCAAAGGTTTCTGCAAGATGAAGGTTAAAAGAAAAAAAAAAAAAAAAAAAAAGTAATCCCTCATTGTGACAGTCTCTTCAACCAATTCCAGCAAAGGAATATTGACACAGTGAAAACTGTTGAATACGTATCTCAGTTTGCAGCTTGTGTTCAGCACATTAGGACCTCACTTGACACTGACAATCACTGGGAACAGGAAAAGCCCACTGCAAAAAGAGGTCGTTTCACTGAATCCAGAATGGCTTGTGCACGAGACATCTGTGACCACAACGTGACTCACATCAGTGATCGATTCAATTTTAATGATCACTTGTCAATTGCATGACTCTTTGAACTGTCTTTGTTTTCCAAATATAACATTGTTTTCCCAGAAAAGAACTTTCTTAGCTGTCAATTAGTTTAAATTACAGTGTTTAGACTTAAATGACATGAACTGAATGCGCTATACTGCCTAAATAATTTTATGAAAGCATCAGGTGCTTCGACTTTATTGAACTTTCTTTATGAAAACATTTTAGCAAATGCGTCTCCTGCAGATAATAGAAACCTTTCCAATGACAACAGGAGAGGCAGAACACTGCTTCTCTGCATTAAAGCAAGTGAAAACATTTATGTGCAGTGCTATCAATGAGAACAGACTGTGCATTTGCTTTGTGTTCTCTTGATAAAGAACTACTGAATCAGCCAGTTTCATTGATCATTGACCATTTTGCGGAGCAGAAGGGGCGAGGAGTGGGGGGGAGGGTGAACTGATTTCATTTACAAACAAATGAATTAAGGTAAGCAAAAGTGCATTAATAGATAATTAGGAGCAATTCCTTTGTTGTAACTATCAGTTCAGCTTATGAAATTAAGTGCATAAAAAAGGGTAGTGACTTGTTAAGCCATTGACTAACATTTTCTAAAATGCAGCCTCATTCGTAGTAGGCCTATGGCTTCTTGCCCTAAATGTCAAATTTGCCGACACTTTGGCACAATAAACCGTACTAAAAACTATGCATTTGGGAGATATCTTTCATGCGCTAGATCACTTAAAATGCATTAATTCATAATACACAAATGTAAACAGTACAACTATGGTATGTAAATTAACATGGCTGTTGGTCATATCAGCCAGTCACAGCACAAGACCCGTGACGTCACTGAAATATCACTATTTCGTCACGCAATTTCAAATGCCGCCATCTGAGCACATTAAACGACCAAAATTTAGAAATAAAAGCACCAGAAACATTAAGTGTACAGCGAAGTTAACCTATACCACATTCATGATCTCTCCTAAACGTGCCTTTTAATACAATTCTTAGGGATAAACTGTCAGGAAATACGATGGCTGGGAATAAATAAGCTAACGATAGATTTTATCTTGCAGTTAACTTTCGATGTTACTTAGCAGTTCACTATGAAATGGAAAGAAGGTACAGTATGTAAATGTTTGGGTAGAGTGTGATTTGCACCCAACCCCCTCCCCCCTCCGAAATCTTGGTTGTGGAGACATGTATTCCTGTATCGTAGCCTGTGTTAGTTCCAGTCGATTAATGTTGCAGGCTTACCAGTATGGAAACCATGAGCTGCGCCTGCCTAAGGCAAAGGGGAGGACTGTGTAAGTCTCCTCCACAAGCTACTCAAGAAGGGCAGAGCTTACGAGTGTGGAGATAACAAGAGACAACTTTTGAAATGTTAAAAAAGTAGATTATAAGAGTACTTATACTTATCTATTCTGACTGAAATCATCTGTTCTTTGTCACTAAAAGGATGATTCAGGAAGGAACTGGAGCTATATTAAGCCAAGGAGATCCTGCAGAGAAAAGTGAAATTATAGCACCATAGAATGGGTGCTATTTGCAATTCACTGGACTACCAGTTAAGTTATAACCCATTTGTGAATGAATTTTCCATGTGAGTTGATTACAAGTTAGTGCAGTAGTTCAGCAGTCTTAGTGATCCTTGTGCAAACAAAGTTGAAGCTGGAGGAATATGACTATCAAAGAATATTTGGACATTCCAGTCCAAGCTACTGGAGAGGGCAGTCATTTGTATGCATGAGATGTGCTGGCTTGTATGAATATGTGTGTGTGTGTGTGTGTGTGTGTGTGTGTGTGTGTGTGTGTGTGTGTGTGTGTGTGTGTTTTCCTTTTATGAAGAAGACTTTGGTCAAAAGCTAATGTGAAAGTGTCTTTTCATTGTGCCTGTCTGCAACTCAGAGTATCATCATATCATCGACATAAATACATCCTCCATCGATAAGGTTTCAAACCATTTTTTGGTGGCAACCACAGGATCCACAACATGATAGGTTCCACCAAGGATGCAGCCAACAAACTAAATACTGCAGCAGTATATGAACTACTTTGTTTAGTGTGGAGCTCACAATGGAAATGAGATCCATCCTTCATGAAACCCTCCCCACACCACCAAGAGTGTCTTTCCGCCGTCCACCTAACCTTCGTAACCTCTTGGTTCATCCCTATGAAATCCCCAAACCACCTTCCCTACCCTCTGGCTCCTACCCTTGTAACCACCCCCGGTGTAAGACCTGTCCCATGCACCCTCTCTCACCACCCCCTACTCCAGTCCTGTAACCCGGAAGGTGTACATGATCAAAGGCAGAGCCATGTGTGAAAGCACCCACATGATTTACCAACTGACATGCCTACACTGTGAAGCCTTCTATGTGAGAATGACCAGCAACAAACTGTACATTTGCATGAATGGACACAGGCAGACAGTGTTTGTTGGTAATGAGGTTCAACCTGTGGCTAAACATGCCTTGGTGCATGGCCAGCACATCTTGGCACAGTGTTCCATGATCCGGGTTATCTGGATACTTCCCACTGACACCAACCTATCAGAACTCCAGAGATAGGAACTTGCCTTTCAATATATTCTCTCTTCCCATTACCCACCAGGCCTCAACCTCCGCTAATTTCAAGTTGCCGCCGCTCGTACCTCACCTGTCATTCAACAACATATTTGCCTCTATACTTCCACCTCGACTGACATCTCTGCCCAACCTCTTTGCATTTACATGTGTCTGCCTGTGTCTGTATATGTGCGGATGGATGTGTGTGTGTGTGTGTGTGTGTGTGTGTGTGTGTGAGTGTGTGTGTGTGTGTGTGTGCGAGTGTATACCTGTCCTTTTTTCCCCCTAAGGTAAGTCTTTCCGCTCCCGGGACTGGAATGACTCCTTACCCTCTCCCTTAAAACCCACATCCTTTCGTCTTTCCCTCTCCTTCCCTCTTTCCTGATGAAGCAACCTTGGGTTGCAAAAGCTTGAAATTTGTGTGTGTGTTTGTGTGTTTTTTATTGTCTCTAACAACATACCAATACTTTCATTTGGTAAGTTACAGCATCTTTATTTTTAGATATATTTACATTACATTCATATTGTTACATTTACAATGGTGATTTCATTCATATAACTACTTAAAAATACTGGGTACAGGTTTAATGTGGATGCTAGAACAATATCTGTCCATGGACTGTTATAATTACTTGTACTTTTAATTAGATTCATTCATAATAAGATATAAATTGCAGTCATTGATTAATGTTCATATGAGTGGTTGTGCACGTTTTATGTGTTTTATACTATATATGTTTTCCGTGTCTATGTTACGTCAGTGTTGTTACTGTCACTCATTTCATTGTCGGTACTAGAGCTACTTGAGCTATCTGTGTCAGTTTGTCTTCATCAGACGCAGTCTGATGATCCAACTTTCTTTTAACAGGTTATCACCAGCAACGAGAGCTGGATTTACGGTTATGACCCAGAGACAAAGCAACAATCGTCCCAATGGAAGAGCCTGGGCTCTCCAAGACTCAAAATAGCGAGACAGATGAAGAGCAAAGTGAAGAGCATGATCATCATTTTCTTTGATACCAAGGGAGTTGTTCACAGAGAATTCACCCCACCCAACCAAACAGTGAATTTCATGTACTAATGTGACTTTTGTGACAGCTCCGTGAAAACATGCGGCGATGATGACTCAAACTTTGGCATCAAGGGAACTGGCTGCTGCATCATGAAAATGTGCCCTGTCACACGTCCTTGCTCACAAGGACCTTTTTGGCAAAAAAACAACATAGCGGTTGTACCCCACTCACCGCACATGCCAGATTTGGCACCTTGCGACTTCGCACTATTCCCAAAACTGAAACTCAAGTTGAAAGGCCGTCAGTTTGACACTCTAAGAGAGGATTCAAGAAGCATTTCTGGCAGTGATAAACACACTCACTGAAACTCAAGTTGCAAGGCCATCAGTTCGACACTCTAGAGAGGATTCAAGAAGCATTTCTGGCAGTGATAAACACCCTCAAAGAACAGGACTTCCAGAAAACATTTGACCAGTGGCAGAAGCGCGGGGACCAGTGTGTACGTGCGGGTGGGAACTACTTTGATGGTGATGGTGACCATTAGGCCTAAGGTAAGGCTTTCAACAGATGGCAGCACCAGTACCAAAAATTTTGGATAGCACCTCATATGATGTATTGTATTTATTGGTCCAGTAAATCTTACATGTACAGTACAGCACATCAGATATTGGACAGGTCAAAGTATATCTTACAATTAAAACACTTTAGAAACTAGAAAATTATGTTCATAAAATTTTACAGCACTTCATATACTGAGCAAGTCAATGTGTAAGTTATACACTCCTGGAAATGGAAAAAAGAACACATTGATACCGGTGTGTCAGACCCACCATACTTGCTCCGGACACTGCGAGAGGGCTGTACAAGCAATGATCACACGCACGGCACAGCGGACACACCAGGAACTGCGGTGTTGGCCGTCGAATGGCGCTAGCTGCGCAGCATTTGTGCACCGCCGCCGTCAGTGTCAGCCAGTTTGCCGTGGCATACGGAGCTCCATCGCAGTCTTTAACACTGGTAGCATGCCGCGACAGCGTGGACGTGAACCGTATGTGCAGTTGACGGACTTTGAGCGAGGGCGTATAGTGGGCATGCGGGAGGCCGGGTGGACGTACCGCCGAATTGCTCAACACGTGGGGCGTGAGGTCTCCACAGTACATCGATGTTGTCGCCAGTGGTCAGCGGAAGGTGCACGTGCCCGTCGACCTGGGACCGGACCGCAACGACGCATGGATGCACGCCAAGACCGTAGGATCCTACGCAGTGCCGTAGGGGACCGCACCGCCACTTCCCAGCAAATTAGGGACACTGTTGCTCCTGGGGTATCGGCGAGGACCATTCGCAACCGTCTCCATGAAGCTGGGCTACAGTCCCGCACACCGTTAGGCCGTCTTCCGCTCATGCCCCAACATCGTGCAGCCCGCCTCCAGTGGTGTCGCGACAGGCGTGAATGGAGGGACGAATGGAGACGTGTCGTCTTCAGCGATGAGAGTCGCTTCTGCCTTGGTGCCAATGATGGTCGTATGCGTGTTTGGCGCCGTGCAGGTGAGCGCCACAATCAGGACTGCATATGACCGAGGCACACAGGGCCAACACCCGGCATCATGGTGTGGGGAGCAATCTCCTACACTGGCCGTACACCACTGGTGATCGTCGAGGGGACACTGAATAGTGCACGGTACATCCAAACCGTCATCGAACCCATCGTTCTACCATTCCTAGACCGGCAAGGGAACTTGCTGTTCCAACAGGACAATGCACATCCGCATGTATCCCGTGCCACCCAACGTGCTCTAAAAGGTGTAAGTCAACTACCCTGGCCAGCAAGATCTCCGGATCTGTCCCCCATTGAGCATGTTTGGGACTGGATGAAGCGTCGTCTCACACGGTCTGCACGTCCAGCACAAACGCTGGTCCAACTGAGGCGCCAGGTGGAAATGGCATGGCAAGCCGTTCCACAGGACTACATCCAGCATCTACACGATCGTCTCCATGGGAGAGTGGCAGCATGCATTGCTGCGAAAGGTGGATATACACTGTACTAGTGCCGACATTGTGCATGCTCTGTTGCCTGTGTCTATGTGCCTGTGGTTCTGTCAGTGTGATCATGTGATGTATCTGACCCCAGGAATGTGTCAATAAAGTTTCCCCTTCCTGGGACAATGAATTCACGGTGTTCTTATTTCAATTTCCAGGAGTGTAATTAAACCACATTAGAAACTTGAAGTTTACAACTGAATGATGTGCTGTAGTCTTTGTTTCAATAATGACTGCATTATGATCACTTGTCGTTATGTTCAGATACACATGCCAGTCTATTTCTATACAGGTTGTTCACAAGTAGGATGTCACTGTTGATGTGACCTTAGTCATCAGTGTGATCACAATGCCACGAGGTGGATCTGGCATTGATGTCAGCTGCAATGATCATCTTCTTCCCTCTCAAGTAAAGTGCTATCTGTTGAATCGTTTCAGTGTATGGTTGAATTATATGGGAGTTCTGGGCATGCAGTGACACCAGTATCCATGTGTCTGTACCCTTGTGCCCTTTACTGTTACAACATGTCTGTTGCACAATTATGTGATTTTTGTAGTCTGGCACTTGGTGTCTATTATTGTACAGCCAGTGTTTTGTTCCATGAAATATGGTGTTAGTTTTGGATTCTAACTGTGAAAGTAGTTCTTGCAACATGCACATCTTTTATGGCTGAACATCTAAGAACACCAAGAGGACATTGTACATGCTATAAATGAGATTTTTGCTCATAAATCTGAGGGTGTGCTGCTGGAGTTTTCGTCTGAGAAAGAATTGCACATGCTTTACTGAATAATGATGAAGATTGTATGCTTGTTTATCAATATTTTGCATAGACATACTTTTCATTTGCAACAGTTATGTTTATACTTTGATGTGACCTTACTTGAATAAAGAAAGAAATGTCACATGTGACAATCTTTTCACCTCCTTGGCAGTCTCTGAAACCTAGGAAGCAAATGCTACAAGTTTTGTGGGCACCATAAATCGATCTCACAGGGAAATAACATCTCTGTCAAGAAGACAAAAGGAGAGAGATAACACTGTTGTTGAAGGAGAATGATACAACATTGATTGTTTATCAGGGAAAGAACAGTAAGAATGACATGATTCTCAGTGCTATGCATCCTTTAGTAAAAATTGAGGCTGGCTTAAAAAATAAGCCAGATACAGTTACATTTTGTAACTGCTGTAAATATTGTGTGGACTTGCTCAACCAAATGACTCACATATAGTCAAAGCACAATCCGGTTGTTTGTCTGTTCACGCAATTTGCAGCTTGCTAGATTTGCCTTGAATAAATGCCTGGGTATTGTACATTGTTCTAAATGAGAAAAAGTTGAAACACAGGGACTTTATACAGCAGCTTCAAGATCCACAGCAGAGATACATGAGACTGTACAAGTGTGAAGCAAATTGTAGATTACTTAACGATAGATAGCTACATTATCCTTAGTATCAATTGATCCAACCAACAGCCACATTGATGAGCTGGAAGTCAAATGAGAACAATATCCTACTGTCATAGTATATACACAAATGGGAATTACTGAGCCATATTTGATTAACCTAGTCAACAGTTCAGTATTAATAGTTGCTCAGGAACAATATTGGAGATAAGAATCTTCTGCCCATACCTACTGAGAAGAATCAATATCAGCTGCAGAAAGTAATGGAGCTCCATAGTCTTTATCGCTTCTTCTACTTCTGTCCACATTAGATCCATCTTTATATGATCTACATTTCTGGGCTCGTCACATTCCTCTTTCACATTTCCGTAAGGGTTTAGTAACTCTTCAGATTTATCCTTCCACATCTCCTTGATTTACTGTGCATTCTCAACTTCCTTTCCACAAAACTACAACTCTATATAAATGACATAACAATGTTGTAGAATCTTATAACATGTTGATACATAGTTATCTCAAACAGAATGACCTCCTCCAAGCCAACTATCATTGATTCAAAATATGTCATGCAAAAACCCAACTTGCGTTTTTCTCATATGACATCCTGTAAGCTATGGATAAAAGTAAACATTTAGAAGCAATTTTGCTTGACCTCCAAGGAGCATTTGACTCAGTATCACACCAACTGGTTTTAATGAAAGTACAATCAAAGTTCATGATTGGATATAGAATTTCTTGGTAGGGAGGACACAGCTTGATATATTTAATGAACAGTCATCAGCAGATGTAGAAATAACTAAAGGTATGCTCCAGGAAAATGTGTTGGGGCCCTGTTCATGTTGTATATAAATTACATTGCAGACTTTTGCAGGTGACACTGTTCTCTGTAATCAAGTACTGTTTGAAAAATACTGGACAATTATTCATTCAGGTCTTGGCAGCTTGCTGTAAATATTGAGAAATGTAAAATTTTGCACTTCACAAAATGTGAAAACATTGTATCCTATGACTACAATATCAGTGGGTTATAATTCTTATAAACACATGGTGTATAAAGTTTTACCCCTTCATGAACAGTGATGCCACCCTGGAGTGGCTGGCATATCTCAATGTTAAAGATAACCTTACTCTCAGCATAACAACATTGTGAAGAAGCCAGACTAACATTTTATTCCTGAAGAGGGTCAGCAGCCTTTTCAGTCATTGCTGGGGCAACACTTTGTATGACTGATCTGCCTTATAATATTAGCCAACATGGCTTTGTGAATGGTTGAAGTCATGGGGCACAATATCCTGATGAGCCAAAACTTTATCAATACCCGATTTTATGAACACCTGCTTAAAATGGTGTTGGTCCTTCTATGGAATGCAATGCAGCAGTGATTCTGTGTGACATGAGTCAACAAGTCCTTGGTAGGTTTCCAGAAGTATGTGACACAAAATAGGTCTTGCAATTCCAGTAAATTATGGGTCAGTAATTTGTGGACACAGAGATGGTGACCAATAGAGACCCAGATGTGTCCATTGGTTTCAGGTCAGAAAATTTGATGGTCAAGACATAAACATCAGCTCATTATTATGTTCCTCAAAGTACTGTTGCCTGAATGAATGCAGGTGGTCCACAATAATTCCCACACAATCCACAGCAGCCGTGGTGACTTTGGTTACTACTGCAGGTTCCCTGGAAGCCAGGTGAATATTTAAACATAATACTGTCCCCACCAGCCTATGTCCTTGTCTCAGTGCTAGTTTTGAGCAGCTATTCACCTGGATGTTGACATATCTGATCACGATCATCAACCTGGTGTAACGAGACATGTGATTTATCCAGCCAGGTGACACGTTTCCATTGATCTGTGGTCAAATCTCAGCACCAGTTGTTCACCGCAGTAGTAATTTTCAAGACCATTGAGTCAACATGGGGACACTTAAGGGTCATCTGCTGTAGTGCCCCATGTTCAACAGTGTGTGGTGAGTAGTGTGCATTGAAGCACTCGATCTTGCACCATGAGATGTGGATGTCCAAAAACTAAAAAAAAGGCCAAAAACTTAACCTGTTGGAAGTGGTGGAAATTAACAAACATGTGGTTCACAATCCTGATGAGGCATGGTGCCTTATATCGCTCCTGTCTAGAGCCTGTGTATTGGGAGAATCACTCGTGTGCACAGTGACTGATGGTCTGAAGTGGATTCAGTCAAGTACATAGTTCTAATTTTCATCTCATAGGAGACAGTAGCAGACAGGACTAAACAGAAAACTATAATGTACAGGGTGACACACGGGAGAGGGACGATATTGAACTGTGTAGTACTGAGGGCACGGTGGTGGAAGTGGTCGTGGTGGAGATGGTTCTGATCCACACAAGATGCCATTTTATTTACTCAATCACTATGGAGCAGTGGGACTTGCAACATTGAATGTTTGTCTATGACAGTTTCATGAAAAGTGATGAGTCTATTATTGCTATGCAGCGATTGTTTTGTGCGCGATTTAATGTCGGTCAACATGGAACTGTTCCGAGCCATAACACAATCCTCAGATGGGTGGAAAACTTCAGATCAACTGGAAACATACTGGTTAAGAAGCATCCTGGCCTGAGACACAGAGTAAGGACACCAGAAAATGTTGAAAGGATAAGGCAAGTGGCAGTCAGAAGCCCAGGATGGTCAGCTAGATGTCATGCTAGTGAGTTATGAATCAATTGTGAGTCAGTTAGACGAATTTTGCATAAAGAATTAAAATTCCATCCCTACAAAATGCTCATTGTCCAACAACTTAAGGAAACTGATTTTGCTGTACAAGAAGACTTCGCTTACAGAATGCAAGTGATTTTGGGACTGAATGAAAATGAAATTTTATAGATGAGCAATGAAGCTCATTTTCATTTAAACAGGACCATGAATAAGCAAAACGTACATTACTGGGCTCCAGAGCATACACAACTTATCCACCAGCGTCCTCTACACTCAGAAAAAGTAACAGTCTGGTGTGCTCTTGGCTCTGTTGGCATTATTGGAAGAGAACGGGGCCACAGTTACTGATAATTCAGTATGTTATGTTCATATGCTTGAAACATTCTTGAAACCAGAACTAAGAAGACGATGAATCCCATTAAAACGTGTTTGGTTCCAGCAGGATGGGGCAATATCGCACACCGCATGTTTCCTGGCCACAATTATCTCATGTTTTGGCAATGTTCCTTGGCCTCCCAGGTCCCTCAACTTGTCAGTATGTGACTTTTTTCTGTGGGGGGTGCCTTAAGAACTGTGTCTATAACCACAAACCACGAAATTTGGACGAGTTGAAGAATGCAGTCATTCAAGAAATTGCCGCCATCCCTGCAGAGATTTTAGTCCGTGTGATGGAGGATTTTGAGAAGAGACTTGAGTCTTGCATTTTAAATGATAGACATCACCTTGACGGCATATTTTTCATAAATAACTTTGTTAACTAAAATGGCAAATAATGAGCTTTGATTTTGTGTAAATAAACATGCATTAATTTTAAAGTTGGCTGAGTATTACTTCGTTAAAAACCATCCGTCTCCCTTGTGTCACCCTATAGTTAAGTATTTGGCCGCCAAAGTCCAGTAGTGCACAGAGACATTCAAGAAACAGGTCAAGAGAATGTTTATGTGAATTGTTCTGTTTATTTCTTGAAGACTTTTTTTATATTTTTGTTTGTAAAGTTTTGCATATGCTTTTAGTAGTGTGAATGATGCTTGAATGTGGTCTAAAGTAAATACGTAGATCATTGTTCTACTGATGAATGCTGCACAAACTAGCGTGAGAAAGAAATATCAGAATGTTAAATACTTATTTCAGGAAAAAGTACAGTTCGAAAGTGTGTTATTGTTTGTTTGGTTAGTCATAAAAAGCGCAAACTAACACAGAGAATAATATTTTCTATTGGCCTTAAAGAAAACTGACCAGTCAGAATGGAGTATTCTTCATGCTTCTTTTCTCTTGGAGATATACAGGGTGATTCAAAAAGAATACCACAACTTTAGGAATTTAAAACTCTGCAATGACAAAAGGCAGAGCTAAGCACTATCTGTCGGCAAATGAAGGGAGCTATAAAGTTTCCTTTAGTTGTACATTTGTTCGCCATTTCAGCCAATAAAGTTTTCGGTCCCTTATTCTTCGAAGGTGCTACTGTAACTGGACATCAGTATCTGGAGTTGCTAGAGAATTGGCTGTTCCCTCAGCTCGAACAAGAAGCACAACAATTCATATTTCAGCAGGATGGAGCGCCACCACATTGGCACTTATCAGTCCGTAACTACCTGAACGTCAACTACCCGAGGCGATGGATCGGCCGCCAGGCAGCCCGTGACAGAGCACTTCATCACTGGCCTCCAAGAAGCCCTGATCTTACCCCCTGCGATTTTTTCTTATGGGGGTATGTTAAGGATATGGTTGAATTTTGCAGAGAGAACGATTTAATTGTGAAAGAAACATAGAGACACTGTATAGTTACAGATAGATTATATAAACGTAAGACAGAGATTTCTTCTGCAGGTTTTCAAACTGCAAAATGTTTCTGGGGGTAGATGTAGACTCTCACCATATCACCAGGTTATGAACTGCAGATTGTAACTGAAGAAGTTATACACACATCAAAAAAAAGTTTCGCCATCACCCCAGATCCCAGAACTCCTGGAGATGGACGTTGACTGTGGATATTGTATCACAGACACAGACACAATATTAGAGGTACTGGTGTGTACAGCAGTCTGGACCACCACCTCTGAAGGTTTCGCTGTATGGTGGTACAACATGCAATGTGTGGTTTTCATGAGCAATAAAAAGGGTGGAAATGATGTTTATGTTGATGTCTATTCCAATTTTGTGTACAGGTTCCGGAACTCATAGAACCGAGGTGATACAAAATTTTTTTGATATGTGTTGTCAGTTAGGAAATTAAGGAGATAGAGCCCAGGTAATTTGAAAGAATCAGAGATTGCTGAGAGTTTCAAACAAAGCATTATGAAATATTGGCTTCAGCATGAGAAAGGAACACTGTAGAAGATGAATTGGTAGCTTTGAGAAATAAAATAGTGAAGGTAGCAGAGACTCAAATAGGCTGAGAGACAGAGATTCAAATAGGCTGAGAGACAAGAGGCAGTACTAATCCTTCGATAACATACAAAAGATTGATTTTAACTGATGGAAGTAGATCATATAAAAATGCTTCCAATGAAGCAGGCAAAATGGAATACAGATGTCTAAAATGAAATTTACAGAAAGTATAAACCAGCAAAGCAGGAATGATTAAATGAGGAAAACAAAGCTGTGAATGCATGTATAACTATGGAAAAGTTACACTAAAGTGCCAAAAAAACTGGTATAGACATGTGTATTCAAATAAAGAGACATGTAAACAGGCAGAAAATGGCGCTGCAGTTGGCACCACCTATTTGAGACAACAAGTGTCTGGTGCAGTTGTTGTATTGGTTACTGCTGCTACAATGGCTGGTTATCAAAATTGAAGTGAGTTTGAACGTGGTGTTATAGTCAGTGCATGAGCGATGGGACACAACATCTCTGAGTTGGCAATGAAATGGGGATTTTCCCGAATGACCTTTTCAGGAATGTACCATGAATATCAGGAATCCGGTAAAACATCAAATCTCCGACATTGCTTCAGCCGGAAAAAGAATGGGACCAACAATGACTGAAGAGAATCATTCAACATGATAGAAGTACAACCCTTCTGCAAATTGCTGGAGATTTCAATGCTGGCCATCGAGCCATTCAAGAAAACGTAATTGATATGGGCTTTCAGAGCTGAACGCCCCTTGTGGACCCCTTGGTGATTATGACACAAAGTTTTACACCTTGCCTGGCCTTGTCGGCACCAACACTGGACTGTTGATGTCTGGAAACATGTTGCCTGGACGGACAAGTCTCGTTTCAAATTGTATTGAGTGGATGGACATGTACGTGTATGGAGACAACCTCACAAATCCAAGGACCCTGCATGTCAGCAGGGGACTTTTTATGCTGGTGGAAGCTCTTTAAAGGTGTGGGGCATTTGTAGTTGAAGTTACGTGGGACCCATGATACATCTGGATATGACTCTGACAGGTGACACATATGTTAGCATCCTGTCTGATCACTTGCATCCATTCATATTAATTGTGCATTCTGACAGACTTGGGCAATTCCAGCAGGACAATATGACACCGCAAACGTCCAGAATTACTACAGAGTGGCTCCAGGAGCACTCTTATGAGTTTAAACACTTCTGCTGTCCACCAGACTCCACAGACATGAACATTATTGAGCACATCTGGGATGCCTGGCAACATGCTGTTCAGAAGAGATCTCCACTCTCTCATACTCTTATGGATTTTTGGACAGCCCTGCAGGATTTCAGTGTCAGTTCCCTCCAGCAATACTTCATACATTAGTCGAGTCCATGCCATGCCGTGTTGAGGCATTTCTGCATGCTTGCGGGGGCCCTGCATGATATTAGGCTGGCGCACCTGTTTCTTTGGCTCTTCAGTGTAGATGCCTTGTAAATTACAGAAATCCTTCCAAAAAAGAAGAAGCAGCAGTTGTATGAATATCAAGAGCTCCAATGAGAACCCAGTACTAAGCAAAGAATGGAAGTTTGAGAGGTGGATGGAATATATAGTAGGGCTATATAAAGAATGTAAATCATAAATTGACATTATGGGAAAGGAAATGGAAGCAGATGGAGATGAGACCAGGTATGTGATTCTGTGAGAAGAAGGTGACAGAGAACTGAAAGACCTAAGTTAAAACAAGACACATTCACACAGAATCATTTAGATTTTTCGGAGAACCAGCCATGACAAAACCTAGTATGCAAGATATATGAAACAGATAAAAAACTCTCAGGCATCAAGAAGAAACCAGTACTTCCAATTTTGAAGTAGGCAGGTGCTGACTGTTATGAAATTAGCAAACCATTAGTTTAATAAGCCATTGTTGCAAAATACCAAAACACTAATTATTTACAGTAGAGTCAATAGACTGTTGGAAGCTAATCTGCGGCGTATCAGTTTGGTTTCTAAGGAAATGTTGGAATGCATGAGGCAGTGCTGACACTAAAACTTATCTTAGAGGCTATACCGAAAGAAAGGCATCTCACTTTTTTAGCATTTGTATATTTAGATAAACAATGCTGACTGTAATACCCTTTCTAAAATTAGCAGGGATAAAATACGGTGAGTGGAAGGTTACTGACAATTTGTACAGAAAGAAACCTCCAGTTCTAAGAGTTGTACAACATGTAAGGGAGGCAGTACTGTGAAGGAGTGAAAGAATTTTTGCCTTTCCAAAATGTTATTTAAGTTGTACACTGAGGAAGCAGTAAATGACATGGAGAACATATTAGAACAGAAACTATGCTTCAGCGGGAAGAATTACAATCTTCGAGTTTTAAATATGGTAGTGGATAGTTAGAATGTTCTGGTAAAATGTAAATAAGTTTATAGGCACCCCCCCTCCCCCCCCAATCTCCCCCCCCCCCCCCAAAGCTCCCAGGGAATGGAAAAAATATAGTGTACTCAGGTGTTTTTCTTTCAAGGAAATGATTTAAAAGTCAGTTTTACCCAGGTTTTTTAACAGGGCCAGAATTGGAAATTACAAGTTGTCATTCGTCTTCCAAAATATTAAAAATACACCTCATCCCCAGATCTACAGCCCTCCTCCTTCCTACAAACTATCATATGGGCACGTGCGCGCGCACACCCACCCACTCACCCACCCACCCACCCACACACACACACACACACACACACACACACACACACACACACACACACACTTGTGAAGTTACTTTGTGTTTGCTTAATGCACTGTGCTGTAGCTGCAGGTAGCAGCTCCATGTGATATGAATGATGAATGCAACACATGCACTGGTTCCAGGAGCCTCATGTAGTGCATGATGGAGATGTCATGGTGATGATGTGGAAGAGTAGATTGTTATGGTATGACGGAACAGAGGAAGAGGAGATTGTGAGGAAGAGAGTGCAGGTGCAGGATGCTAGCGGCGACAGAAGGCAGGAAGATCACAGAAATGTAAAAATTTTCTCATTCCATCATGGCAGACTGTTTAGCAACTGGTTTCACAGTGTTTCAGAACAAAAACAGTCTCTGTTGCAAAATTATTTAATGTCAGTGATGCATTTGATGATGCCCCCCAAAAGGGTGAAATGCATCATTGACATTAAATAATTTCAGAATGGAGACTATTTTCGTACTGAAATGAAGGATATGTGTCAAAGACAGTACCCATCTACATAGTGCAGAGAATCTGGTGGGGGGTTCCAGATGGCATGGGTTGTGAAACAGCCATTACAATTAAGCATGTTGTGCTCAGCAGCATGTTCCGCCACTGCATCCTTGTCTGTAGTGATGAGAATTCCCAGGTCAACTATGGTGAAGGCCTCACTGAAGCTTTCACAGAGAGGTACTATCCCCCTAGATAGTCCACAGAGAGATTTCCTGTGTCATATCTTCACAACACACCCCTAATCCTCCCACCACCCCAAGAATCAGCTGCAAAGGAGCACCCCCCATCATAAAGCAGTATAATCATAGGCTGGAACAACTGAACCAAATCCTTCCCAGGGCTTTGGCTATTTATAGCACTGCTCATAAATGAGGAACATTCTACCTACTTTATTTCCCACACTTTCTAAAGTGGTATTCTGCTGCCCACCCAATTTACACAGATTTACCGGATATAGACTGGGACACTCAGATGTTTAGGATGGGCGGTAAGGACAGAGCATCGAGTGACATTATACTGAGTGCACTATCCGAAAATTACCTCAAGCAATTAAGCAGAGAACCGACTCATGGAGATAACATCTTGGACCTACTGGTAACAAACAGACCCGAACTTTTCGACTCTGTAAGCGCAGAACAGGGAATCAATGATCATAAGGCCATTGCAGCATCCCTGAATATGGAAATAAATAGGAATATAAAAAAGGGAGGAAGGTTTATCTGTTTAGCAAGAGTAATAGAAGGCAGATTTCAGACTACCTAACAGATCAAAACGAAAATTTATGTTCCGACACTGACAATCTTAAGTGTTTCTGGAAAAAGTTCAAGGCAATCATAAAATGCGTTTTAGACAGGTATGTGCCGAATAAAACTGTGAGGGATGGGAAAAACCCACCGTGGTTCAACAACAAAGTTAGGAAACTACTGCGAAAGCAAAGAGAGCTTCACTGCAAATTTAAATGCAGCCAAAACCTCTCGGACAAACAGAAGCTAAATGATGTCAAAGTTAGCGTAAGGAGGGCTATGCGTGAAGCGTTCAGTGAATTCAAAAGTAAAATTCTATGTACCAACTTGACAGAAAATCCTAGGAAGTTCTGGTCTTATGTTAAATCAGTAAGTGGATCAAAACAGTATATCCAGACACTCTGGGATGATAATGGCTTTGAAACAGAGGATGACACACGTAAAGCTGAAATACTAAGCACCTTTTTCCAAAGCTGTTTCACAGAGGAAGACCGCACTGCAGTTCCTTCTCTAAATCCTCCCACTAACGAAAAAATGGGTGACGTCGAAGTAAGTGTCCAAAGAATATAAATGCAACTGATATCATTCAACAGAGGAAAGTCCACTGGATCTGATGGGATACCAATTCGATTCTACACTGAGTATGCAAAAGAACGTGCCCCCCTTCTAACAGTCGTGTCCTGCAAGTCTCTAGAGGAACGGATGGTTCCAAATGATTGGATAGTTCCAGTTTTCAAAAAGGGTTGTCGAGCAGATGCGCAAAACTATAAACCTATATCTCTGATGTCGATCTGTTGTAGAATTTTAGATCATGTTTTTTGCTCGCGTAACACGTCATTTCTGGAAACCCAGAATCTACTCTGCAGGAATCAACATGGATTCCAGAAACAGCGATTGTATGAGACCCAACTCGTTTTATTTGTTCATAAGACCCAGAAAATATTAGACACAGGCTCCCAGGTAAATGCCATTTTCCTTGACTTCCGGAAGGCATTCGATACAAATCCGCACTGTCGCCTGATAAACAAAGTAAAAGCCTACGGAATATCAGACCAGCTGTGTGGCTGGATTGAAGAGTTTTTAGCAAACAGAACACAGCATGTTGTTCTCAATGGAGAGACGTCTACAGACATTAAAGCAACCTCTGGCGTACCACAGGGGAGTGTTATGGGACCACTGCTTTTCACAATATATATAAATGACCTAGTAGATAGTGTCGGAAGTTCCATGTGGCTTTTCTCGGATGATGCTGTAGTATACAGAGAAGTTGCAGCATTAGGGGATTGCAGCGAAATGCAGGAAGATCTGGAGTGGATAGGCACTTGGTGCAGCGACTGGCAACTGACCTTTAACATAGACAAATGTAATGTATCGTGAATACATAGAAAGAAGGATCCTTTATTGTATGATTATATGGTAGCGGAACAAACACTGGTAGTAGTTACTTCTGTAAAATATCTGGGAGTTTGCGTACGGAATGATTTGAAGTGGAATGACCATATAAAATTAATTGTTGATAAGGCGAGTGCCAGGTTGAGACTCATTAGGAGAGTCCTTAGAAAATGTAGTCCATCAACAAAGGAGGTGGCTTACAAAACACTCATTCGACCTATGCTTGAGTATTGCTCATCAATGTGGGATCCGTACCAGGTCGGGTTGACAGAGGAGATAGAGAAGATTCAAAGAAGAGCGGCGCATTTCATCAAAGGGTTATTTGGTAAGCACGATTGCATTACAGAGATGTTTAGCAAACTCAAGTGGCAGACTCTGCAAGAGAGGCACTCTGCATCACAGTGTAGCTTGGTGTCCATGTCTCAAGAGGGTGCGTTTCTGAATGAGGTATCAAATATATTGCTTCCCCCTACTTATACCTCCTGAGGAGATCACAAATGTAAAATTAGAGAGATTCGAGCGTGCATGGAGGCTTTCAGGCAGTCGTTCTTCCCGCGAACCATACACAACTGGAACAGGAAAGGGAAGTAATGACAGTGGCATGTAAAGTGCCCTCCGCCACAAACCGTTGGGTGGCTTGCGGAGTATAAATGTAGATGTACACAATATTCTGATGTATCTCTGTGCCACACTTATTCCCAACCCCTTGCCACATGAGTTGTACTCCTGTGGAAGACCTGCACTGAATACACTCTCAGCAATCGTATTCCAGCCCTGTAACGTGTTTGTCCTGTTGCATCAGAGAGAGGACCACCTGTGAAAGCAGTCATGTCATATACCAGTTCTGTTGCAGTTTATGCACAGCATTTTACATGGCATAGCCAGCACCCCCCGCCCGTCCCCCCCCCCCCCTCCCCGCCCACATGCTCCCCTTCTATCTCCCTATCTCCCTCCAGCACCAGATTCTCCGCACTACATAGATCTGAGTTGTCTTCGCAACACATCCTTCTTTTGTTTACACCTGCTGGCCTCAACTTTTGCTAGGTCTCTGCCATGCACCCACCTCCATCTTGCCCAGGACCGTAACTTCACTCGTCCTACAACCACACTCTTTTCCCTGTAGTCTATCTTCCTCTGTTCTGTCATCCCCTCCAAAACCTCTCCTCAACATCATCATCAAGACATTGTCATTATGTGATGCACAAAGTCACTGGTGGCAGTGCCCAAGTGTGTGTGTGTGTGTGTGTGTGTGTGTGTGTGTGTGTGTGTGTGTTTTTAATTTGCCGATGACCTACTAATTCTTGTTGGACCATGAATGTCTGTTGAACAGGATGGGTAGTTTTATGGAAAGATGTTATAAGATGAAAGTAAATCAAAGAAAGATGAAAGTAATGAGAAGTAGCAGAAATAAGAACAGTGATAAACTTAACAGCAGGATTGATGTCATGAGTAGATGATGTTAAGGAATTCTACTACCTTGGCAGCAAAATAATCAATGATGGACAGAGCAAGGAGGACATCAAAAGCAGAATAGTGTTGGCAAAAAGGGCGTTCCTGGCCAAGATAAGCCTTCCAGTATCAAACATAGGCCTCAATTTGAGGAAGCAACTTCTGAGAAAGTATGTTTGGAGCACAGCATTGTATGGTAGTGAAACATGGACTGTAGAAAAACCAGAACAGAAGAGAATCAAAGCATTTGAAATGTGGTGCTACAGGCAAATGTTGGCAATTAGGTGAACTGATAAAGTAAGGAGTGAGGAGGTTATGCAGAATTGGAGAATAAAGGGGCAGGTCACAGGACAGACTGTCACCACGTTTTTTAATTGTCTGTCTACTATGTTACCTGTCTGCTTCCTGTGTATTTTATTTGCTTTGCCAACGCTTTGCTTTATGTTTTAACTTTCCACAATTTTCCACCATTTTACAATTTAAATCATAAGCTGATTTTTGAATGCCTGCATAGTGTACGTGATGTGTCTGCCAGGGAAATCCCGTCGCATCTAGAAATAAACTTGCCTGCAGACAAAAGAGGACGGGGCCATACGAGCTGAGCGGAATAAAGCTGAACGGGTGAAAGCCAATGTTTGTTTGTGTGGTTGACTGGGTTTGCAAATGATCGGCGTTGTTATAATTGCTAGTGAAAGCCATAGATTCAGACTACCAGAGTGGAAATAAACAACTAACAGGAATAACAAGTAAGAAATATTAGTACTTATCTTCTTGGTGTATCTAAGAAAATGAAATTTTGATAGAAAGTTTTTGGCCAGACCGCTACACTAGTAAGGGCCAGTTGTACACTCCCCGGCCTGCAGGCCTAAGTTCTATTCTGGAAGTAGCGCGGAAAACGCGTTGTGCGAACACGTAATAACACCTAACCGGAGAATAAACGCGGGATAAAACCAGTGATTGTAGCAGGATTAGTGAAGTTAACCAGAGAATAAGTTTTTACACAGGCAGGAATAGTTACAGAATTACTGATGACAAGGTTGATTGTTAGAACGAAGAAAGGAGAAGATGAGAAGCTGGAGCGCATGAATGAAATGTGAAACTATTTCCTAACATAAAGCTTTTTGCTTGTAGTAGGCCTATTACGCATTTGATAGTGGTTCTTAATGAATTATATTCTGTCATGTCGTAAAAATGACCATTTGCTCCAAAGCAGTCTCGTTTATTTGGGGTGTATTACGATTGCTGCAATATTAGACAGGCCTATTTCGTTTTATCTAGCAGACAGTGACAAAATACACGTAATCAGCTCCAGAAACAACACCAGTCTTGGGTACTATTTGCATTAACAGCTTTTTCAGTATTAGACAACATTTCGTTTTTTCATATGGCAAGAGGTTTGACGAACTTCGATGAAGTAATAGATTCTTTCGCAGAAAGGAAAGTCCGCCATGTAAAACTGTAGTACGATTAGAGAGAGAAAAACACTAGGACTTAAGGATTGGAGAAATGTATCTTACTTGTCTCTTGCCTTTACTGGTTTTATGTATCCTATATTTACTTTTATGTTACACAAAACAACAAGTTATTAGCTAATAGGCAATAAAGAGTGCAAATTTTCTAAATAGTTCTTGTTCTCCTGGTTACAAATAATCCCATCCAGTATTAATCAAACCGGGTGACTGGGAACAGGTAAGGCACCACAGGACATTTTAATTTCCACTGTCCTGAATATAGTTTGATGGCATCCATTACAAAATATACAAGTTTGAATTCAACAGAGCGAAATAAGTGACATGCGATAAAAGAATGCTGTGTGAAGTGGCGTGACACTGCACTTTGGCACTCTAAAGACCAAATAACATGTCTTACATTTCTTCGATGACATGTTTTATGTCTCAGGCTCTACTGAAAGATATGCGCTATAAAACGAACATTTTTTGAAAAGTCGATTTAATTTTTTGCGTCCTGCCTCTAACGCCGGAGGAACGGAATAGGGGTGGTGTCACTTTCTAGTATTGCCCCGGTTCGGAAATATCGTAGATCCATGACAGAGGACTCTTGAGTTGTAGTGGGGGGAGGGTAGTCTCTACGTGACTCATGTTTACGTTTAGTGACTGCTGTTTCCTGTTCGTTTATTGCTCTCACGTCAAATGAAAACAAAATGAATTTCTGTGGACGGGAGCTATAAAGTGAATTAAAATACATTCACATAATTACGGAAGGCTAAAATAAGTTATTAGTTTCAGATTTTATTTTATTTCCACCCTTCTAAGCATTAGTCACCTTGCAGAACAATGAAGTTATTTTTGCCGGTTTGCTAAAGAAATTTGGCTTTTATTACTCTTTTCCGCTGAGGCAATCCATTTATTTGAAACGAAACGTTTAATCCCACGCTACTGGCTGCTTTCAACTGTTCACTGCCTTTCAAGTGCACATTTTCATCTTCTAGCATGTATTACATTATGCCCTAATAAAGAACCAAACACGAGATAGTATAGTACTGGTACTCCATGAAAATTTACATCCGAATGTGCACTTTAAGCCGAATTATGCATTGTAGTATGGTTCACGAAATTCCGATGCTCTTGGAGTAGTATCCTCTGATGTCTTGTTTCTTTTATGACGTAATGTAAAATCCTTTAATGTTTTTACACATACGATCATACGGGCTACCTGCGTCATCGTAACTGCGCAAGTGCGGTGATGCCTGTTACCTGGCACACTGGCAACTGATGAAACGAACTTATTTCTAACAGGTCGCCGGGAAATATTGAGAATGATGATTCGAAAAGCATTACTTTCAAATTAAATTTCTTTTTACACAAGATGAACTATGTGCGAGAATGTATGATGAATTTCTTAAGTCACAGAGCTTTTGACTCTCATTTAAAAATCAACTCTGTGAGGATAATCATTTGAAGAATTTCTAGCCCAGATGATCATTTATGTCGTTATTAAAAGTTTTACTGGCACCTTTGTGAAAAAAGATCAACTTCATAAATTCTCTTGCAGCCGATTAATAGTCACTGTTCTTGTAAAAGAGCTATACCAGCAGTGCATGATCCTACATGGAGACAGTCATGCTGAGCACCTCAAGATGCAAACAAAGGAATGGCCCTCTACCACACATCTTTTATTTAACAATTTTACTGCTTATAGCATCATCTAGTAATAAAATTTTTGTTATTTTTTTCATTCCCCAATACCTTTCCCCCTTCGCTGAAAACACTCCTTGCACATTTGACGTCAGTTTGAGCAATGTTTTTTTTTTTATTTTCTCCAGTGCTTTGAAACTGAGTCTGAGCAATGATTCTTTTTTTCTGCAGTATTGTGAAACTGGAACTGTAATTATATTCATCCTATATGGTACAGCAGAAAGAACTGTGTGTAGTGGTTTCCAGAGTATGAATGCAGAGATAGAAATGATACAGAGGAACACACAGCAACTTTTATGGGTAGAAATCGCCAGCCAGAGACTGTAATTATTAAGCAGAATTTTATGTAAGTGAAAGAAAATATTAATTTATCCTAATATATTGGATTATAACAGCACTTAGCAGTTCATAGTAGGTGGAGCAATCAAGAATACTCACCTGAGACTACACTTTCCAGAACCAGCACATATAAGGCTGATAAATGTCAGTGTCTTCTTTTTAAAAGATCCAGCAAGATAATAAGACAATGCTTGGTTTTGGGGAGGGAGAAGGTTTGCAGGGTTAGTGATTATATTATTTCTAAATTTGACAATTAAGAGGGTGACAGAAAAGGAACAAATATGCTAATAAGAAAACACTGTGTGCTGTTACTGTACAATAAATTTACAAAAGATTTTATCCATTGCACATATATGAAAATATAGATATACAGTACCTCTTGTACAATAATACATACAGATATGAAACAAGCTCTGACATACATATTTAAATCACAATCTTCAATGAAACTGAGGTATTATGTTTCTAAAACTAGGAAGTCATAGGAATGCTTAGCTTATCCTGCTTCTACAGTATAGCTGAATATTTTATGGTAAACAATTTATGTCTTTATCATGCACTGCCTCTGAATTTGTTCCACATAAAAAGCTTGATACATTAACTTTAAGTATAGTTTATTTTGTGCTTTTCAATCTGTGTCTCTATCTACTGTTATTTTGGTACAAAATACCACTCAAATTCAACCGAGGAACTGGAACAGAATAAAAGCTACATGAAGAAAAATGAAAACAATTACTTTAAAATCTTTTTGTTCATTTATGTAGCTTTTATTTGTTCCAGCATGATGTGTGTCACTATTTAAAACACTTTATATATTTTTTGTTACAAATCTAACATGGTTCTCTGAAACATTTTTTTTCTTTTCGTCGAATTATGCATATTCATCTGAAATATGTCTTTCATCTTTGAGTATTAATGGGATAGAAACATTATAAGACAGTACTTGATACCACCTCATCATCTAGTGAAGGTAAAAGTACTGTCAAAGGCACCATATGATGAATGTAAGATTCATCTCATCACTTAGATTCACATGAAAGAAGCTTTTGAAGTAGTTACACAGGAATACATTTAGTACACAATTCCATTACTGAAACTTGATCTGTGACACAGAGATGAAAAAAGTTGACAAGTGGTAACTCACATGCCTACCACCCAGATGTGCTGAGTCTGGTGAAGTCAGGGTAGGCCAAAAGCTATGAAGGGGTAATGACTGTGAATAATTGTTGTATTTATTGTTTTCTTTTGTTTCAGAGGAAGGACAGGACAATGACCATCCTTCGTCTTTAAGTCTGTGAAGAATCAATGGAAACTAATGATAAAGAAGTTAATCACAGTTATAAGCCCTTCACAAATTTTGCACCACCCTATAATTGTGAGGTGCTCCAAGGTTATCTCACCATTCTACCAGCATCTATCTGTGTTTATTTTTCCTTTTATTAGTCCCATTACCACTAAGTCTACCTTCCCATTTATTTGCTCCAAGCATGGTGTTAAATTTTGAAAACTAGATTTGTGTGTTGAATGAATAACTCTTCTCATAATTACAATATGTAATATCACACATGTGCTTGAAAGGACTTACAGTTAAAATCAGTCACACAATTTAAGTGAAGACTGTTTACATTACAGCCTAGGACAGACCATGTTTTTGCTTATCTTCCACATAATATGACAAGGATTGGTGTTTCTACATTATTTCCTTGTACTCAGTGGTTTACGCTACATAGTCCATATTTCTAATGAGGACTAAATTGTGCAAGCAGACATTTAAACAAAGATTCATGTATTATGAAAACTAATTTGCGTAATTTTTTAGCCTAAAATGATTGCCTTCTATAGTCAGGACTGCCTAAATACTTCTTTGTTCTCAACAACCAATTTCAACATACTTTGCTGTTATCTTCTTATCGGCATATATTCTTATTACAAAATGTGTTTGTTATGAGTTACAACAATTCACAGTGTTCCAGCTCACAATGACAGCAAAGTCTGTCATAACCAGATATTGAAAGTAAAGAAGTATTTATCTGATCTTGGTTACAGAATGTTTTTCAAAACAAATAAAACAGGCTGCTCCTTCACATTTCTCAACATGAGAAAATTCAGTTAAAATGATTATGTTATTATATTTAAGGACTGGTGTGAAGTTTGATAAAGAATGGAGAATATAATGATTTGAGAACAGTTATACTAATGCAACTAGAATTTTGGTATGACAAAGATATGGTTTCTTTCAGCTGTGACTTTGAAAAATGCATCATTTGGTCTTTTTACCTTCCATGACTTTATTGAATAAATTGTGGACAGTATCATGTCAGTGAATGTGGAAAACATTAGTCTGGTAAATTCAAAAAATGGAAAATCCAGGATGGAATACTGCCAATATTATGAAAAGGGTAGTTGCTACTCACCATAAGCAGAGATTCTGATTCGCAGACTGGCCTCGGCAGCCAGAGACTGTGGTCAAGTGTGTATGAGTTGCATTTATGTGAGCGTGTAAGTGTATGTTGCCTAATTCCAATGAAGGCCTTTTTGGCCAAAAACTTACCTGCTGACAGTATTTTTGTTGCGCCTATCTGTGACTCAGCATCTCTGCAGTATGATGAGTAACAACCACAGCCATCCTTTTCATAATATCGTAATTTGGTTAAGTGACAGACAAATATTTTCCAGGCATATTACTCATAGGCCTGCCACTACCGATTTTGTGATATAATTACTGTATCTATCAAAGAGCATGGGATTTAATGTACCAGATTCATAAACTTTTGTGATTTTTATTGGGCCTCAGATATTCCTTCAGTTAAATAACAGTAATTACTCCTTACTCATATATAATAATAATTGTTTTTAGTATTTTTATAATATTAGTGTTATTATTATGTGAAAGCATGTTTATCTAACACGGATGATATGAGTACATCAGAACTGTTAATAAAATACGCAACTTGACTTGGAACCTTCAAATCAGTTTGATGTTTGTTTCAATATTCGTGGATTGTCCTATACAAGAATGTTCATTATGGTAATGTAGAGTGCAAAGTGAACACACCATTTGAAAATGACTTTTTTTGAAGAAGTACTGTGTGTTTAATGAAACTATTTTATGCTAGTTCACAGGACAGAACAAATCGTTAAAGAAACTCAGACTATTGCCTCCTCACTGCAGAAAAATTGAAATAAATAAATAAATAAGTTATACCTTGCTGGCTAGAAGCACAGATTCTGATCTGCACTGATTCTCATTTTTGATGTTTGTGGTTTTCATTGTGCACCATAAATATTTAAATAAATTTACAATTTAGATGAAATTATTTAAAGATAGATTGTTGATGCAGTACTGCTAGTCCCACAATTTACTAGTCTTCTGCAACGTATACTCTCGCTCATTTCAAATCCCTGAAGGTTTTTGCTTTTGATGGAATCTGTGGAACACTATGAGTGAATGAATGAATCAATCAATCAATGAGGAGCCATTATTATATATTTTAACATCATTATCTTACATCTGTTTTGTAAACTATGTTTATGTGTTTTACTGTGTAGATTTATTTTTTATCTTCATGAAAATAGACAAATCATTTCTGTAATGAATAAATATTTAAAATGATTTGTTACATATGTAAATTTGTGTTATGCTTTTAGTTTCATGTTAGCTGGAACCATATATGAATTTCCTGTAATGAGAAACCAATTCAGTACCAGTAATTTAATTATCAGCTGTCAGTTGTAACTGTCTGAGTATTAAAGGTTTAACTTAAAAACTGAAGACGTTTAAAATTAACCGGAGTAAATACATAATGTTTGCAAATGTTCGACATGAAATCTGCAACATAAATGTTCTCGACTGATAGAGGAAGACAAGGAGGGGAAGAAGAAGAAGAAGAAGAAGAAGAAGAAGAAGGTGATGATCATACAGAAGAAGAAGAAGATGAGGAGGAGAAGTAAAAAAAGAGAGAGAAAGATGATATTAATTTTGTCAAAGTATTTACTTATAGTAGACATCCTCTGACATGCTCGTTCCTAACGTTGCCAGTAATAAATACTATAATTAGTAATGTAATGCTCTGTAACCAAAAAACTAAATGTCGTATGAAATGTGGCAATTCAATTTAGTTTTAGTGGCTTGTGACTCATAAAATAACTACATGACACCTTCCACATTTAATGTATAAATGAAACATTTTATGGAAAAAACGTTAGTACTATATGACAATACAGAATAGAACTTTCTTTTTCCAAAAACTATGTATATACGTTGATTTCTACTGCCTGAACTTGTCAAAAAATGTGTGCAACAAATTACAGTTTTTTAAATGGTCTAGCTGTAAATCGGATCAATACTTGTTGATAAATACAGCATATCAAGTGGAACCCATTTACCACACAGTTAATGTTGAAACACTCTCTTCCTTCTATTTCCTCTCTGTAAAGAAACATTCTGAGAAACATTCATATAATACTAGCTTGTATTTAGACATTATTTTACTGTAACTCTTGTAATGGTCACAGCTACATATTTCTATTTTTAGGAAATATGTTCACCTAGGTCAAGTCTTAGCTACAGTGGGAACCCTTAAAGTTTATTTTACCACTTTTTAACTAGTCAAATATGTCACTGACTTTTGTATCTAGACACATTAATCTTGTGCCTCACATTAAATGGTATTCTAATGGTAGCATTTCTTATATACCACATATGCCATTTTTCATAGACATTTTGGTAAAAATGATAAAGTTATCACTATTGTAGGTATGACTAAATTAAAAGGAAATAATGAATTTGTAATCTTTGGTGTGCATGCAGGAACTGTCATATTGTGGCTTACTCCTTACCTTATTAAATAGTAGCAAACTAAAGAAAGCATTTTCTTTGATGTGAATACAGCTGATTAGAGTCAGTAACAAAGTATTGTTTGTGTTACCCGTGTATGAAGTGTTAGTGAGGATTTAAAGTAAAGACATTGTAAAACCCATAAATCCATGTAAGAAATAGGGACTGCAAAGAGAATGGATACTGACAATCTGAGTTGTTCTCTTAGTTTTGTACAGTGCACCCCATGAATATATTCTGTATTAAAGTATGTTTGGTTGAAATTTGTAAAAGAAGTTGACTGACATTTGGTCAGTAAATAATTCATTGTCATAACATAGATTACATTAGAAATGTGCACAGAACTATAATGTAAATTAAGAGTTTCTTCCATTATAAGAATATATGCAATATATATTGTTTAAAATACAATAGCTACAAACGTTTTCAAATAAAAATTACAACTGAAATGGACATGTTTTAATGGATGGCATGGTAAATCTTGGAATATTTGCTCCAATTCTGCACTGCAATTTCATATCTTATTATAAAACAATTATCTTAAAGTCTGCACTGTTTCAAAACTTTATCACTTTTTGAGGACAGAAGTAATTACATGAAAGATATGTTACTGGTTTAAGAAGTCTCCTGATACAAAAATATATCTTCTCATATTTGTCACTCACCACTGTTACCATCACTGCTGAGGACTCCTATGCACAATTGTCACATCTCTTCTGATGAAAACATATAGCAAACTATGGCTTCAAATCCTCAGCACACACAGCCAATAGTTATCAATGAATGTTTTAGTAACTTAAGTAGTTTTATGTGAAGCTCAGTCACTCAGGCAATCAAGAGATAAAAAGAGGCTAACAGAAGACGTGAAAAATTCTTCATTGTTCTGGAAAGTTAGAGCTGATTACAGTGTACTTGAACTTAATCACAAACTGTGAACAAACTATACATTTGCACATGTGTAGAGATGAAAACAAATGTTGGTAGAATACACTCAAACACATATGGCAGTAGCTGTGACAGTCTGACAGCACTGAAGCCACCAGATTTTCTCTGGTGCCTACATTGTGTTTTGTTTGCTTCTTCGAAGGCGAGAAGTTGTGGGTCTTTGGAAGGATCTCCTCACTTGGCAGTTTGCCTCTAGTTCTTTGTCAAAAGATGACAGTGATAATTTTTCCATTTCTCCAGGTCTTAGTGTGTCTTTTGCTCTACTGCTGCTGTAAGATAAAACAAAAACAATTTACATCAGTTATTTGTATCTATGAATTGATTTGTGTATAGTTTTCCATTGTAAATGATATTACAATAGGGAACACATTTACTTCAAAGCTAATTCTCTTCAATACATGCAAATTACTTTGTTTTAAAGATTAATTATCATTTGGATATTGTCCAAGGACCACTGAGTGTCATACCTCAGGTGAATTATTTTTGTATGGTGGGTTAGAAAGAAATCAATTTAAAACTAAATACTGAATATTGTAGTGTCCTACAAGACTATTAATATTGTTCAGATGGCCTAGAGAGTAAGATGAACCAGCAGAAAGTAAGTTGTGTTGTGACTGGAAGATGCTAAGGGGTAATTCAATCACAAAAGTGCAAAGGTTTTCTTTATTCATGTGCATTGACACCATTCTTTTACATAGAATGATTATTGAACTTTAAATGTAACTGACTGAGTGTGGATGGGTGTAAAGAATGTGGGTTGTGATTATGGGGCTGCTGACAGCACATTAGATTAAGGTTAAAACCAGTTCTGACCTGTGGCTTACTCTTGACTAGCACCATGGAGATTCTTGGGCTTATAAGCACTGCTTAATAGGAAATAAATGGAAATTAGGGTTTAACTTTCAATGACTAAAACATACTCAACAGTGCCATAATCCCTCATTGTGCAAGATGCAGTAGAAAGTTTTGGTATTTTATCCATGATACTGGCAAACCATCGGGTGATTAGGAAATGTTCACTGTTACCTCTACATCGATTGACAGATAACAAAAATTTCTGTTGCAGTAAATTTCAAATGGATGTGTTCTCCTTAATGGCATCAGCCTTGATGGCAGGTTATGAAACAGAGATAAGCGTTTGGATAACTGTAGATCAAAACTTTCTAACAGAGTTGTGAAGACTTATCATTTTTTAAACAGAAGCTTCATGTAATACATTGATCACATCCAACAATTAATCTGAATTGTATACTACTTGTTTCACTGATATTTCTATATATTTTTACTCTAGTCATCTGCTACATGTTATACATATGCCTGCATGGACACTGATTCTTTGGTGCTCTGTCATTACGTCACCAATGTCTTGGACAGATAATAAACATTTGTTTCGTGAAAAATTGTCCAATCAGAAATATCTAAAAAATGGCATTTAGTAATGAGTTTCAGCTCTATCTTTTTATATTATTAAGAGGTCATTCTATTTACCCATGAGAACCATGTGTAACAGGTGTATAAATAAAAATGCTGAGCGCTGTGCTATCAGAAGTTACAGAATTTAATATTCTAAGAATGAATTTCCTTTTAATAAGATATTTTTCCCTACAACATCAAATAAAATTGAAAAGTGTAATAACCTCAAGTCTTGCCCCGAAAATCAAATATTACAGGAGATACAGAAAATTTAGTGAAGATAGGAAAGAATAAGCAGCAGGAGAGATTAGTTTTGGCAAGAAAAATGAGAAGTGAGAAAGATTAATAAAATTGTGTTGGCTGCAATCTATCAATGAAAATAATCAATTTTTGAAAACGTAATTGCATGGATAAAAAAATCTTCTCAGGAAGCAGTGGCAGGAGAACACACAGATAAAGGTATTTACATTCGCAAGCTTTGGAGGGAGCCAGTGGCTCCTTCTTCTGGCAGAAGGACTGAAGGAGAAGGAAGGGCAATGAAGAAAAAGTACTGGTGAGATTTAGAAAATAAGGAGAGTTAGTGCACTGTACATGGTAGAGGTGGGGGGTGTTCAAACAAGTCATAAAATGAAAGATATAAAAAACTAAAAGGGAGTGAAGAAATGCTGAGACCAAAGAAATTAATGTGAATTAAGATCAGGTGGGTGGTGAGAACCAAGGACATGTTGTAACATCAGTTCCCACCTGTGGAGTTCTGAGAAACTGGTGAACTGGTGTTTTGGTGGAAGAATCCAGATGACACGTTTAGTGAAACAGGCACCGAGGTCATGACTGTCATATTGTGGAGCATGCTCTGCAATGGGATATTGTGTGCTGTCAGTGTACACCCTTGCCTATGGCTATTCATCTTAACTGATGACCAGATCAGGCCCATGTAAAATGCCGAACTGTGTTTACATGATAGCTGGTGTATGACTCGTGTCGTTTCATGGGTGGCTCTCCCTTTGGCAGTATATGTTTTACCATTATGGGCCTGGTAAAGGTGGTGGTAGTCTTACAGTGGGGACAGTGACAGGGGAAGGGGCCATAGGGTAGGGAAATGGGTGCAGAAGGAGCATAGGGTCTCACAAGGATACTGCGGAGATTGGAGGGGTGATAAAAAGCTATTCTAGATGTGGTGGGCAAAATGTTGCACAGAATGGACCTCATTTCAGTCCAGGATTTTAGAGAGTCCAGCCTTGTTGAAGTAGCGGATTGATACATTCAAGATCAGGATAATAGGATAATTTATTACACACACACACACACACACACACACACACACACACACACACACACACACACACACACAGAGAGAGAGAGAGAGAGAGAGTTATGACAGAAATATTGTGCACTCCAGGTATAGAAGGGTAGTATATTGACAGCAATCATTTGTATGTAGGTGATTCATGTGAAAATGTTTCTGACATTATTATGGCTGTATGATGAGAATTAACAGACTTTGAGTACAGAATGGTAGTTGGAGCTACATGCATGGGACATTCCATTTCAGAAATATGAATTCTATACTCTGAGATCCACAGCATCAAGAGTGTGCCAAGAATACCACACTTCAGGCATTACCTCTCATCACAAACAATTCAGTGGCCGACAGCCTTCACAGAATGACTGAGAGCAGTGGTGTCTGTCTAGAATTATCAGTGCTAATGGATAAGCAACACTGTATGAAATAATCACAGAAATCAATGTGGGACATATGACAAACACATCCATTTTGAAATTACACCAAAATTAAGCATAATAGGCTGTGGCAGCAGATGGCTGATATGAAAGACTTTGCTTACAGCAGGACGTCACCTGCAGCACTTCTCCTGGGTTTGAGACCATGTCAGTTAGGCCCTAGACAACTGGAAAACAGTCACCTAGTCAAATGAGTTTTGATTTCAGTTGGTAAGAGCTGATGGTAGAGTTCGAGTGTGGCGCAGACTCCATGAAGCCATGGGCCCAAGTTGTCAACAAGGCACTGTGGAAGATGGTGGTGACTCCATAAAGGTGTGCACTTTGTTTATATGGAATGGACTGGTTCCTTTGATCCAACTGAACTGATCATTGACTGGAAATGGTTATGTTCAGCTACTTGGAGATCATTTGCAGCCACACAAGGAATTCATCTTCCCAAACAGTGATGGAATTTTTATGGATGATAATGCATGTCACCGGGCCACAGTTGTTCGTGACTGGTTTGAAGAACATTCTGGACAATTCGAGTGAATGATTTGGCCACCCAGATAGCTTGGCAGGAATCATATTGAACATTTATGAGACATAATTGAGAGGTCAGTCTGTGCACAAACTCCTGCACTGGCAGCACTTTCACAATTACGGACAGTTATTAGAGGCAGCATGACTCAGTATTTCTGCAGGGTAAGAGTTAGCCTGATGCTGGCACTAATAGTGTCCATAATCCAATACTAATTAAATGCTAGTTGAAATTCAAGAATTTGTAGGGAACATGGATAAAGGCATCTAAAACTAAGACTTGTTTGAAAGTGTGGGCAAAGACATAACATCATTTCCCGTAAGATATAACACTTCCAGAAGTAAGTGGTGTAGAAAACTGATGAAATGCTCTTAATAGAGGTGTCATAAATGCAGTAGAAAAGATACTAGGATAAGGAAAAGTCAATAAAGATGCAAACACAAATAACAGAAGAGATACTGGAATTACTGAAGAAATGAAAAAAAAAAAAAATATTTTGGAAGTGAACATCAGAAATATAAATCATGTAATAAAAAGGTGTGGCCAATCTTTCAGGACCCAGTCCTCAGAAAGACAGAAAAAGGAACATGCTGTATGGACATGTCCATAAATGCTTTATTTCCATTTTAGAATCCATTTTATATAACATCCTAATACCAGCAGGAGATCAGAACTATAAAACACTGACATAAAAAGAATTGCAATTTTAATAAGGAGTTGTGCAACATAAACAAGAGTTGGTAGCTGTGTTTCTACATCTGAAAGATCATGCCTATTCAAATTTTATGGCAGTTACATAAGAGTGGCGCTAGTAGTGCCACTATGAGGATACAAATCAGGTCTGCTTTAAATACCTTCTGTAACAATCACGAGTGACAGTTACCTTTGAGATTGGTCATGGTGAGTTGGTGTTGCTCAAGAATGGCTTTAAGATGACAAAGGCACCATCATCAACACATCATTGAGTTTGAATGAGGTCATGTAATATGGCTTTGAGAAGCTGAACGTTCCTTCTGTGATACTGCAGAAAGACTTGGTAGGAACATAAAAACTGTACATGATTACTGGCATTGGTAGTCATGAGAATGTACGGTTGCAAGGAGACCAGGATCTGGATGACAACATCACGTTACCGAGAGGGAAGACCTTGGTGTTTAGCGTATGGTTCTGGCTCATCATATTTTAGATCTATCTTCAAGAGTCTGCCAGTCCAGTTTCTTCAGCATATCTTTGATGCTCTCCCATGGATCAAACAAACTTGTGACCATTCATGCTTCCCTTCTCTGTATATGTTCAATATCCACTGTTAACCCTATATATTAAGAATCCCACACATGAGCAGTATTTTAGGATGAGTTATGTGAGTGATTTGTAAGCAGTCTTTCTTGTAGACTGATTGCATTTCTCATGTTGATCATAATGGTGTGCAGCATGGAGTGACTCATTTATTTAAAAGAATGTAAAGTGCAAGAAATATATAGAATCAAGACTAACCCTATACATTGAAGTGCACAAGGCCTCTACTGATTTTCTTGATTTCTCTCTGATTCACAAACATGTCTACTGTATTTACAAAACACTAATAACTGACAGAGAGACTTCATTAAGCTCTTAATGTCCAAATAGTCTCCTGTACCTTAAACAGAATATGTTGTGAAATTTGCCAAAGGCAAGGCAAAGTGATCATCCATACTGCAATTACTCATCGTCTACTAAAGGCAGACCATGCTACATTAGTTCTGTTAGAGCCAGACAGTCAAAAAATCATCTTAATTCACCACTAAGTGAGACAATTCCCCAAACTTTGGAATGCAAACAGAATGCAAAAGGCTGTGCTGATTAATTCAGATGATGTTGTAAGGGTAGAAAATTTTAGGGACTGGGAAGGAATTACAAAGGGAGTCCACAGGGTTCAGTTTTGGGTCTATCCTATTCTAGGGTGACCACACAATCGTTTTTAATGGGACTGGCCTTTTTTTTTCATTCTGTATACTGTTATCCTGCAAAATATTCAATAGGACACCAAATGTACAATTTTTTTTTCGCAATCAGCAGTAACCTTAGTTTTTTGCTTCATTTTGTTTTTTTAGTTAATTTTTAGCTCAATTTAGTGTCACAGACATAGTTTTTTTCAACATTTTCTTAAGTCTTGCCTTGTATTGAATGTAAAGATAGAATAAAGAAGCATTATTTTGGTCACAGGATGAGGAGAGGTGCAAACAGATTTTCTGTCATCTCACTCAGCACCAGTGATTCATGCGTGACCTTTGCGATTCATATCGATTATTTGCTTCTGCAGAAATGATGGACAGATGTTACAAGTTTTTATTAAAGAATGTTATAGGGCTATCAATGTTGAATTGCATTTGTAATAGCCGGCCGCAGTGGTCTCACGGTTAAGGCACTCAGTCCGGAACCGCGCGACTGCTACGGTCGCAGGTTCGAATCCTGCCTCGGGCATGGATGTGTGTGATGTCCTTAGGTTAGTTAGTTTTAAGTAGTTCTAAGTTCTAGGGGACTGATGACCACAGATGTTAAGTCCCATAGTGCTCAGAGCCATTTGAACCATTTTTTTGCATTTGTAATTAAGAATGAGCTATTTACTGCTGGATGACATAAATTTGCTGTAGATGCAACCAACACAAGGTCTTTGGATCATTACAGACAACAATAAGAAGTAGGTGGCAGTTTCAACACTGGGTTCACCAAGTTTGCTTCAGTGTACTCTATTATCTGTTGTTTACTATTTGTGGAACTAACACATGCCCATTAATATGGGGAAAAGAAAGTATTCATTCTCGAAAACCATGAAAGAATGATTCCCTTTCTTGTGTCATTCAGTTTTTTCCATTGAATACAGAGGCTGTGCCAATATAATGCTGCACATAAAGAAAAAGAAGGACCTGTTGGCAGTTTCTCTGCGAACTTCTAGCAACATAACTTCCTTTGTGAGTAAAAATAAACTACAAACAGAGGAAGATAAATGTAACACTGCAGATGAAGAGCTGTTTGCATTGCATACCACAAAACACAATCATTCTTTCCATTCAATGAACTGCAAGGCTCTTCTCATCAGAAACATATTTGAGAAGAAATTCACATATTTGAGGACAAAATGCAAGTCGATTTTAGTGAACATTTTGTCACTTTGTGCAATGAATGAATTTCAGTCAGAACTTAAAGATACTAAGTATGTGTCTTGGCCGTGCGATCTAATGCACGGCTTTCCAGGCGGGAAAGAGCACCAGTCCCCGGGCCGAATCCACCCGGTGGATTTGTGTTGAGGTCCGATGAGCCGGCCAATCTGTGTATGGTTTTTAGGTGGTTTTCCATCTGCCTCAGCAAATGTGGGCTGGTTCCCCTTATTCCACCTCAGCTACACTGTGTCGGTGATGGCTGCGCAAGCAAGTTCTCCACGTATGAACACCAACATTACTCTACCACGCAAACATAGGGGTTACACTTGTCTGGTGTGAGACATTCCCTGGGCTGGGGGAGGGGGGTGGGGGTCCACCAGGGGCCAAACCGCACGATAACCCTGAGTTCAGTGTGGGGTGGCAGAGGGGTGAAGTGGACTGCGGTAGTCGTCGTGGGGTTGTGGACCACTGTGGCTGCGGTGGGGATGGAGCGTCTCCGTTGTTTCTAGGTCCCTGGTTAACATAACATAAGTATGTGTCTACGATGGTTGATGCATCAAACAACAAAAGCTTAAAGCCAGCGACAGTTCTAGCTAGGTATTTCATTCCTACCAAAGGTGTACAGTGTGAAGTAATCTGTATTTAGAACACTGGTGGAGAAACGGTAGAATTATTAGCTGTCTACATTCTGGATGTTTTAAGAAAGCAAGATATAGTTGACAAGATACACAATGTTTATATTCCAAACCGAACAGTGCTCTCAAGATGAATATTCATGGTAACAGTTGTGCAGCCCACATGGTTCACAGTGAAGTTCAGACAAGTGCAGGCATTCTTCCCATTGACATAAGAAAATAGTGAATAAAATCTTTCAATTTTTTCATATTTACACTGTGCATGTGGGGAGCCTGAAATCATTTGATGATTTCATTGATGCTGAATACAAGCAAGTTCTACTTAATATTAAACTTGATGATTCTCATTGTTGCCTAGAGTTACAGGAGTTATTGATGTGTATTAATCTTTTAAATCTTATTTTCTGTCCCAGGATAGGGTCCTACATTGCTGAAACAGTATTTTGAGAACCTACAGTAACTTCTTTGGCTTCAGTTCACACAAAACCAACTGAAAATGTTTTCAAATTCATTCCAAAAGTTTGAAAGAACCATAATGTCAGTCACAGAATCAGCCAAGGGCTTAGAGCTATGTAAAGAAAAAATCAGTAACAGAGAATTTAGTAAATTTCAAACTTTAGTTATTTCTCCAATTTGAAGTAGCTTGGAAAAGGAAGATATTTTTACTCAGTCAAAATATGAGGTGATTACCAATTTATTTCATGACACTTTTGTGACTTATTTAGAAAAGCAGACTTCTCCATTTCAACCTCGGAAAACATTTGATGGGATAACACTGTAAAATTCTGTTTCTTAGGCTGAGCTTTTAAATTGTCTGAAAATTCTTAAGACTGTAGATTCAGGTGCAAAATTTCAATTAGATGAAGATGTATTATTTGATGAAATAGTACGTATTAACAACATTGTATTCATGAAACTCAAGGAATGGTAGAAAGCAAATTTGGAAACAGATGAGAGCTGGTTTGATGTATTCCATACACTTAAAAGGACAGGTACCTCACTTCAAAATATAGAAATGCTTGTGAGTTTTTCTCTTGCTGTACCAGGAACAAATGCTATTGTGGGAATGGTGTTTTCAAATTGTTTTACCACTGAAAGTATTGAAGCAGTTGTAACAAATGAGACTCATTATTAAGACCTTACCTACCAGGAGTTCTACAACCTGCTATTAATCAATTCAAAGGTATTGAAAGATATTAGGTCATCTGATAAGCACTAAGTTAGTAGCAGTGTTCCTGATACTGTAGCTAAATGGTCTACAGATTTTTGATGTCTACATTAGTATTCATTGGTTAGAAATCATTTTACCAGTTTCCCAGTGTTTTGAATTATAACCACTCTTGGCAAAACAATGAATTATCATGTGACACGGTGCCATTACAATCATATTTTGAAGTGTCTTGTTTAAATGGATGCCTTTTTATTTGTATAAACTTAAGTTTTTATTTATTTTAGTGAAGTGATGGAGTCATGTATGCAGAATATTTTATTTTTTTCTAGAGGCCTGTTTTGACCCATTTTTTATCCCAATTTTTCACAAATGTCTCGTTTTTTCACGTAGAAAATCTGGTCATGCTATCCTATTCCCCATAATATGAAAATGACCTTCCACTTAACATTCAGCAACTAAAATCTTTACTTTTTGTAGATGATACTAGTGTCGCAATAAACCCTATTAGAGAGAAAGCAGTAGAAGAATGGCAAATGATATTCTCCAAAGGATTATTAAGTGGTTCTTAGAAAATGGACTAACCCTAAATTTTGAAAAAAAAATGCACACACAATATGTGGTTCTGTTCAACAGTCATAGCAACAAATGATGTAGCACATGGGTGAGAGTCAATACATGGAGTAGAATGCTCCAAACATTTGGGTATACATATTCATGAAAACTTAAACTGGAAGAAGCATATTACCAAGCTTCTCAAACAATCAAGTTCCGTTACTTTTATTCTTCATATAATTGCTAATCTTGGAAACAAACAAATCAATCTTCTGACGTATTTTGCATATATTGACTTAACAATGTCTTATGGAATAATTTTCTGGGGTAACTTATCACTGAGATTGATAACACAAATGCAAGCAGTAAGAATAATAAGTGGTGTTCACCCATGGGTGTTATGTAGGTATCTCTTCAAGGAGCTACACATTTTAACTCTGCCATTACAATACATATATTCTGCTAATGTAATTCATCATAAATAATCCAACATAATTTGAGATGAACTGTGATTTGCATACTTACAACACTAGAGGGAAAAATGACCTGTATCACCCATTGTTAAAGTTGCCTGTGGTTCAGGAAGGAGTTCAATATACAGCAACAAAAAATTTTGAACATTTGCCCAGTAAAATAAAATGTCTGACAGGTAGCAAAGCAATTTTTAAATATAACTGAAAATCATTCCTCCTGGGCAACTCTTTCTATTCCATTGACGGGTTTCTACTTAAATAAATGTAAAAAAACTTGTTTTTAAGTGTACTGTATCTCTTGGACTAAAATAATAATATGTACATTAATGTTAACACAGATCACGTACACATATCCTGTACTTGTTCCACATCATTTCAATAAAAGTATCATTCAGATGATCTATGAGACATGTAAGTAACTAAATAACTAATGAACAAGATTTTAGTCAGTGTCTAAGAAAGGGTGATCATGTTATGAATGTGATGCAGGAAACTGCTGATGCGTACATTCCACAGAACATCACACCATTTATGAAGACTGCCTATCAATTGGTGGGAGAAGTGCTACTACGCAGTCAGTAAACGTGCAGTGCTGCAATAGTTCATTACTGATCTACTGCAGAAGAGCCTTACAGCCATTCTGGTAATAGATGAAAAGTCACCATATAATAACAGAGAGTGAAAGAGTGCGGTAGTGATAGTTTTTGCACTCAAGTGCCACCAATTCTGCTAAAATACGGGAAGCAATTATGAGGATATTCAATACCCATAGGAGGTCACCTATGTCTGCCATAAGTAACCAACACAGTCTGTGACAACTTCTAGAGACACTGTTAGGGCAATGGCAAAGCCTTATGCTAGTGTTACTGCTACCGCTATCCAGCACTCTGTTTTCAGGCCACAAGTGGCCCATCGTGACCATCCGACCACTGTGTCATTCTTGGCTGAGGATGTGGATAGGAGGGGTGTGTGGTCAGCACACCGCTCTCCTGGTTGTTATGATGGTTTTCTTTGACTGAAGCTGCTACTGTTCAATTGACATCACGAGGCTGAGTGCACCCCGAAAAATGGCAACAGTGCAGGGCGGCCTGGATGGTCACCCATCCAAGTGCCAGCCACGCCTGACAGTGCTTAACTTTGGTAATATGATGGGAACTGGTGTATCCACTGTGGCAAGGCCGTTGCCTACAGCTATCCAAGATCTAGCTTATTTTGAGCAAAGAGGGCGCAGAGATGGGCAGTTTGGAATATATAACAACAAAGAAGATTGCAATTGCCCGTTCTCCATGTAGAAGCTAGATCTCCTGTAGTAGCAGCCCTAGACACTGGCCCTGGTAACCGCTAGGTGCACTATACAGTTTCTTGTTATGATAGGTTAATCAATAGGGAATGTAAATCCTCCTCACTTTATTTAAAAAACCCGGTAGACAATGCTCAGCTCTTTGTCATATGCAGTCTTAATTTGCACTCTTACCACAGAAAGCCTGCACTTCTTGAGGCAGCTGCCACAGAGTTGCTCTTACAAGCTACTTAGGGCTCTTACAAGCAACTTAGAAAGGAGCTTAGAGTGCGTGATGAACTGTTGATTAACTTGGATTTCTGAAACCAAGAAGGCTGACAGTTGCTTTTATTGCCTGTTAAGGATGTATAACTGTTGATGATCTGATACAACTGGAGATGGGTTTGTTATCGAGACAAGCCTGGTAGGAGTTTCTCCAACAAATCTCTGTATATGGTATCATATCTTTGATGGACAGTGAGCTCTCCATGTCCTTCCATGTTATAGTTCTGTGGTGCAATGCAACGGGTGGTGATTTCATTCCTCAGCAACACAGCATTCAGCTTGTGGACAAATATTTTCAACAAGAAACAATTCAGTGAATGCTGCAACTACCACGGCATTCAATTTTGAATCCTACAGATTGTTTATGGACTGCTTTCATGGAGAGTGTCTGCATACATGTCACGTTGACAGCAGCAAAATGAGAAGAATGGTATTGACTTGCTATGAAGCTCATAAACACCATTATTAACAGCAGCAATGAATGTGCTTTATTACTGTTTGTTATAACTACTCTCCATGGCAGTGGAATTTGTATTATACCAAAGTGACATTTCCACTGTGGACATTTGAAAGTTCTTTGTTCAGCTCTGGACTTCCATGTTTTATTCATTATGAGTCTTACATTCTAGACTTCAACAAAATTTGACACACAGTGTTTTAGTTTCCCCTTATGTTTCCGACTTTTCCTTGATTTGTGAAAAACACTGTAGCTGTATAGCAAATTGTGGTGTCAGCTTACATGAAATTTGCTACCCTCTCTTAATGTGTCAGGAAAGGGAACCATTCTGGGAGAATGTGCAGATCAAAATGTAAACCTAGAACAGAAAAGGATGAGTGCCACACAGTCACCGACCTCCTTCGGCTGCGGTCGTCGTCTTCTCGTCGCTCGACGCGTGAGAGGCGCTGTTTCACTTTGCTCTGGTGGCTCTTGTACTCTGCCATCAGGCGTGCGAACCGCGTCTGCAGTATCTCTAGAGTGTTCTCTGCAAAGATATCAGACACACATTTGTTAGAAACCTGACCAGTGGTCTCATAAGACTTACAATAATGAATTAAATACGATGTTCCCACTACAGCTTCAGGGAGCAGCAGCACACAAACATTGTTGTATGAGGTCTGCTGGACCTGACATGGATAAAATGAGAACAGAAAGTGCAGGCTGGATAAAGTTGTGTATTCAAGGACAATCTCATATGTAGGTGAGAATTTCTAAATATGCCATTGCTGTGTGAATTATGTGTGCAATATAAAGTGCAAATAAGAAAGTAACCACATAATAAGGAATAATGATGTATGTGTGACAAGTGAGTTCAGAGACAACTGGACTGTAATACTGATGTGGTCATATGGCTCATTCTCTGAATGTAAGCTACAGAAACATTTAACCAGAATATGCATTGGTCTCTGCTAAGAGGAAAATAAAGCTTGATATTGGATCTCATATGATACCATACCAGTAATTGCTGTCCATTAATGGATGAAATGATTTGAAAAAGTGGAAAGCTCACATAGATGCAGATACACTGATACACCATGGACACTTTACAACATACGCAGCATGCTTGCCTGAACACGTATTAAAGTGATACACCGAGAGATAGATATCAGGTAGAAGAAGCCTGTGCAGTGTATGGGGTGGCTGTGTCTGCTCTGAATCATACACTAGTCGAAAACTTCTTTAGTGGTTCAGAGATATGAAAACTAGTGTGTAATTGGAATTTAACCCATGACGTCTGTGTAACAGTATGACATGCTGACTACTCATAGAACAACTTTAGAATTTGGCTGCAAATGGATTGTTGTTGTGGTCTTCAGTCTGAAAATTGGTTTGGTGAAGCTTTTCACATGAGTCCATCCTGTACCAGTCTCATCATCTCTGCATAACTTTTGCAACCTAGATGCATTGGAATCTGCTTATTGCTTTCAAGCTTTGTCCCCCATCTCCTCACCCACTCACCCCCCCCCCCCCCCCCCATCTCCACACATAAGTACACTTTCTTCCATTATCAAATTAACTATTCCCTGTGCTGTAAGGTGTGTCCTATCAACCAATTCCTCCTTTTCATCAAGCTGTGCAATAAAAATCATTTCTCAATGACTTGATTCAGCACCTCTTCATTGGTTATCCAGCCTACCCACTTAATCTCCAGAATTCTTCTGTAACATCACATTTCAGAAACATGTATTCTTTACTTGTCTGTACTGCATATTGTTCAAGCTTCATTTCAATATAAGCAAACATTCCAGACCAGCATTTTTAGAAGAGACTCCCTAAGACTTCAATTTATATTTTGTGTTGATGTATTTCACTTTTTTTAGGGGAGCTTTTATTTCTATTGCCATCTAGGTTTCATATCTTCTTTAGCTCTGTCAGTGTCAGTTATTTTGTTGCTCATATATGTAGAGGGTGTTGAGGGTACACATACAGATGTTTTAGTAACTGGTACCTTAATATCTGTCCACTTCAATGTGTTAGCTGCTTTTTCTCTGAGTCCAACAGTCTTCCTGCAAACACATCAAATAATTTGTAAGTGTTCATTTCTGAACTGTTTTAACTGCACTGTGAAGTGGACTATGCCTGTCAGTATAGACTTCCTGTTTTGTGTCCATACTTCAATACCTGATCTGCTGCCCAGGGGAGATACTAACTTGGAGGTACTAACCAACCTGAAAATACTAATCATAACAAGCATAATTATTAATATTCAAATCAAGTAAATATTGATGTAATGTTATTTGATACACTATCTTTGCCCATCAGTATAGATATCTATACTTATACTTCTAACAACCTATATATATAAAGGGCGAATCACCTAAAAACTTGCACCAGAAATATTGCAGAAATGGAAAGTGCTATTGATGTGCAGTTTTCACAAAATGCACTGGTAGTTAGAGGCTTGCATTGTTATCCAATAAACAGATTATAATAATACTTAGAAAGTGTATTTTTGTGCAAACAAACACTTTTTAAAATGGAACAATGCCTATTGACATTAACTAACTAAAAATAGAGTAAACTAGAATGTCAGTGGTGTTTGTTGCAGAACTCTAGTGTCAGTCATTTACAAAACATGGTATTCTGAAAAGTTTACACACCAATGTTTGCTTACAGTGTGCTTGTGTGTTCCTTGAGCACACTGCAACTTGCTAGTCAGTTAGTGCGTGACAGTCCAAGTAGCAGATCATGAGTGGACGATGTTCATTTTTGTACGGTGTATGCGGCAAGATATCTCAATACCCATCAACCATCCCAGCAGTTATTTATTGAATTCTTCAATTATGTGAAAATGGTTGTACAACACCTAGACTACATAACAGAGGGAAACAAGTGACAATGGAAGAGGGAGGGAAGTTAATCTTCTTGTTGCTGTTGCAGTTGATCCCCACTTTAGCTCTCAAGCAAATCACACAAGGAAGTGGCTTTAGTCAGGCAAGTGTCTTACACATTCTCCATTGACATAGGTTCGATCCCTATCACATCTCTTTCCATCAAGAGCTGCATGGAAACGATTATGAGAATCATGATAATTTCTGTACATGGGCATTAGCCAGGATACTCCAGACCTGTATCTTGTTTAGTGATGAAACTACATTTACCGATTATTGCCAGGTATACTGCCAAAACAAGCACTATAGATCTGTTGACAATCCCCATTGGCTTCGTCATGTGGAACGTCAGTGTCCATGGAGTATAAATGTGTGATGTGGACAGTTAGCCAACAGGTCATAGGCCAGCGCTTCAAACAAGGAACACTGAACATGCACAAGTATCGCAGCCTCCTGAAAGGCCCTCTTCCAAGGATGCTAGAAGATGTTCCTCTGCAGATTGGGAGGAACCTGTGGCACCAACATTATGGTTGTCCAGCCCATTGTGCATGAAGTACTACAGCATGTCTTTGCACATTATTTCCAAATCATTGGACTGGACACAGAGGACCTGTACCTTGATCAGCCCACTCCCCGGATTTGATGCCTACAAATTTTTCTCGGTGGGGAAAGCGGAAAATGCTATCCACAGGGATATACCAACTACACCCGATGATATGGAGTGACGTATTACTGCAGCCCACTAGGAAATCTCCGCTGAAATGCTAACACATGTGCAACAGTCGTTCCATATCAGCCAGGGACTATGTATTGCCACTGCCAGTGGTCATTTTGAACACATCCTGTGGTCAGAAGCCACATAACTAGTGTATGCACTTGTGCTGTTATTTAGTGTGCGCTACCACAGGCATTGTACAAATGTCGGTGTGGGAACATTTCAAAATGCAATATCTCATAAACAATTCACACTAGAATCCTGTAACAAATACCACTGACATTTTAATTTACCCTACTTTTAGTTTGTTAATGCCAATAGGCATGTTCCATTTAAAAACTGTATGTTGTCACAGAAAATACACTTTATAAGTATTATTATAATCTGTATATTGACTAACAATACGAACCCCTGACTACCAATGCATTCTGTGAAAATCACACATCAATAGTACTTTCCATTTCTGCAATACTTGGGGTGCAAGTTTTAGGAGCTTCATCCTGTACACTCTCATTTTCTAATCTTATTCTTTCAGTATTATCTGATTTAATTCGTCCAAGGGAGATATTTCACTGATTCTGCGTATCACGTATCTGACAGTTGTTGATGGGTATGTGGAGGTGTGAGGCAGGAAATGTCTATGCACAAGTAATGTAATTTCATCGCTGATTCGCGAATGCAATGATGGCGCCCAATGGGGACCCAGATGTGTTTCATAGGATTTATATCAGGCGAATTTGATCGTCGAGACATCAACATGAGTTCACTATAATGCTCCTGGAACCACTTTAGCATGGCTCTGGCTCCGAGACACGGACAACTATACTTTTGAAGGATGACATCGTCATCAGAGAAGACATCAAGCATGAAAGGACGCAGATGGTTCGCAGCTGTCAGCGTGCCTTCGATGTTACCACAGGTCCCATGCAAGCGCAGGAGAATGTCTCCAATAGCATATACTGTTCCCACCAGCCTGCATCCATGGCGCGCTACACGTTTCCATCCACTATTCACCTCGATGACGGCGTTTGTGGATACGACCAGCGGCCTAGCGTAGCAAAAATGTGACTCACTCGAATAGCTGACAACTTTCCATCAATCGACGGTCGAATCCGGATGGTTCTGTGCCCGCTGTACTCGTAACTGTCGATGTCGGGTCAACTTATGAACACGTAGGGGTGATCTTCAGTGGTCTCATAAGACTTAAAAAAATTATGAATTAAATACGATGTTCCCATTACAGCTTCGTGGAGAAGCAGCACACAAACGTCGTTGTATGAGGTCTGCTGGACCTGACATGGATAAAATGAGAACAGAAAGTGCAGGCTGGATAAAGTTGTGTGTTCAAGGACAATCTCATACGTAGGTGAGAATTTCTAAATATGCCATTGCTGTGTGAATTATGTGTGCAATATAAAGTGCAAATAAGAAAGTAACCACATAATAAGGAATAACGATGTATGTGTGACAAGTGAGTTCAGAGACAACTGGACTATAATACTGATATGGTCATATGGCTCATTCTCTGAATGTAGGCTACAGAAACAGTTGACCAGAATTTGCATTGGTCTCTGCTAAGAGGAAAATAAAGATTGATGTTGGATCTCATATGATACCATACCAGTAATTGCTGTCCATTAATGGATGAAATGGTTTGAAAAAGTGGAAAAGCTCACATAGATGCAGATACACCGACACACCATGTAGTAGCACTGGTTCTGGAAACTTTACAACATAGGTAGCATGGTTATTAAAGTGATACACTGAGAGATGGATATCAGGTAGAAGTAGTCTGTGTAGTGTATGGAATGGCTGTGTCTGCTCTGAATCATACATAGTCGAAAACTTCTTTAGTGGTTCAGAGATATGAAAACTAGTGTGTAATTGGAATTTAACCCATGACGTCTGCATTACAGTATGACATGCTCACTACTCATAGAACAACTTAAGAATTTGGCTGCAAATGGATTGTTGTTGTGGTCTTCAGTCTGAAAATTGGTTTGGTGCAGTTTTTCACATGAGTCCATCCTGTACCAGTCTCATCATCTCTGCATATCGGGTCAACTTATGCACACGTAGGGGTGATCTGCAGCGGAACTCCATGTTGAACAATGTATGATGAACGGTGTGTCCCAAACCACTTGTGCATGCACGAACGTTGTACTCTTTCAACTAAGATGTCCAGACCACCATCTGTCCTACTTTAAAGAGCAGACAAGCCTCTAAACTCCACGTTCTGTGAGAAGTCGTGGACGCCCAACCATGTAGCCACAAAAATCTTTGGTCATTTGCCAAATAGTATTAAAAGTCTGACAGATATCCAAAAAACATTTAAAAGCAAATTGAAAGAATTTCTGTGTGACAACTCCTTCTACTTAATAGATGAATTCGTAGATATGAAGTAGTAACTGTAAAAAAATTATTAATTAATTACTTTGTGTAAAGAAAACGTATGTTAAGGTGACAAGTTCCACACCATTGCGAAATGTCGTATTCATGATCTGTGGAACAAGGATTAATGTATGTGCGCATCTATTGGTAGCTTAACTGTCCTTCTACCTCCTTCTGTACATGCTTACGCCAGTAGTACATGAACATTCGACAGCTTCGCCGTTTTCGCGATACTCGTTCACAGGCTTTGCGTAATAATAATCTGCCCTTTGTCAAAAGATTGAAGGGAGGATATAAGATGAACATCAACAAAAGCAAAACGAGGATAATGGAATGTAGTCGAATTAAGTCGGGTGATGCTGAGGGAATTAGATTAGGAAATGAGACACTTAAAGTAGTAAAGGAGTTTTGCTATTTGGGGAGCAAACTAACTGATGATGGTCGAAGTAGAGAGGATATAAAATGTAGACTGGCAATGGCAAGGAAAGCGTTTCTGAAGAAGATAAATTTGTTAACATCGAGTATTGATTTAAGTGTCAGGAAGTCGTTTCTGAAAGTATTTGTATGGAGTGTAGCCATGTATGGAAGTGAAACATGGACGAATAGTTTAGACAAGAAAAGAATAGAAGCTTTCGAAATGTGGTGCTACAGAAGAATGCTGAAGATTAGATGGATAGATCACATAACTAATGAGGAGGTGTTGAACAGAATTGGGGAGAAGAGGAGTTTGTGGCACAACTTGACTAGAAGAAGGGATTGGTTGGTAGGACATGTTCTGAGGCATCAAGGGATCACCAATTTAGTACTGGAGGGCAGCGTGGAGGGTAAAAATCGTAGAGGGAGACAAAGAGATGAATACACTAAGCAGATTCAGAAGAATGTAGGCTGCAGTAGGTACTGGGAGATGAAGAAGCTTGCACAGGATAGAGTAGCATGGAGAGCTGCATCAAACCAGTCTCAGGACTGAAGACCACAACAACAATTGTCAAAGTCACTCATTTCAATGGATTTCCCCGTTTGCAGGTCATTTCTTCGCTAGGGTGATCTCCTATCCGTATCTGCTCCAGCTACACACTTTTGTCACTGCGTCATGCGCCCGCAATCCCACCAGGAGGCATCCAACGATGTTGTGGGCAGTGGTCATAATGTTTTGGCTTGTCAATGTAAACCACTATTTGTTCATTTCGAATAGTCAGTGCTAAATGTTGAAAACTGACGTCGGAGAATATTTTTCATATTAATTTGTCCGTTTTCAAGTGCTACAAGCAGATAAATGCGAATTATGTAGTCACAGGCAGCAGATTAGCTACTTTCTATTTTTATTTTATATATAATAAGCGACTTGCTATTAATTTTTGAATTTATTACTGTTACCTCAATATCCTTCCTCTATTATTGTTTCGTAGAAATGGCAGACAAATCCTTAGGCTTTTAAAGCAAATGAAGCATTGTACTTCAGTGCTACGTCGCTTTGTAAACATATTTCCTGGCTAGAGTTGGTGCCACTCTCCAGTACAACGGATATCCACCGACGACAGCGAGAAACTACCGTATAGACCAAGTGGGACAATGAAAGTACACGTACACCTTAAGCCACGACACACGGCAACTGGGACATTACTGTCTCCGCAGTGTTGCACCAATTCTTATGCAATACGTTTGTTTCTTGTTTCTGTCGGCATTGTTACTAAGATGGCACTGATCGCTTTTCCCATTTGCTATAATAATGCAATATATCAAACCAATGCAAATTTTACGAACAAAATTACTCCTTTTTTTTTTTTAAAAAAAAGAAAAGGTTTATTTAAAAACAAACATTTTAGCATTGCTGCTATAGATAATTGATATTTAAGGTTTTAAAATCGTTATTAGTAAAAAATAAAAAAACACCTGTTACAAGCAACACCTGTTGAAGGTTGTGTGGAATATGGGATGCAAGTGAACACAGCAAAAACAAAGAGTATGGTCATCAGTACAAGACGCAGGCTGTCCAATATTAAAATAGGACAATCTACCATTATCCAAGTAAGTGAATTTAAATATCTTGGAAGCACAATAACTGAAGACTTGAGATGTCACCAGGAGGTGAAAACTCGAATTGCCATAGTGAAGGAGGTATTCAACAGAAAGAGGAGACTCTTATGTGGCAAATTAGATAAAGGACTAAGGAAAAGGCTTGGCAAAAGTTTTGTCTGGAGTGTGGCACTATATGGGGCAGAAACATGGATCCTGAGACGAGAGGATGAAAAAAGGTTAGAAGCATTTGAGATGTGGAGGAGAATGGAGAGAATAAGCTGGATGGAAAGAGTGAGTAATGAAAGAGTATTGGAAAGGGTTGGTGAAAGAAGATGTCTGCTGAAGGTTGTAAGAGAAAGGAAAAAGAGCTGGTTGGGACATTCATTGAGAAGGGAGTGCTTGCTAGCAGATACTTTGCAAGGACTGGTTTGTGGGAGAAGACTGAGAGGAAGAAGGAGGTACAAGATGATAGTCGACATAAAGGGAAGAGGAAATTACGCAGACCTGAAGAGGATGGCAGAAGACTGGATACCCTGGAGAACTACCATGTGAAAACCTGCCTTTTGGCAGAACACTGATGATGATGACAACCGAGACCAAACAAATACCGAAGAAACTAAAATACTGGTATCGGTTCTAACAGCTCGGACTTTCACATTTCTAGTAAGACTGATCGCATACGTAAAGAAAGTGATGGCTAGGAGGTAACGCCCAATCGGTATGCAACACACCCAACGTATAGGTAACGCGGGTACGACCTTAAACAACACCGACTCGAAGGAAGGCCTCGGCGCTTGTTCGTGACGTCACGTCAGCTAGGCACGGCGAACGCCAAGTCTGTTGCACGCAGAAACGCCTGGGCGTGCCTATGACTATAAATCTCTTATTTTTGGACAAAATGTTTGGTATTGTTTTGGATTCTACAGTTTTATTTAAATGAAAGATTTTCTTAGTATTGTAAAGCTACAAATGAAGATCATAGTTCTGTATTACTGAATCCTGTCGAAACAAACGTAGATCAATATGAGAAGATGCTTTGCCCCATTCCGAGCTTCGGAAATTTTACATTCAAGTAACTACACTCCTGGAAATGGAAAAAAGAACACATTGACATCGGTGTGTCAGACCCACCATACTTGCTCCGGACACTGCGAGAGGGCTGTACAAGCAATGATCACACGCACGGCACAGCGGACACACCAGGAACCGCGGTGTTGGCCGTCGAATGGCGCTAGCTGCGCAGCATTTGTGCACCGCCGCCGTCAGTGTCAGCCAGTTTGCCGTGGCATACGGAGCTCCATTGCAGTCTTTAACACTGGTAGCATGCCGCGACAGCGTGGACGTGAACCGTATGTGCAGTTGACGGACTTTGAGCGAGGGCGTATAGTGGGCATGCGGGAGGCCGGGTGGACGCACCGCCGAATTGCTCAACACGTGGGGCGTGAGGTCTCCACAGTACATCGATGTTGTCGCCAGTGGTCGGCGGAAGGTGCACGTGCCCGTCGACCTGGGACCGGACCGCAGCGACGCACGGATGCACGCCAAGACCGTAGGATCCTACGCAGTGCCGTAGGGGACCGCACCGCCACTTCCCAGCAAATTAGGGACACTGTTGCTCCTGGGGTATCGGCGAGGACCATTCGCAACCGTCTCCATGAAGCTGGGCTACGGTCCCGCACACCGTTAGGCCGTCTTCCGCTCACGCCCCAACATCGTGCAGCCCGCCTCCAGTGGTGTCGCGACAGGCGTGAATGGAGGGACGAATGGAGACTTGTCGTCTTCAGCGATGAGAGTCGCTTCTGCCTTGGTGCCAATGATGGTCGTATGCGTGTTTGGCGCCGTGCAGGTGAGCGCCACAATCAGGACTGCATACGACCGAGGCACACAGGGCCAACACCCGGCATCATGGTGTGGGGAGCGATCTCCTACACTGGCCGTACACCACTGGTGATCGTCGAGGGGACACTGAATAGTGCACGGTACATCCAAACCGTCATCGAACCCATCGTTCTACCATTCCTAAACCGGCAAGGGAACTTGCTGTTCCAACAGGACAATGCACGTCCGCATGTATCCCGTGCCACCCAACGTGCTCTAGAAGGTGTAAGTCAACTACCCTGGCCAGCAAGATCTCCGGATCTGTCCCCCATTGAGCATGTTTGGGACTGGATGAAGCGTCGTCTCACGCGGTCTGCACGTCCAGCACGAACGCTGGTCCAACTGAGGCGCCAGGTGGAAATGGCATGGCAAGCCGTTCCACAGGACTACATCCAGCATCTCTACGATCGTCTCCATGGGAGAATAGCAGCCTGCTTTGCTGCGAAAGGTGGATATACACTGTACTAGTGCCGACATTGTGCATGCTCTGTTGCCTGTGTCTATGTGCCTGTGGTTCTGTCAGTGTGATCATGTGATGTATCTGACCCCAGGAATGTGTCAATAAAGTTTCCCCTTCCTGGGACAATGAATTCACGGTGTTCTTATTTCAATTTCCAGGAGTGTATATTTACTTGAAACTTCCTGGCAGATTAAAACTGTATGCCGGACCGAGACTTGAACTCGGGCCCTTTGCCTTTCGCGGGCAAGTGCTATACCGACTGAGCTACCCAAGCACGACTCACGCCCCGTCCTCAAAGCTTCACTTCTGCCAGTGCCAGTTTTAATCTGCCAGGAAGTTTCATATCAGCGCACACTCCGCTGCAGAGTGAAAATCTCATTCTGGATATATTTACTTGATCCATTCAGTTATTGAAACTTACCCCAACGCCCTTACAATTAACTCGTTTATTTTATTTATTTTCGTTTGACGTCGTCACTGGAAATGTGAACTAATTTACATGCGTAAATGTTCAACTGCTGCCAGTCATTAGATTACAGTCGTTTTCAACGAAAGGAATTCTAAACAGGAAACAAAATAGCTTCATACATCGAAAATACTGCTGAGCTTAAACTTTTTTAAACATGCACATTAGAAAAGATAAATATTCCCCTCTTGCAACTGAAAGGAGAAACTTTATAATATAAAAAAAATTATTTGATAAAACAAGTATCTCTCTTTTGCATCTTCTTCTGTCCCCCACCCCCTCCCCAACGTGTACAATCGCAAGATATTTCATTAACATTCAGTGCTCCTCATCCCATAGTCAACCAAGATACCTAAAGAAGAGCACCAATATGTTCACAGTTTCTCGTAAAAGCAACCCAATACAAACGTAAATTCCTCAGATTTACGAATAAGGTAAAGAAGCACGAATTCTGTTGCTGCTGGACCATGAAGTTGTTTTTGTATTGTAAGTAGGCTGATGTAAGTAGGCTGTTTAGGTTTTCTTATTGGTAACGCCACCTCTGTATGAAAATCACTGGCTGTGCTGTGTGCAGTCTGTGGCTGCTTTGCATTGTTGTAATACTCGCCATTGTAGTGTTGGGCAGCGGCAGCTGGATGTGAACAGCGCGTAGCGTTGGGCAGTTGGAGGTGAGCCGCCAGCAGTGGTGGATGTGGGGAGAGAGATGGCGGAGATTTGTAATTTGTCATGAACTGCTATATTTATATATGATGATATCAAGGTAAATACATTGTTTGTTCTCTACTAATATCTTTCATTTGCTAACTATCCCTATCAGTAGTTAGTGCCTTCCATAGTTTGAATCTTTTATTTAGCTGGCAGTAGTGGCGCTCGCTGTATTGCAGTAGCTTGAGCAGCGAAGATTTTTGTGAGGTAAGTGATTTGTGAAAGGTATAGTTTAATGTTAGTCAGGGCCATTCTTTAGTAGGGAATTTTGAAAGTCAGATTGCGTTGCGCTAAAAACATTGTGTGTCAGTATAAGCACAGTCTTGTATAAATTGTTCAAAGGGGACGTTTCAGTATGTCAGTCCTTAAAATAGGTGGATGGTTAAAATGGCTCTCAGCACTATGGGACTTAACATCTATGGTCATCAGTCCCCTAGAACTTAGAACTACTTAAACCTAACTAACCTAAGGACAGCACACAACACCTAGTCACCACGAGGCAGTGAAAATCCCTGACCCCGCCGGGAATCGAACCCGGGAACCCGGGCGTAGGAAGCGAGAACGCTACCGCACGACCACGAGCTGCGGACAAAATAGGTGGAAATTTAAGTTCAGGAGTACACTATTTGTTAAGAAGTGTAATGAATTGCACAATTAATTGATTGCAGAAATCTCTCAGAACAATGTTTGTTGGTCAATTACCGCCAATAGTTTCACATTTTCCTGTGTCAGAGGGAGACACCACCATTAGGAGCATGCCTGCAACAGACCTGGCGTTCGCCGTGCTTAGCTGACGCGACGTCACGAACAAGCGCTGGAGTCGGTGTTGACTTAAATGACCAAAGCTACTAGGAAAACTACTGTAGTCTACGCTGACTTACGGTATTCTACGATAGTTTTACAGCTCTGCAGCGTACACTGTGCTGCTGAGTAAAATAAGTCGTTCCGGATACTCGTCGACTCTGGTGTGGTGAAACCTAGCTTTTAGTGACTTAGACTAGAGTTTGCTATAGTAGAGTAGAGAAGAATACAGTAGAGAAGCGGACGTACCGAGACGGTCGACCTTGTCGGCGAGCGACTCGCGCTCGGCCTGGGCGCGGTGGAAGGCCTCCTCGTCGAGCAGGCCGTCCTTGCGCAGAAGCTGGCAGCCGCGCTCGGTGAGGGAGCGGCGCGCGTCCGGGTAGTCGGCGAGCGCCTCCCAGAGGTCACGCTTGGCCAGGCAGAAGAGGTCAGAGTAGCCGAGCGAGCGCACGTTGGCCGTGCGCCGGTTGCCGGTGCGGTTGCCCGCGATGTCGAGCACGCTCACCTCGCCGAAGACGGAGCCGGCGCTGAGCGTGGCCAGCACGGTGTGCCCGTCGTCCGCCACGACGCTCAGCCGGCCGCGCTTCACGATGTACATCTCGCGGCCCACGTCGCCCACGCGGCAGATGTAGTCGCCGGGGCTGAACACCTGCGCAAGCGACCGGTCGCTCAACCCGCTGCCCTGTCAACATCTCGCGGTGCCTCTACACTTGGCAGCCACCTGCCGCTGGTTTTTATGTCGAGCTCGATGGACCATTCGTGTGATCGCGAGGAATATGGCCGTCATAATGCTAGGGAGATACTCTCCGTGTCACTTTTTCACCGATAGGCTTGCAAAGGGCTCCCGAGCTTGTTGCTAGCAAGTATACACTCACCTTTACCGAGCGAGCAAAAAAAGAGTGCGAGCAAGGCACTTAGGGCCAAGTGCGTCGTTTAATGAACAAAGTAAGAGCATATGGACTCTCAGACCAATTGTGTGATTGGACTGAAGAGTTTCTAGATAACATAACGCAGCATGTCAATCTCAATGGAGAGAAGTCTTCCGAAGTAAGAGTGATTTCAGGTGTGCCGCAGGGGAGTGTCGTAGGACCGTTGCTACTCGCATTATATACAGGGTGTTACAAAAAGGTACGGCCAAACTTTCAGGAAACATTCCTCACACACAAATAAAGAAAAGATGTTATGTGGACATGTGTCCGGAAACGCTTAATTTCCATGTTAGAGATCATTTTAGTTTCGTCAGTATGTACTGTACTTCCTCGATTCACCGCCAGTTGGTCCAATTGAAGGAAGGTAATGTTGACTTCGGTGCTTGTGTTGACATCTGTGAACGTTTGGGCAGGCATTGTTGGTGATGTCTTGATTGGGCCCCATGTTCTTCCACCTACGCTCAATGGAGCACGTTATCATGATTTCATACGGGATACTGTCCCTGTGCTGCTAAAACATGTGCCTTTACAAGTACGACACAACATGTGGTTCATGCACGATGGAGCTCCTGCACATTTCAGTCGAAGTGTTCATACGCTTCTTAACAACAGATTCGGTGACCGATGGATTGGTAGAGGCGGACCAATTCCATGGCCTCCACGCTCTCCTGGCCTCACCCCTCTTGACTTTCATTTATGGGGGCATTTGAAAGCTCTTGTCTACGCAACCCCGGTACCAAATGTAGAGACTCTTCGTGCTCGTATTGTGAACGGCTGTGATACAATACGCCATTCTCCAGGGCAGCATCAGCGCATCAGGGATTCCATGCGACGGAGGGTGGATGCATGTATCCTCGCTAACGAAGGACATTTTGAACATTTCCTGTAACAAAGTGTTTGAAGTCACGCTGGTACGTTCTGTAGCTGTGTGTTTCCATTCCATGATTAATTTGATTTGAAGAGAAGTAATAAAATGAGCTCTAACATGGAAAGTAAGCGTTGCTGGACACATGTCCACATAACATATTTTCTTTCTTTGTGTGCGAGGAATGTTTCCTGAAAGTTTAGCCGTACCTTCTTGTAACACCCTGTATAAATGACCTTGTGGATAACATCGGAAGTTCACTGAGGCATTTTGCGGATGGCTGGTTCAAATGGCTCTGAGCACTATGGGACTCAACTGCTGAGGTCATTAGTCCCCTAGAACTTAGAACTAGTTTAACCTAACTAACCTAGGGACATCACAAACATCCATGCCCGAGGCAGGATTCGAACCTGCGACCGTAGCGGTCTTGCGGTTCCAGACTGCAGCGCCTTTAACCGCACGGCCATTTTGCGGATGATGCTGTGGTATATCGAGAAGTTTTAACAATGGAAAATTGTACTGAAATGCAGGAGGATCTGCAGCGAATTGACGCATGGTGCAGGGAATGGCAATTGAATCTCAATGTAGACAAGTGTAATGTGCTGCGAATACACAGAAAGAAAGATCCCTTATCATTTAGCTACAATATAGCAGGTCAGCAACTGGAAGCAGTTGATTCCATAAATTATCTGGGAGTACGCATTAGGAGTGATTTAAAATGGAATGACCATATAAAGTTGATCGTCGGTAAAGCAGATGCCAGACTGAGACTCATTGGAAGAATCCTAAAGAAATGCAATCCGAAAACAAAGGAAGTAGGTTACAGTACGCTTGTTCGCCCACTGCTTGAATACTGCTCAGCAGTGTGGGACCCGTACCGGATAGGGTTGATAGAAGAGATAGAGAAGATCCAACGGAGAGCAGCGCGCTTCGTTACAGGATCATTTAGTAATCGCGAAAGCGTTACGGAGATGATGGATAAACTCCAGTGGAAGACTCTGCAGGAGAGACGCTCAATAGCTCGGTACGGGCTTTTGTTGAAGTTTCGAGAACATACCTTCACCGAGGAGTGAAGCAGTATATTGCCCCCTCCTACGTATATCTCGCGAAGAGACCATGAGGATAAAACCAGAGAGATTAGAGCCCACACAGAGGCATACCGACAATCCTTCTTTCCACGAACAATACGAAACTGGAATGAAAGGGAGTACCGATAGAGGTACTCAGGGTACCCTCCGCGACACGCCGTCAGGTGGCTTGCGGAGTATGGATGTAGATGTAGATGCGTCTGTTCACTGTCCCTAGTGTTGCAGACTGAGATGGAGAACGAAACCAGTGTGTGTGTGTGTGTGTGTGTGTGTGTGTGTGTGTGTGTGTGTGTGTGTGTCGTCAAAGCCAAAAGTCTTGAGGAACTCCCCAGAATGGTGATGAATTCCGGTAACACTGCTAGCATATGAACCGAGTCGTTATATGTAAAGTGCAGCTACTCTCAGAGATCCAGTGTGGGCTTCAATTACCATATGCCAGCAAAACCTGGTAGATATTCCAGTGCACTAATGCGGAACCGATTGACGCTAGAAAAAAATTAGTTCCAATTTAGGCCACCAGGTGCAAATGTGGTACTCTACAGCACCTTATTGACGTCTCTGGAGCCTGTATTGGACAAACTGCGTAAGTGGCAATTAATAATAAAACAAGCATTATGTCTTTCTCACTTGCTTAACCTTTCCTGACCACATCCTGTTCCTAATCCATTACATATGGAAATGTTTCTTTACGTCTTTCTTTCATTCACAGCTCCAGATTTCCACCTGGTGGTCATAATTGGAACTATTTTTTTTTCCAGCGACAATCGATTTCGCATTAATGCAGTAGCATATCTACCAATTTTCGCTGAAATATGATAATAGCAGCCCACAATGGATCTCTGTGAGTAGCTGTGCTTTAATTATAACCACCCAGTACAATGTTATTGATCTACTAGTTTGTTCTCGAACCCAACGTTGATTAAAAGGGAATGTATGTAACAATGCTTATATGACATATTCCGTAAAACAAACGATAAAAATAGCTATAAAATCATTTATTACAAATCGTTAAGGAAAACTCGTAAATTATTGTGAACTATGTATATTATATTCCATAAAGCAAATTCTGGACACGTTTACTGACATGTATTGGAAACGTAAATGTAACAGGTACTTTGGTATGTTGACATGTTTTATTAAGGACAATAAAGTGCACAAATTATTTGCATAGTAAAACTGTGTATTGTCAAGGAACAGACATTGTCGTTATCAAACTGATTCTCGCTGAACTATGCAAAATACGATTTTTAGAGAAAATCTGATTGTCTGGACATTTTTCAGTAATTGTAATACTTTGGCATGTTTAGTAAGACAAAATTGTATTTTTTCTCATATTCTGAGTCGTTAGGAATTTGTAAATGTAAGGATCTATTATGGTTACAACATTAATCAAAATATGGTTAGTAAAAATGGAAGTTCGTAAAAGTAGTATTACGTAAAATGCCTACAAATGATAAAGAAGTTGTAAAGTATTTTAATGTATTCATTCCTGTTACTAATATTTTTTACTGTCAGTTATCGTATAACGTGAGTAGTAGTCACTCGAACTTGAGGAAATGAGTACAGTAAAAATTGAGTACAGGAAACTGTACGTACTAATAATGAATAAAAAACAGTGCACTACTCAGTGGAATCGACATCCTTCCGTGATACGGGGAGGTGGGCCTTCCCCACATCGAATCCGCCTCGCGGATTAACGACGAGGACTGGAGAGCCGACCAGCCTGCGGTTTCCCATATTCATCTAGATAAATGCCGCACTGTAACCCACGTCCTGCCTCAGATAAACGCTACGCAAACTTTTAGAAAACTTTGTCATACCTCAACGAACATTTACCCTCGGCGGAGACGGGTGGGGGTACTCAGATTCCATCCCCATCCTAGGGGGAGTGGGAGTATGAGGGGAGCGGGGGGGGGGGGGGGGGGGCGAAGGAGGAAAACAAGTCACGGTGGAACCTACAGCTCCATTTGGAAAGCCGTGCGGTTCTGGCGCTGCAGTCCGGAACCGCGGGACTGCTACGGTCGCAGGTTCGAATCCTGCCTCGGGCATGGGTGTGTGTGATGTCCTTAGGTTAGTTAGGTTTAAGTAGTTCTAAGTTCTAGGGGACTTATGACCTAAGATGTTGGGTCCCATAGTGCTCAGAGCCATTTGAACCATTTGGAGAGAAAAACCTTGTCCTAAAATTATTATTTGAAACAATCGAATACTCGTTCTAAAGAGCTAAAGATGTAATAAGATTCAAGAACGGCAGCTTTATTTATAAACAAAAAATTGTAGATAATCTTTCTTAGAGTTCATATTATTTTATTTTTTGACTTATACTGTCTTTAACTATTGGCAGTCTCCATGCACTAGCACTGCGACCCAAGAAATGCATTTGTCAGATTCTGTTGAACTAGTTTTATTGATATTATGAGCAAAGGCTAGTCAGCTGTGGAGACGAAAACCAGTCAGGCAAGGAATTCACGCATAACCATTCGCAGGAATCAATCGTCGAACAGATGAAGTCTGGTATCACGCGAAGAAGCCGCGCTCTATACGGCCTTTACTACCACGGTGTACCATCGGTACGTGTAATAAGCTGACGATCGTGCGACCGCTACCAGCAAGAAATACTGATAATAAACAGCTAGCGGCCAGCGTGTCTCAGATCCCTTTTTATTATTAATGTCAAGAGGGCAAGGTGAAATGTCCATGGATTAACGTGGTGATGACGTTGACATCAATGAATTTCGTTACGTTGGTGTCTGCTGTTGCATAGTAACGTAAGTCGAGTGCATGTTCATCTCTGCTGTGCAAAGCATCGTGAAGTGGGTGCCAGAGGCTACTTCCAACTGTGTCACGTACTAGGATTTTTCTCGCGTTCCAACCGCATATCGAGTGTGGGAAGAATGACAGCTTAATCCTTTCACTACCATTTTTATTTAAAAAACATTGATGTATGGTTATTTTAATTAATATCTTAGTCGGAAGAAACAATATGAAACGAATATTTCCCGCCGTTTCGTTTTCTAAGGCGGCTGGGGTGGGGGTTAGGACATACAGGGTTATTCCTAAGTACCTGCAGAGGGTTCAGAAGACGACTGTGCAAAAACTACAAGACATATCGAAAACAGACACACACTAGTAGAGAGAGCATCTCTCCAAGTTTGTAATGAACTACGTGTGCTCAGTGTTTACTTATTTTGTGAAGTGGCAAGCGTGAATTCGTGGGCGCAAGTCATTGACACGATGAGTCAGGGAGAGTTCGGAGGCAGCCCGCTTTGCGAATTTGGTAATTCGACGTGACATTACCGTGATGGCGGTTAACAATGACACTTGAGGACAGTACAACTACAGCAGCAGTCCGTAATTATAAGAATTCTATTGATTGGCGACTCCATGTTGTCTTGTGCACTACGACCAGATAACAGGTATACTTGAAAAAAGAGACAGCATTGGTCGTATATTTTTTACTATTGCAAAATCGATTTTCTGTCACTGAGTGACCATCTTCAGTGCTATATTGTAAGTTATACAATATAGCACTGAAGATGGTCACTCAGTGACAGAAAATCGATTTTGCAATAGTAAAAAATATACGACCAATGCTGTCTCTTTTTTCAAGTATAAGAATTCTGCTAACCATTAGTAGGCTACCTTTTACTAGTCGGACATTGATACGTAGCAGTAACATGCAACAAATTCCAATTGGTTCTCTGTAAACCTATCATGGGGCACATACGTGCCGATGGTAGTCAAAGGGTTAAACGCCTCTCTGCGCGCTGTAATGAGGCAAATTCAGTGTCGCGGTCCCTACGGGAGCGACACGTAGGGGGATGTACTCCGTTCCTAGATTCCTCGCTACTGCTGTTTCTTGAAACTTTGTAAGCAGCCTTTTGGGGGGTAATTGGTGTCTGTCTTCAAGCATATGCCTGTTTAGGATTTTCAGCATCTCCGTGGTGCTCTCTTGCGGACAAAACAAATCTCAGTCCATTCATGCTGCCAAATTTACAACGGAACTATCTGTTGCTTGATAGTACTCAGATTTAATTACGGAACTAATCTGATAACACTGTTGTCTCTAATTATACCTGTTAGCACATCATAGTCTCTTTCTATAGTAAGTAAAGCAGCCATCAGACTGAAGTTTCAAGATTTTTTTGAGCACCACAGACTTTTACTGGGCATAGTCGTGTTGGAGGTGGTACGCCGTTGCTTTCCTCCGACCTGTAAACTGACTTGCCCAGTCGTTTACAGGACGCCCTACAATTTAAGCTGGATTCCGAACCACGGCATTTTTCACTGCCAGAAGTGAAAGAAATCGTAAGTGATAGATAAAAACCCTAGAATCGCCTGTGAATCGAACCCGATACCTTTGGAATTGAAATCTGCCACTTTTCCACTGGACCACCTTTTCCTTTTTTATTCTGTCCTCCTGTCTATCCGTTCCTTTGTCTTTGGTCGTCATCAGTTTCCTTCCGATGTCGCAGAACACGTTTAAAATTTCATCGGTGAAAAATTCTCTCAGTTTTATTATTGTTATTGTTATTATTACAGAGGGTTGGCAGTTCCCTTACCGAACACGCTGAGCTACCGCTCCATCAGCCACCGAGCCCAGTTCTTCCAATACGAGTTAACAATGTTTGCTTTGCGAAATATGAAATACGTAATTTTGAATAGATTAATTAACTTAATACGCAGAATAATTATATTTTTGCAACTTTTGAGTGGTAGTATCATGTTTGCGTTCTGCTCAAATTGATAAATTGGAATGCCCTGCCGTTAATTTCTTTCTTTTTTTACACTTTATCCTCAACGAGTATTTATCCGAATTTCTGAAGGTTGATAAATCCCCCTTTGTAATTCAAAAATTAAGAAAAGGTCACTGACTTCGAACGCAGCCTCCCTTTGCATGAATATGATTCGAGTGAAGGACTTCTGATGATGATTTAAGTGAAGGAAGTCCGAAAACTGCAATCACAGATGAAAAAGTCGAGAAAGTGCATTGTACGGTACAGAACGATTACTGATTAAAGGTGCACCAAACAGCTGACGCCCTAGGCATCAGTTGAAGGAGTGTGGTGCATCTGATATTAAGAATCACCTGAGAGAAGGTTCTGTGCAATATGTGTGATACATTTGTTGAACTGCGACCATAAACAAAAGCGAAAAATAATTTACTATTTTAAAAACAATCCAGCTGATCTTGTGCGCCGATTTGTCACTGTGCATTAGACACTGAGCCACCACTGCTCGTCATAAACGATACAGAGAACCAGTTCTTTGGGCGGAAGCCAGTGTGCTTGCTCGATCTAGATTGAAAACGCCACTGTCGTTATTGATTACTTTGCAATGTGTAAACCAATAACTTGCGAATATTACACAAGTCTTCTAGGTCAAATAGATGAAAAAAATACGTGAGATTGGGTCGATGTTCCGAAAGAGAAAATAATCCATCCTTTTTTCTTAGAAAATGCAACCAATCACGGTTTGACAGCTGGAAATCTGATGGGTTTGAAGCTAGAATCACCCCTATCCATCACACGCTATATTATCTGACTTCCGTATATTGCAGATGTAAGGGAAGTGTTGGCTGTAATATATAATATGAGTCCAATAAAGTCATAGCTGCCATATAGGTTATGGATATTTTGCAGTCTCTCCAGAATCGCACTTGAAAAATAGAAACGTTCACTGGAGAAATGTTTCACAGGGTGCGGTGATGTAAAAGGGACTACGTTGGGAAATAAGGCTCACTTCCAGGTCAAGAATTTTTGTAATTAGTATTGATAAACATTTCGCATTGAAATCAATCACTGAAGCTGCGACCATGAACGTGGCGATGCTGAAGAGGTCGGTACTGAACTGCCCCGAAACAACGTTACATTGTAAGCAAGCGACTTTAACTTTCAGATTATGTGCACCGAAGTTTTCACGTGGGCTTCATACAGTTACTTAAATGAAAATCCATTTTTGACTGGTGACTTACCAAATGTAGGGGAAAGAGTGGCCCAAAATGACATACCGGTACTAGGAAGTTAATTGTCTTATACAGCTCATATACGCCAATTAAAATCATATAAATGCAATTCTACATTAGACTGAGGTTCTTAGAGTAGCTTATGCATAAACAATTCAATATAAAATTATTAATTTCGTTATGAATTCACAATTTCAAAAATGCTGACGTGTCATTTTGGGTTCCCGTGGGGCAAAATGACACATCTTTCCTCTTAGCAGCGTTGTTCCTTATTTTTACTAATAAATTTTTTGTATAAGCAAAAATTATAACTTAAACATATATTATACCTTAATTAAGCTCTATAACTGTAATCCTAACAAATTAACAATGTGAGTTAATAAAGTATATCTAAATTTATGACTAATTATTTTCAGAAACTGTCTTAGAACTCAGTTACAAAAAATAGTATTTCTTGTTGCTAGTTACTGTTTCAATTTCTAACAGACTTTTTATGGACAGACACACTGCATTTCATTTCAGCAGCTGTAAGGTACGTGACGGAGCAGTGCGAAAACCATGTAGTTGTATGTCATTTTTGCCCTGTTCAATAAGCGTAATCTTTGATCATAACTTGGAAAACTAACAAACACATAGTAAATCTATCACAGCAATAATCAACACCGCACAATTTTAAAGTTGCTTACGTGGACTTAAGAAAATCCTTTCCCGCGTTTCACGCCACTAAACGGAGGCAGCAAAGGTTGATGGCTTGTGGGCAAAGTGTAGTCACCACGAGCAATCAAGGCTGTGATTCTGTCAGCCGACAAATTAAAAAAAAAAAAATATCACTATGCCGTTTTGGGCCACTTTCCTCTAATGCTTATATCTAAGCCTTCCATGCTTGTAGTGCTGTGCTCGTACCAACAAGTGAGGAAATTGACTTTTTAGCCTTTTTTTCATAGCAACGTGCTTAGTGCTCACTGTCGCCTTGTGGAACCTCTTTGTGAAGCGAGTTCTAAACATAAGGTACCGTATACAATCTTCATTCTACATCTACATTTATACTCCGCAAGCCACCCAATTGTGTGTGGCGGAGGGCACTTTATGTGCCACTGTCATCACCTTCCTTTCCTCTTCCAGTTGCGTATGGCGGGAAGAACGACTGCCGGAAAGCCTCCGTGTGCGGCCGAATCTCTCTAATTTTACATTCGTGATCTCTTCGGGAGGTATAAGTAGGCGGAAGCAATATATTCGATACCTCATCCAGAAACGCACCCTCTCGATACCTGGACAGCAAGCTACACCGCGATGCAGAGCGCCTCTCTTGCAGAGTCTGCCACTTGAGTTTGTTAAACATCTCCGTAACGCTATCAAGCTTACCAAATAACCCTGTGAGGAACGCGCCGCTCTTCTTTGGATCTTCTCTATCTCCTCTGTGTCTAGGGTTTTAAATTTTTGTGATGTGTCTGGACTCTGGCCTAAACTTTTAGGCTGGAGGTTTTAGTGTATTGCAAAGTGGCTGGCTCCTCCCTTTTTTCCTTGCGGTCAGCCAGCCACTTCCATCTGCTATATTGTTTTAGCTCCCTCTACCACTTTCTTCCTGTGTTGTCCATGTCTTACTGCTAGCGGCATGCTTCGTCCCACGCTTCCGTGTGGATAGGCACATATTTTCTCCAAGCTTGTTACCTGTGTTTTACGTTCTCTTTTATCTTACTGTTCTGAGTCTTTTCTTGACACCCGTCTCAATCTGTTACTGAGCAGGCACTGAAGACTTTGCCATCGTGCACCCATACAACCCTCTCCCATCCATCCATCATCGGAAACCCTCCACTATGTATGGTGCACCAGTTTCAGAATGTCTCTGTGCCCTCCCAAGTTTCCAGATCTTAGCCCAACTGAACATCTATGCGACTGTCTCGATCACTGATCCACTGAGTTAATCCTCCGCAAGCTGCGAAGTGTTTCGTGACCCACAAAATTCCCAGACTTGAACACCTGTGCCGCTGGTGCGGGCAGCGCGACGTACCTGGAGGCGAAGCTTGAGCACCAGCTCCTCAAGCAGGCCCGGCTCGCAGTCGCGGAAGATGCGCACCTGGCGCAGCGTGTCCAGGTGCACGTGGATGGCGATCTCGGCCTTGAGCTTGTCGGGCAGCGCGGCGAGCACGCGCTCCTCGTCGAGCGCCTGCTTGTTGGCCCACGTGTAGGCGAACCAGCGGATGACGCGCGCCTCCAGCTCGCGTGACACGCGCCGGAACGCCATGTACTGCTTGACGCCGTCCATGCGCGTCTGGAAGTCGACGCGCGCCAGGTTCATGTTGCTGATCATGGAGCCGATGTTGCCGACGATGGTGGCGAAGATGAGGACGCCGGCCAGGAAGTCGGCCACGACGAACAGGTACTCGGCGTCGTTCTCGGGCTGCGGCGTCTCCCCTGGTGGGACAGAGGCACCACCCAGCTGAACGCCAGCGCCTTGTTTGGGAACAGAACCGGGGGGCACACAGAAACAACCAGCTTAGCACCAATCATGCGGGAGAGTGCTGCAGAGCGTGCGCAGGTGGTGGGTGGCGAAGAAGGCTAGTGCGGAGCAACTGTGTATGCCAGCCCTACATTCAGTTCCTTTTTCTTTAGATCTCACTGATCACTGACAACTGCTGCTGTCGGAATATATGTTACTCAATCCCATAATCTCAAAGCAGTCTTGATTAACATGTCTCATTGCTCAGAAATTACACCGATGGAAATTTAAAATGTTACACCAGATACATCTTGACCGGGCGCTACCAGTTGGTTACTCAAGTACTCCCCGCCCTTTGGGGTATGTTGATTAAAATTTCATCCTCAAGCGAACATATTTGCAGTGATCTCAGTGCCCAAAAAAACATTCCTATAGATGAAGAATGGCGTAGTGCTGCTACGTGTGTCTAACGTTGGTGGAACTCTTCAGGTTCAGGCTGCAATACAGCCTGTCCAGAGGACGTGCTAGTGCATCTTACCTCCATGTTTCAGATTTGGAGAAAGTTTGAATCTTCATCATTAGAAATATAGGAGATTTTGCTATAGATCGTGCAGACAATTGGCTGTAGTAGAATGAGCACTAAACGAGTGATGACGAAATTGGCTCAGGACAACACTGTGTCAAGAAGAGTAGACGCAGGTACTTCCATAAGGAATACACCACGAGTAGTCCGTGGGATTGTTTGACTGTCTCTGACGAATAGATGGACGACAGTATCTGAAATCCGGGCACAGGTTACAGGCAGTGTCGCCACCAACTGTGAGGAACAGAGTGCTGGGAGCTGGGTGGACATCTCATGTGTCGGCTACCACTGACACAATATACGTACAACAGAGACTTGCATGGTGTAGAACTAGAGTGAACTGCGGCAATGAATGGAATTCCTCAGTATTCAGAGATAAGTCCTGCTTTTGTTTATGAGGTTATATAGATGGCAACGTGTCTGTAGACGACCTGGAGAAAGGTCGCAGAAAACAGCCATTCTTGAGACCCATGTCTCTCCAACTTCATGAATCACGGTGTGGGGAGCTACTGGATACGACGACAGGACTGATTTGGTAATTCTTGAATGCAGACTGGATGTTCGACAGTATGTGGCAAGAATAGTAAATTCTGTTGCCATACTCTTTGTCATGGGGATACCAAATGACATACTTCAGCAGGATAATGCAAGAGCGCACACTGCATGTCGCAGCACAAACCCTTTAAGGGATGTATGGATCACTGACTGGCCTCCTTGCTCCCTCGAATTGTCAGTCATAAACCATGTCCTCGATGTGATGGGAAGACATATACTTTTATACTGATTTACAGCCAACAGTCTTCATTCACACACACATGGTGTATCTCAGAAATGGTAAGAAACTCCTTGAGATTCTGAGGGCGTTTGCTTCGATGCTAGAACGAATACAAGAATGTATTCGTGCCTTTGGGGGTCACATTTCATAGTGATGTTGAAGAGGGACATAAGTACCTAATGAAATGAGAGTTCAGTTATTCAATACTCCATTATGTGAAGAACTTATCCGTAAGGTCTGTTACACGGTGAAGAATCACTCCAGTATTTATCGCTTTCCGATTCTGTAAGTGTATGGGCAGGTATATAGATAGTAGTGAGGAAACACTATTACTAGGTCTGTTAGGAAAGTAATGAGACTGGAAACTGTATGTATGAACCCAGATGCTCTTGGCTTCTTCTTCTGTCTTTGATTCAATACTAGTAAAAACTCGCTGCAATTGGGACACGAGTGTTAAAAGCGACGGAAATGAAGCTGTGTTTGTCAAGTATGTGTACGAGCACGGATCGCGAAAGTATGAGGGATGTTATGCCATCAAATTTTGCGTGAAGCTTGGCAAAATCGCTGCTGTGACTTACGGAAAATTGCAATAGGATTATGAGAACATTCCTTATCCAAGGCTCAAGTATTCAGTTGGCACAAGTCCTTTTTATCTGGTTGGTAAGGAGTGGAAGACATAGCTCGCGTGACAATCTGGGTAGACTGAAATGCCTTGTGAGGTCAGACCGTCGATCGACAGAATGATTAGTATTGAGCTACATTTGCAAGTGTTTATCGTCCATCAAATTTTAACACAGGATATTGAGATGTTAAAAGAGAGCGCAAAGTAAGGTTCAAAAGAACCTCGTGACAGCAGAACAACTGGAAGGATGTTTGATATTCAGCACCGCCTTCAGAGTTATCCAAAATTCTTCAGTCTCGTTTTCACAGACGACGCATTATGGATTTACGAGTATGAACTGGAGACGAAACGCCAAACTCGGATGTGGTCCACTACAAACTCTACTCGGACTAAGAAGGCGAGAATGAGCAAAGTCAAACTCAGATCGATGCTTTCTTTTTAATTTCAGGGGATCGCCAACAAAGAATTTCTGCCTCCAGGATAAACTGTCTATCTAAGGTTGTATTGGTAAGTTCTTGAAAGACTGATAAAAAGGGTGACACATGCTATCAAAACTGGGAACGACGTCTGTGTCGTTGTGTATCTGCAGAAGAGAATTAATTTGGACGGGACTATAAGGAGATGTAAAAGGTAAAACTCATGTTTACGAGTAAAAAGGAAGATGAGTAGGAAAACCAGGCTTGTCACATCGTAAAATTGCATGTGACATGAAATGGAACAGGTACCTAAGGCTGTTTGCAGGGAAAGCGAATGGTCGACTTTGGTTTATTGGAAGAATTCTAGGATAGTATAGTTCATTTGTAAAGGAGACCGCTTAGAGAACACATGTGGAATCCGTCCTTGGGTACTGCTCATGTGTTTGAGATACCTAGCAGGTCATGTTCTCGGGTTAAAGGAAGATATCGAAGCACTTCAAAGGCGTAATGCTAGATTCGTTACCGGGCTGCCCGATCAACATGCGAGCGATACGGGAATGCTCCGTGAACTGAAATGTGAATCCCTGGTAGGAAGAAAACTATCTTTTCGCGAAACACTACTGAGAAAGTTTACAGAATCGGAATTTGCGACAGACTGCAGAACGATCCTTCTGCCACAAACATACATGTCGCGTAAAGACCACGAAGACAGGGTAAGAAGAATCAGTGCTGGTTCGGAAGCTTCCAGGCAGTCGCTCCATTTGCAAGTGGAACAGGAAAGGGATCAACTAACAATAGTACAAGGTACCCTCCGCTATGCACCGTATGGTCCCTTGCGGTGTATGTACTTAGATGTAGATATCGGTTCCATTACATTCCCAACACACCTCGTAGATTGATAATGGAGGACAAAGTGAGTCTGTTGCAGTCTCAAAAGACCAAAGGAAGCATGGTTAGTATGGTTATCAGCATCCACCAATAAGTGTCAGCCATTTGGTAGAGTTCTTGCTTTAAGACGAAACTGAAGCAACAGTGAATTCTAATAGTTCAATGAACAAGAACGATAACATTTTCGCTATCTGTTTAGTTGCAATTTGTATTTATTGTGGCTTCCTACTGAAGAAAACTGATATAAATACTTGAAAATAAAAGGAAAATTTAATCCTAATGTTCCACCGATAATGAGGTCCTTAGAAAAACCATAAGCTCGAATTAGACAAGGACGGAACTAAACGTTGGGCTTGTTATTTTCGAAAAACTATATCGGCATTTGCCAACCCATGTAGGGAAACGACAAGAAATGTCCGTCTTGATGACCGGACGTCGATTTTAAACACGTTCTTATTTAATGTGAGTCAGGGGCTATACTGCACAATCTCGCTCTATTGTTATTAGAACTTGCGCCTTCGCCTCGCAGCATAATGGCAGCCGTGTCTCGCCGGACCTTTTGACATGCAACATGCGCTGTACGACCCAATGGCGTACTGATTAGCAATTCTGCTGCTCATCGACCTTTATTCGCTCCTTCTGAGCTCCGATGCGGAAACAAAAAGTTAAATTCTTCATTATAAATAGGCATACAGAATTAATGAGAAGTATTCTCAGGCCTGAAACATTTTATAAGAGATAGATAGAAATTATTCTGTGAGAATATGCGACATTTTCATAGAATTCATCACGTAAAATGCAAGTTGACTGAGTTTGATGGTGCCTCTGTTTACTGAGACATACATGGTAAAAGATTATGGAACAACAAAGGTGTTGGCGGTGTCTGCGCGTTTAGGCGATACGAACTGACTCTCCTTGGAGATGTAATCGCAATATATACCTGTAACTGGCTACATATTAACTTTTTATTTTCATGCTTTGTCGCTCCGTGATCTCGAAGTGTATTTAGGAGCGAAGTGTAATATCGCTTTTGATAAAGAAGGCTACAAATTGACACCGGCTCTATTTGAGTAACAGACTCAGCGCTTGCCTGGAATGAATAAGAGAAAACGCAAATACCCTAAATTAGGATGTATGGGTCGGAATTTGAAAGTGCCTACTTCCACATAGCAATATTACATTTTAATACTGCTCCTTCTTGATTACTGTACATACAGATTCTCAAGAGCAATAGATAGAAGTGCTCGAAAGAAAAACAGATGGAAGAACCTGTACGCTGTGAACAGTGACATATTTTCAGTCAAGGGACATATTCAAGAGACGGAAAAAAATGTTACTGATTACGATGTGATATAACACGACAGCTAAAATTAGAACGGTTACCGTTATATTTGCTGTGAATGTGAATTATTGCAGCTCAGCGACGTAACTTGCAACATTTGTTGATTACGTTTTACGTGATCAGATTCTGTCTCAAAAATACTTTCAGTAAACTTGTGTTGTTTGGTGTATATCTGTTAATGAACCGCCGCGGAAATGTGGAACCCACGTAAGATAAGTATGTAAATATTTGAAACATTAGTGATTCCAAGCTGCCGTTTAGTAGCATGTTTTATTAAACACAGTATAACTTCCAGAATACACACACTGATGTCCAAAATTAAAGCAACAAACCGGTTTCCCCTTCCTGTGTCTAATTCACGATGTAATCATACAAACTGTCTACAGATGTCCGTACAATCCTGTTCTGCACTGAAGATGGCATTCCGGTCAACGGACAACCATGCCAACGATGACGTCAGGTCACCTATGAAGGGAGGTAGTGTTTGCGGGGTAGCCACACATCCACAATCGCTGTCAACACAGTCACAGACAGTGCAGTATGGCACAGAGAAGATGCCTACTAGACACTCTGGAATGGAGGGCCGTAGGAAGAGAGGGAGCAGGACAATCGCAAACTCATCTGCCCCGACGGCTTAATGTGAATAGTTCTGTTGTTTCTCAGGTGTGGCGACGGTTTATAGAAGCCGAAACTATTCCCGAAGACGAGGGCAGGGCCGACCACATGTGACTTCGAAAGAGAGGACCGTTATTTGACTGTAAGGGCACGACATTAGCGCCTTAGTACTGCATGGCAACTGGCACGTGAGATCGCAGCATCCATTCGACCTGTCGTACCGAGGCAAACGACGTGCAGAAGGCTTCGCCAGAGTGGCCTTTATTGTCAGAGACATGCTGTATGTCTGATGCGTCTTCACAGAAGGGAATGTCCAGAGTGGACGGTCCAATATTGGGCCAAGGTCGTTTTCACGGGTGAGTACCGATTTACTCTTGAGAGTGAATCTTGATGGATTCGCATCTGGAGGGAACGTGGAACACGATTTTGGGACCCAAACATTGTGTAAAGAAACCAAGATCTAGGAGGATCTCTAATGGTGTGTGCATGGATTACGTTTGCTATTGGAAGCCTTCTTTATGAAATTGTGCGAGTGAATAGGCAAGGTGTAACTGCTGTCAAGCATCGTGTGTGTAAAGAAACCGAGATCTAGGAGGATCTCTAATGGTGTGTGTGCATGGATTACGTTTGCTATTGGAACCCTTCTTTATGAAATTGTGCGAGTGAATAGGAAAGGTGTAACTGCTGTCAGGCATCGTGATGAGATCTTGGGACCTCATCTGCGGTTGTTGCGAAATGCTGTGGGCCCAGACGTCGTGTTAGTGGACGAAAATCCTCGAGCTCATGGAGCACGGGTGATTGATGTTTTCTTGGAAACGGAAGATATTGCACTAATGGCAGCGCCTGCTCGCTGTCCCGATTTCAGTCCCATAGTGCATGTCTGTGACGCACCAGGGAGACGGCTTGCATCATGTCAACATCCATTAACCACTCCTCGAGACTGCGAACAGCTCTGCAGGAAGAATGGGCGTTACTGCCTCAACACGAGACTGATGACATCATTCACAGCATGTCCCGTCGCTGTCAGGCGGTGGTCACAGCCCATACTGAGCACAATAACCAGTTGTCGGAAAGTACGTACAAATCGGTTAAATTGGAAAAAACAAAGAATATTTTTGTTTATCATTATGCTTGTTGCATGTGTTTGCGTTCTGTATTCTTTACATTGTTTATACTTTATTATCACCTGTTTACACTGTTTTGTGGCAAAATAAATGCAACTTTGCAAAATTTCTTTTTGTTGCTTTAATTTTGGACACCAGTGTAATTGACAGGCTGTATGGAGATATCGGATTTACGAAGGTTAATGGTATAAGATATTTGTTTCTTTAGAATTAAATTTTATTTACATTCATATGTCTACAGTGGTAAGGGTTTGCTTGTGCAGCCAGGATATTAGCTTTCATTCTAGTGCAGACAGTAGCATGTACAACTGGAACATTCCAGGATAAAATTATATTTGATTCATAGAGTGCAAATACCATGCCAAAACTTCAGTTTAATTACTTCTTTACTGATAATATGGTGCAGTGACGTCACGAGTGCTACGTTTAAAACTGTGCGTGCACATGCAATACCGTTTGCTATATGTTTCAGTTTTGGCATATATCTTTCTACAGCTAAACCAGCAGAACAAAGTAACGTTACATTAAAATATCAATATCACATGCTTTTTACAAAATGCGCTTGAAGATTTTTGAATTTTTTTATAAAATGAAACACATTTTAAAACTGTGAAACAGCAAGGTTCAGGTTGTGCAGCGCATGCTACCAATTGCTCTAATGGGGTGTTACAGATTTGTTTCATGCTTGTCTGATGAATTTCAAAACTCATAAGAAACAAATAAACAAAGCAGAAAAATATAAATGACGGTTAGAGTACTTACTGTGGCCTCCGCAATTCTGCCGAATGAAACTACAAAGATTGGATTAATAATGACAACACTTTATTCAATGTTAGCAGAAAATTGATCAATTCGGTAGTAGTAGCACATTGTATGATTCTGGTACATTTTCCCAGATTAGCTGGTTTCTGTTGGATATTGACAAAAGGAAAACCTTTTATTTGTGGAAACTCTTCTTTTTGTAGCCTCTCTAAGAGACAGTTGTAGAGAAATGCCGGAAGACTTGCAGAGGAACGTTGCAGGCACTGGCGACTGACCCTCGATAAGGGCCGGCCGGTGTGGCCGAGCGGTTCTAGGCGCTCAGTCCGGAACCGCGCGACTGCTACGGTCGCAGGTTCGAATTCTGCCTCGGGCATGGATGTGTGTGATGTCCTTAGGTTAGTTTGGTTTAAGTAGTTCTAAGTTCTAGGGGACTGATGACCTAAGATGTTAAGTCCCATAGTGCCCAGAGCCATTTGAACCATTTGAACTCGATAAGGTGCACATATTTCGTGGGGGAGACTCGTTGTTGTTATATTACACGATTGGCTGTGTCCGTCACTGGCAACTGTAACAACCGTAAAATACCGACGAGTATGGGACCGGAACGGTTTCAGATGAAGCGATCACATAAAAATGTTGGTAGGAGAGGAAGATACCAAAATAAGGTTTATAGAAAAGATAGAAAAGCTCCAAAAATGCAAAAAGAGCCACACGTTTTGTCGCGAGTTCGTTTCGTAATTGGCGGAGAGAGAGATTGAGATTCTTAGCCAACTCCAATGACAGACGCTAAAAGAAAGACATTATTCATCACGGAGAGGTCTGCTGTGCAAATTTCGCTGAAGCACATAGGAAGAAATGTTCAGCAAAGTATTACTTCCTCCTGCATATACATCTCATAAAATGACTACAGAAATTTGGACTCATATGGAGGCTTTGGCCCGTGTTACACCGTAAAAGAGCCTAGTCAAATATCTTTTATAAGAGACGTTCAATAAATCTTTGACAGTGTACAGAGATACTTTTATTGCAACTTTTATAAAAGTTAGTTTTATAAAATATTTGTCAAAGATCTCTTCTACTGTACTACGGGCCTTATGGACAGTCGTTCTTCCCGCGTACCGTTCCTGAATGGTACAGGATCTAGGCGAATTACCCTCCACCACTCATCAAATGTGCCTTTCAGAGCAATTTTGGGAAATTTTGCGTCCAAATTATCTCTCGAACAAAAAGATGTATGGCGCATATTCCTCCATTCGTGCGGTATCAGTACAACATAATGAACATGAACTTATGTTGATGATAATGATATCAATAACTTTTGAGTATAACGTGAAAGGCATGTGTGTAACAGTGATTATTGCAGAATCAAATCTGTGAAAATCCTCTGTATTTTCCTTGAAGTTTAAGAGATTTGGAACTAGCCCACTAATAATGTGTCTCAAAACCTGTAATTCGCAATGGAATCTAATCTCATATTTCTGAAGACTTTTGCAGTCAACGTTTAGTCATTTAGGTAAGTAGAGACAGAGGACGAATGTCGTCTTCTTAGTAGTGTCGGAATGAATATTACGTGGTCTTCGTGAGCTGCAATCGGGCAGGTCTGCCGTCTGTGTGCGTGACTAGGACAAGAAGATGCAAGCTCGGCAGCCATTGGCACGAAGTCGGCCCCTGCCACTGAGAAAGAGGTCAGACCAGCCCCTGAACGTAAAGTGACTAAAAAGCCAGCAAACGCGCTAAGGCCTATCAATCTTTTGCTGTTGTATATCAGAAAGTTGCCGCTAAAGTTTGATCAAATATAAAATTTAACTTCTTTATGCAATTACGTCCACTTCTATACTCCGCAAGCAACAGTACGACACGTGGCGAAGGATGTGCAACAGTATCATCCCCCCGCCCCCTCCCCCCCTTTTTTTTCCTAATCCAGTCGCAGACGGCAACCGGAAAGAAAGACTGCCTCTATCTGCTGTATGAGGTGATTATTTCAAGTTAGTGGTTCAGTTATTTCAGCCTCCTTTTACGCGTGTCTGAACGGGACATAATCTTCAGGGAGTGGGGGAGAGAGGTGGTTGTAGATATTACGAAGTGTCATATCGAAAATGTTATTTATTGCACAAAAGGCGAGTTTGTCGGGAAGGAAGCTTATTACTCGCAGTTTATGATAGTGTCACTAATACGTAAGGTTCAAATATTTACCTGAGAATTCGTATTTAACTACAACGTTAGTCTAAAATTAGTGTTGATCATCCAGGACATTACGACCTCACTTATATCGAAGCACTGAGCGCACACAGCACTTGGTGCGGTACGAAGGGATACGGAGACACAATCCGATCGACTACGTAAGGAAAGACTGGGGAACATAGACTGCGATTGGCCGGCAGCTGGCAACGAATCTCACAGGAGTGGTGAGGCTCATCGGTTGTTCATGTGTTGCCCACATAAGTATCTAATAAAAGCGGTGGAATGAGGCTGAAAGGGTCGTTAAACGATATGTCGTTTTTAACGTCCCAGAGATGGACGAATCGATGCAGGGAACCCGTCAGCACTGAATGGGAAGAACTCTGGGAACGGTTTCAGCATTCAACTAACAACTTTCATGCCATGTTCAAGAACATGTACTTTGGAGGCTTGCCTGCTGGCTAAAACGGAGTAGGCATTAGTCCTTATCAGGTGACATCGAAGTGCAATACTGAGAAAGTCTCTAATGCTGCACAGTGTTCGCTGGACCATGTTGCAAATGGGACGCCACAGAAGGTAGCTCGTGTACGATTTTATTTATCAAACGTATTCAGTTTGGATTGCAGCGGACTCTGTGAAATAGTACTGGAGTATGGGAGAACAGAAACGGCCACCTGGTCTGATACACAAACAATTTAGATGGTCCTTTCAGAATAGGTCGTCGTTCAAGACGAATCACAATAGACATAATTATCAGAAGAAGCGAAAAATGCCGCTTATGGCTGTGGCAGGCTTTCTGGGACGTTTAATTGGTACTTCTTGGGACCTGACTTACTGAGCAACGGCTGTGTAGAAGCTGTGCTGTACTTCGGTATTATTGTGGACTGCGCGATCTTGAGCATTTCTGGCATATGATGGTTTTGAATAACCGTGTGGCGTCGTCCTAATGGTGCCGTATTTCGGAAAGCCGACATTTCTCTTGCGTCTTCAGGAGGTTCTGATGACTGCCTTCATTTAGGCACAGGCTTAAATACTCCCTTACCGCTTGATGTCAGTCACGGACCCGCAATGACAGGACGGAGCTCCCCTGGCGAGGTTACGGACATAGTGCGCTGTCGGGAAACGAGACGTAATTTGCATTACCGAAGTACATAGATAACACCAGCAAAAGGATTTTTTGATTGTGAATGTATGTTGAAAGTTACACCATGTGGAATGAAACCGTGCACCGACTGGAATACAGGCAGCTGTAGGCGCTCGATCAATTAGTTGAAGAAATGATTCAACCAGTATTCGAATTTCTGTCCAAAGAAGATTTGGTTAAAACATGCACCGATGCTAATACGCAAAATGACAAGGAGAGCTTCAGCGTGTACATTTGGAAACTGGTACCGAAACATCTTCAATGTCGGCCAAAACAGTTGAAATAGCATATAGCTGCCAGTATATTCACAGAGTGGTCGTGGTCTAGCGGTAGCGTTCTCGCTTCCCGAGCACGGGGTTCCGGGTTCGATTCCCGGCGGGGTCCGGTATCTTTCCTGCCTCGAGATGACTGGATATTGTTGTGTCGTCTTCATCATCATCATTCAATCCCATTACGGTCGAACGAAGGCAATGGCAAACCACCTCCACTAGGACCTTGCCTAGTAAGGCGGCGCGAGTCTCCCGCGTCGCTCACCTACGCTCTGTAAAGTAGCACGGGACTCATCATCATCATATTCACAGAAGGTCTGTTCTGATGACCACGAAAGCGTTGGGAATCGTCATAGCCATGAACAGAAAAAAATTTCTCGGAGGTATCAGAGGAAACGTGTGGCCGCCGCGGAGCTCTGTAAAGTAGTACGGGACTCATCATCATCATATTCACAGAAAGTCTGTTCTAATGACCACGAAAGCGTTAGGAATTGTCATAGCCATGAACAGAAAAAAATTTCTTGGAGATATCAGAGGAAGCGTGTGGCCGCCGCGGAGCTCTATAAAATACTACGGGACTCATCATCAACATATTCACAGAAAGTCTGTTCTAATGACCACGAAAGCGTTAGGAATCGTCATAGCCATGAACAGAAAAAAACTTCTCGGAGGTATCAGAGGAAACGTGTGGCCGCCGCGGAGCTCTGTAAAGTAGTACGGGACTCATCATCATCATATTCACAGAAGGTCTGTTCTAATGACCACGAAAGCGTTAGGAATCGTCACAGCCATGAACAGAAAAAAACTTCTCAGAGGTATCAGAGGAAACGTGTGGCCGCCGCGGAGCTCTGTAAAGTAGTACGGGACTCATCATCATCATATTCATAGAAGGTCTGTTCTAATGACCACGAAAGCGTTAGGAATCGTCATAGCCATGAACAGAAAAAAACTTCTCGGGGGTATCAGAGGAAACGTGTGGCCGCCGCGGAGCTCAGTAAAGTAGTACGGGACTCATCATCATCATATTCACAGAAAGTCTGTTCTAATGACCACGAAAGCGTTAGGAATCGTCATAGCCATGAACAGAAAAAAACTTCTCGGAGGTATCAGAGGAAACGTGTGGCCGCCGCGGAGCTCTGTAAAGTAGTACGGGACTCATCATCATCATATTCATAGAAGGTCTGTTCTAATGACCACGAAAGCGTTAGGAATCGTCATAGCCATGAACAGAAAAAAACATCTCGGAGGTATCAGAGGAAACGTGTGGCCGCCGCGGAGCTCTGTAAAGTAGTACGGGACTCATCATCATCATATTCACAGAAAGTCTGTTCTAATGACCACGAAAGCGTTAGGAATCGTCACAGCCATGAACAGAAAAAAACTTCTCGGAGGTATCAGAGGAAACGTGTGGCCGCCGCGGAGCTCTGTAAAGTAGTACGGGACTCATCATCATCATATTCACAGAAAGTCTTTCTAATGACCACGAAAGCGTTAGGAATCGTCATGGCCATGAACAGAAAAAAACTTCTCGGAGGTATCTGAGGAAACGTGTGGCCGCCGCGGAGCTCTGTAAAGTAGTATGGGACTCATCATCATCATATTCACAGAAAGTCTGTTCTAATGACCACGAAAGCGTTAGGAATCGTCATAGCCATGAACAGAAAAAAACTTCTCGGAGGTATCTGAGGAAACGTGTGGCCGCCGCGGAGCTCTGTAAAGTAGTATGGGACTCATCATCATCATATTCATAGAAGGTCTGTTCTAATGACCACGAAAGCGTTAGGAATCGTCATAGCCATGAACAGAAAAAAACATCTCGGAGGTATCAGAGGAAACGTGTGGCCGCCGCGGAGCTCAGTAAAGTAGTACGGGACTCATCATCATCATATTCACAGAAAGTCTGTTCTAATGACCACGAAAGCGTTAGGAATCGTCATAGCCATGAACAGAAAAAAACTTCTCGGAGGAATCAGAGGAAACGTGTGGCCGCCGCGGAGCTCTGTAAAGTAGTACGGGACTCATCATCATCATATTCACAGAAAGTCTGTTCTAATGACCACGAAAGCATTAGGAATCGTCATAGCCATGAACAGAAAAAAACTTCTCAGAGGTATCAGAGGAAACGTGTGGCCGCCGCGGAGCTCTGTAAAGTAATACGGGACTCATCATCATCATATTCACAGAAAGTCTGTTCTAATGACCACGAAAGCGTTAGGAATCGTCATAGCCATGAACAGAAAAAAACTTCTCGGGGGTATTAGAGGAAACGTGTGGCCACCGCGGAGCTCAGTAAAGTAGTACGGGACTCATCATCATCATATTCACAGAAAGTCTGTTCTAATGACCACGAAAGCGTTAGGAATCGTCATAGCCATGAACAGAAAAAAACTTCTCGGAGGTATCAGAGGAAACGTGTGGCCGCCGCGGAGCTCTGTAAAGTAGTACGGGACTCATCATCATCATATTCACAGAAAGTCTTTCTAATGACCACGAAAGCGTTAGGAATCGTCATGGCCATGAACAGAAAAAAACTTCTCGGAGGTATCTGATGAAACGTGTGGCCGCCGCGGAGCTCTGTAAAGTAGTATGGGACTCATCATCATCATATTCACAGAAAGTCTGTTCTAATGACCACGAAAGCGTTAGGAATCGTCATAGCCATGAACAGAAAAAAACTTCTCGGGGGTATTAGAGGAAACGTGTGGCCGCCGCGGAGCTCAGTAAAGTAGTACGGGACTCATCATCATCATATTCACAGAAAGTCTGTTCTAATGACCACGAAAGCGTTAGGAATCGTCATAGCCATGAACAGAAAAAAACTTCTCGGAGGAATCAGAGGAAACGTGTGGCCGCCGCGGAGCTCTGTAAAGTAGTACGGGACTCATCATCATCATATTCACAGAAAGTCTGTTCTAATGACCACGAAAGCATTAGGAATCGTCATAGCCATGAACAGAAAAAAACTTCTCAGAGGTATCAGAGGAAACGTGTGGCCGCCGCGGAGCTCTGTAAAGTAGTACGGGACTCATCATCATCATATTCACAGAAAGTCTGTTCTAATGACCACGAAAGCGTTAGGAATCGTCATAGCCATGAACAGAAAAAAACTTCTCGGGGGTATTAGAGGAAACGTGTGGCCGCCGCGGAGCTCAGTAAAGTAGTACGGGACTCATCATCATCATATTCACAGAAAGTCTGTTCTAATGACCACGAAAGCGTTAGGAATCGTCATAGCCATGAACAGAAAAAAACTTCTCGGAGGTATCAGAGGAAACGTGTGGCCGCCGCGGAGCTCTGTAAAGTAGTACGGGACTCATCATCATCATATTCACAGAAAGTCTTTCTAATGACCACGAAAGCGTTAGGAATCGTCATGGCCATGAACAGAAAAAAACTTCTCGGAGGTATCTGAGGAAACGTGTGGCCGCCGCGGAGCTCTGTAAAGTAGTATGGGACTCATCATCATCATATTCATAGAAGGTCTGTTCTAATGACCACGAAAGCGTTAGGAATCGTCATAGCCATGAACAGAAAAAAACTTCTCGGGGGTATCAGAGGAAACGTGTGGCCGCCGCGGAGCTCAGTAAAGTAGTACGGGACTCATCATCATCATATTCACAGAAAGTCTGTTCTAATGACCACGAAAGCGTTAGGAATCGTCATAGCCATGAACAGAAAAAAACTTCTCGGAGGTATCAGAGGAAACGTGTGGCCGCCGCGGAGCTCTGTAAAGTAGTACGGGACTCATCATCATCATATTCACAGAAAGTCTTTCTAATGACCACGAAAGCGTTAGGAAACGTCATGGCCATGAACAGAAAAAAACTTCTCGGAGGTATCTGAGGAAACGTGTGGCCGCCGCGGAGCTCTGTAAAGTAGTATGGGACTCATCATCATCATATTCACAGAAAGTCTGTTCTAATGACCACGAAAGCGTTAGGAATCGTCATAGCCATGAACAGAAAAAAACATCTCGGAGGTATCAGAGGAAACGTGTGGCCGCCGCGGAGCTCTGTAAAGTAGTACGGGACTCATCATCATCATATTCACAGAAAGTCTGTTCTAATGACCACGAAAGCGTTAGGAATCGTCACAGCCATGAACAGAAAAAAACTTCTCGGAGGTATCAGAGGAAACGTGTGGCCGCCGCGGAGCTCTGTAAAGTAGTACGGGACTCATCATCATCATATTCATAGAAGGTCTGTTCTAATGACCACGAAAGCGTTAGGAATCGTCACAGCCATTAACAGAAAAAAACTTCTCGGAGGTATCAGAGGAAACGTGTGGCCGCCGCGGAGCTCTGTAAAGTAGTACGGGACTCATCATCATCATATTCACAGAAAGTCTTTCTAATGACCACGAAAGCGTTAGGAATCGTCATGGCCATGAACAGAAAAAAACTTCTCGGAGGTATCTGAGGAAACGTGTGGCCGCCGCGGAGCTCTGTAAAGTAGTATGGGACTCATCATCATCATATTCATAGAAGGTCTGTTCTAATGACCACGAAAGCGTTAGGAATCGTCATAGCCATGAACAGAAAAAAACTTCTCGGAGGTATCAGAGGAAACGTGTGGCCGCCGCGGAGCTCAGTAAAGTAGTACGGGACTCATCATCATCATATTCACAGAAAGTCTGTTCTAATGACCACGAAAGCGTTAGGAATCGTCATAGCCATGAACAGAAAAAAACTTCTCGGAGGTATCAGAGGAAACGTGTGGCCGCCGCGGAGCTCTGTAAAGTAGTACGGGACTCATCATCATCATATTCACAGAAAGTCTTTCTAATGACCACGAAAGCGTTAGGAATCGTCATGGCCATGAACAGAAAAAAACTTCTCGGAGGTATCTGAGGAAACGTGTGGCCGCCGCGGAGCTCTGTAAAGTAGTATGGGACTCATCATCATCATATTCACAGAAAGTCTGTTCTAATGACCACGAAAGCGTTAGGAATCGTCATAGCCATGAACAGAAAAAAACATCTCGGAGGTATCAGAGGAAACGTGTGGCCGCCGCGGAGCTCTGTAAAGTAGTACGGGACTCATCATCATCATATTCACAGAAAGTCTGTTCTAATGACCACGAAAGCGTTAGGAATCGTCACAGCCATGAACAGAAAAAAACTTCTCGGAGGTATCAGAGGAAACGTGTGGCCGCCGCGGAGCTCTGTAAAGTAGTACGGGACTCATCATCATCATATTCACAGAAAGTCTGTTCTAATGACCACGAAAGCGTTAGGAATCGTCACAGCCATTAACAGAAAAAAACTTCTCGGAGGTATCAGAGGAAACGTGTGGCCGCCGCGGAGCTCTGTAAAGTAGTACGGGACTCATCATCATCATATTCACAGAAAGTCTTTCTAATGACCACGAAAGCGTTAGGAATCGTCATAGCCATGAACAGAAAAAAACTTCTCGGAGGTATCAGAGGAAACGTGTGGCCGCCGCGGAGCTCTGTAAAGTAGTACGGGACTCATCATCATCATATTCACAGAAAGTCTTTCTAATGACCACGAAAGCGTTAGGAATCGTCATGGCCATGAACAGAAAAAAACTTCTCGGAGGTATCTGAGGAAACGTGTGGCCGCCGCGGAGCTCTGTAAAGTAGTACGGGACTCATCATCATCATATTCACAGAAAGTCTTTCTAATGACCACGAAAGCGTTAGGAATCGTCATGGCCATGAACAGAAAAAAACTTCTCGGAGGTATCTGAGGAAACGTGTGGCCGCCGCGGAGCTCTGTAAAGTAGTATGGGACTCATCATCATCATATTCACAGAAAGTCTGTTCTAATGACCACGAAAGCGTTAGGAATCGTCATGGCCATGAACAGAAAAAAACTTCTCGGAGGTATCTGAGGAAACGTGTGGCCGCCGCGGAGCTCTGTAAAGTAGTACGGGACTCATCATCATCATATTCACAGAAAGTCTTTCTAATGACCACGAAAGCGTTAGGAATCGTCATGGCCATGAACAGAAAAAAACTTCTCGGAGGTATCTGAGGAAACGTGTGGCCGCCGCGGAGCTCTGTAAAGTAGTATGGGACTCATCATCATCATATTCACAGAAAGTCTGTTCTAATGACCACGAAAGCGTTAGGAATCGTCATGGCCATGAACAGAAAAAAACTTCTCGGAGGTATCTGAGGAAACGTGTGGCCGCCGCGGAGCTCTGTAAAGTAGTATGGGACTCATCATCATCATATTCACAGAAAGTCTGTTCTAATGACCACGAAAGCGTTAGGAATCGTCATAGCCATGAACAGAAAAAAACATCTCGGAGGTATCAGAGGAAACGTGTGGCCGCCGCGGAGCTCTGTAAAGTAGTATGGGACTCATCATCATCATATTCACAGAAAGTCTGTTCTAATGACCACGAAAGCGTTAGGAATCGTCATAGCCATGAACAGAAAAAAACTTCTCGGAGGTATCTGAGGAAACGTGTGGCCGCCGCGGAGCTCTGTAAAGTAGTATGGGACTCATCATCATCATATTCACAGAAAGTCTGTTCTAATGACCACGAAAGCGTTAGGAATCGTCATAGCCATGAACAGAAAAAAACATCTCGGAGGTATCAGAGGAAACGTGTGGCCGCCGCGGAGCTCTGTAAAGTAGTATGGGACTCATCATCATCATATTCACAGAAAGTCTGTTCTAATGACCACGAAAGCGTTAGGAATCGTCATAGCCATGAACAGAAAAAAACTTCTCGGAGGTATCTGAGGAAACGTGTGGCCGCCGCGGAGCTCTGTAAAGTAGTACGGGACTCATCATCATCATATTCACAGAAAGTCTGTTCTAATGACCACGAAAGCGTTAGGAATCGTCACAGCCATGAACAGAAAAAAACTTCTCGGAGGTATCAGAGGAAACGTGTGGCCGCCGCGGAGCTCTGTAAAGTAGTACGGGACTCATCATCATCATATTCACAGAAAGTCTTTCTAATGACCACGAAAGCGTTAGGAATCGTCATGGCCATGAACAGAAAAAAACTTCTCGGAGGTATCTGAGGAAACGTGTGGCCGCCGCGGAGCTCTGTAAAGTAGTATGGGACTCATCATCATCATATTCACAGAAAGTCTGTTCTAATGACCACGAAAGCGTTAGGAATCGTCATAGCCATGAACAGAAAAAAACATCTCGGAGGTATCAGAGGAAACGTGTGGCCGCCGCGGAGCTCTGTAAAGTAGTACGGGACTCATCATCATCATATTCACAGAAAGTCTGTTCTAATGACCACGAAAGCGTTAGGAATCGTCACAGCCATTAACAGAAAAAAACTTCTCGGAGGTATCAGAGGAAACGTGTGGCCGCCGCGGAGCTCTGTAAAGTAGTACGGGACTCATCATCATCATATTCACAGAAAGTCTTTCTAATGACCACGAAAGCGTTAGGAATCGTCATGGCCATGAACAGAAAAAAACTTCTCGGAGGTATCTGAGGAAACGTGTGGCCGCCGCGGAGCTCTGTAAAGTAGTATGGGACTCATCATCATCATATTCACAGAAAGTCTGTTCTAATGACCACGAAAGCGTTAGGAATCGTCATAGCCATGAACAGAAAAAAACATCTCGGAGGTATCAGAGGAAACGTGTGGCCGCCGCGGAGCTCTGTAAAGTTGTACGGGACTCATCATCATCATATTCACAGAAAGTCTGTTCTAATGACCACGAAAGCGTTAGGAATCGTCATAGCCATGAACAGAAAAAAACTTCTCGGAGGTATCAGAGGAAACGTGTGGCCGCCGCGGAGCTCTGTAAAGTAGTACGGGACTCATCATCATCATATTCACAGAAAGTCTTTCTAATGACCACGAAAGCGTTAGGAATCGTCATAGCCATGAACAGAAAAAAACTTCTCGGAGGTATCTGAGGAAACGTGTGGCCGCCGCGGAGCTCTGTAAAGTAGTATGGGACTCATCATCATCATATTCACAGAAAGTCTGTTCTAATGACCACGAAAGCGTTAGGAATCGTCATAGCCATGAACAGAAAAAAACTTCTCGGAGGTATCTGAGGAAACGTGTGGCCGCCGCGGAGCTCTGTAAAGTAGTACGGGACTCATCATCATCATATTCACAGAAAGTCTGTTCTAATGACCACGAAAGCGTTAGGAATCGTCACAGCCATGAACAGAAAAAAACTTCTCGGAGGTATCAGAGGAAACGTGTGGCCGCCGCGGAGCTCTGTAAAGTAGTACGGGACTCATCATCATCATATTCACAGAAAGTCTGTTCTAATGACCACGAAAGCGTTAAGAATCGTCATACCCATGAACAGAAAAAAACATCTCGGAGGTATCAGAGGAAAAGTGTGGCCGCCGCGGAGCTCTGTAAAGTAGTACGGGACTCATCATCATCATATTCACAGAAGGTCTGTTCTAATGACCACGAAATCGTTAGGAATCGTCATAGCCATGAACAGAAAAAAACATCTCGGAGGTATCAGAGGAAACGTGTGGCCGCCGCGAAGCTCTGTAAAGTAGTATGGGACTCATCATCATCATATTCACAGAAGATATGTTCTAATGACCACGAAAGCGTTAGGAATCGTCATAGCCATGAACAGAAAAAAACTTCTCGGAGGTATCAGAGGAAACATGTGGCCGCCGCGGAGCTCTGTAAAGTAGTACGGGACTAATCATCATCATATTCACAGAAGGTCTGTTCTAATGACCACGAAAGCGTTAGGAATCGTCATAGCCATGAACAGAAAAAAACTTCTCGGGGGTATCAGAGGAAACGTGTGGCCGCCGCGGAGCTCTGTAAAGTAGTACGGGACTCATCATCATCATATTCACAGAAGGTCTGTTCTAATGACCACGAAAGCGTTAGGAATCGTCATAGCCATGAACAGAAAAAAACATCTCGGAGGTATCAGAGGAAACGTGTGGCCGCCGCGGAGCTCTGTAAAGTAGTACGGGACTCATCATCATCATATTCACAGAAGGTCTGTTCTAATGACCACGAAAGCGTTAGGAATCGTCACAGCCATGAACAGAAAAAAACATCTCGGAGGTATCAGAGGAAACAAGTGGCTGCCGCGGAGCTCTGTAAAGTAGTACGGGACTCATCATCATCATATTCACAGAAGGTCTGTTCTAATGACCACGAAAGCGTTAGAAATCGTCATAGCCATGAACAGAAAAAAACATCTCGGAGGTATCAGAGGAAACAAGTGGCCGCCGCGGAGCTCTGTAAAGTAGTACGGGACTAATCATCATCATATTCACAGAAGGTCTGTTCTAATGACCACGAAAGCGTTAGGAATCGTCATAGCCATGAACAGAAAAAAACTTCTCGGGGGTATCAGAGGAAACGTGTGGCCGCCGCGGAGCTCTGTAAAGTAGTACGGGACTCATCATCATCATATTCACAGAAGGTCTGTTCTAATGACCACGAAAGCGTTAGGAATCGTCATAGCCATGAACAGAAAAAAACATCTCGGAGGTATCAGAGGAAACGTGTGGCCGCCGCGGAGCTCTGTAAAGTAGTACGGGACTCATCATCATCATATTCACAGAAGGTCTGTTCTAATGACCACGAAAGCGTTAGGAATCGTCATAGCCATGAACAGAAAAAAACTTCTCGGGGGTATCAGAGGAAACGTGTGGCCGCCGCGGAGCTCTGTAAAGTAGTACGGGACTAATCATCATCATATTCACAGAAGGTCTGTTCTAATGACCACGAAAGCGTTAGAAATCGTCATAGCCATGAACAGAAAAAAACATCTCGGAGGTATCAGAGGAAACAAGTGGCCGCCGCGGAGCTCTGTAAAGTTGTACGGGACTAATCATCATCATATTCACAGAAGGTCTGTTCTAATGACCACGAAAGCGTTAGAAATCGTCATAGCCATGAACAGAAAAAAACATCTCGGAGGTATCAGAGGAAACAAGTGGCCGCCGCGGAGCTCTGTAAAGTTGTACGGGACTAATCATCATCATATTCACAGAAGGTCTGTTCTAATGACCACCAAAGCGTTAGAAATCGTCATAGCCATGAACAGAAAAAAACATCTCGGAGGTATCAGAGGAAACAAGTGGCCGCCGCGGAGCTCTGTAAAGTTGTACGGGACTCATCATCATCATATTCACAGAAGGTCTGTTCTAATGACCACGAAAGCGTTAGAAATCGTCATAGCCATGAACAGAAAAAAACATCTCGGAGGTATCAGAGGAAACAAGTGGCCGCCGCGGAGCTCTGTAAAGTAGTACGGGACTAATCATCATCATATTCACAGAAGGTCTGTTCTAATGACCACGAAAGCGTTAGGAATCGTCATAGCCATGAACAGAAAAAAACTTCTCGGGGGTATCAGAGGAAACGTGTGGCCGCCGCGGAGCTCTGTAAAGTAGTACGGGACTCATCATCATCATATTCACAGAAGGTCTGTTCTAATGACCACGAAAGCGTTAGGAATCGTCATAGCCATGAACAGAAAAAAACTTCTCGGAGGTATCAGAGGAAACGTGTGGCCGCCGCGGAGCTCTGTAAAGTAGTACGGGACTCATCATCATCATATTCACAGAAGGTCTGTTCTAATGACCACGAAAGCGTTAGAAATCGTCATAGCCATGAACAGAAAAAAACATCTCGGAGGTATCAGAGGAAACAAGTGGCCGCCGCGGAGCTCTGTAAAGTAGTACGGGACTCATCATCATCATATTCACAGAAGATATGTTCTAATGACCACGAAAGCGTTAGGAATCGTCATAGCCATGAACAGAAAAAAACATCTCGGAGGTATCAGAGGAAACAAGTGGCCGCCGCGGAGCTCTGTAAAGTAGTACGGGACTCATCATCATCATATTCACAGAAGGTCTGTTCTAATGACCACGAAAGCGTTAGAAATCGTCATAGCCATGAACAGAAAAAAACATCTCGGAGGTATCAGAGGAAACAGGTGGCCGCCGCGGAGCTCTGTAAAGTAGTACGGGACTCATCATCATCATATTCACAGAAAGTCTGTTCTAATGACCACGAAAGCGTTAGGAATCGTCATAGCCATGAACAGAAAAAAACTTCTCGGAGGTATCAGAGGAAACGTGTGGCCGCCGCGGAGCTCTGTAAAGTAGTACGGGACTCATCATCATCATATTCACAGAAGATATGTTCTAATGACCACGAAAGCGTTAGGAATCGTCATAGCCATGAACAGAAAAAAACATCTCGGTGGTATCAGAGGAAACAAGTGGCCGCCGCGGAGCTCTGTAAAGTAGTACGGGACTCATCATCATCATATTCACAGAAGGTCTGTTCTAATGACCACGAAAGCGTTAGAAATCGTCATAGCCATGAACAGAAAAAAACATCTCGGAGGTATCAGAGGAAACAAGTGGCCGCCGCGGAGCTCTGTAAAGTAGTACGGGACTCATCATCATCATATTCACAGAAGATATGTTCTAATGACCACGAAAGCGTTAGGAATCGTCATAGCCATGAACAGAAAAAAACATCTCGGAGGTATCAGAGGAAACAAGTGGCCGCCGCGGAGCTCTGTAAAGTAGTACGGGACTCATCATCATCATATTCACAGAAGGTCTGTTCTAATGACCACGAAAGCGTTAGAAATCGTCATAGCCATGAACAGAAAAAAACATCTCGGAGGTATCAGAGGAAACAAGTGGCCGCCGCGGAGCTCTGTAAAGTAGTACGGGACTCATCATCATCATATTCACAGAAAGTCTGTTCTAATGACCACGAAAGCGTTAGGAATCGTCATAGCCATGAACAGAAAAAAACTTCTCGGAGGTATCAGAGGAAACGTGTGGCCGCCGCGGAGCTCTGTAAAGTAGTACGGGACTCATCATCATCATATTCACAGAAGGTCTGTTCTAATGACCACGAAAGCGTTAGGAATCGTCATAGCCATGAACAGAAAAAAACTTCTCGGGGGTATCAGAGGAAACGTGTGGCCGCCGCGGAGCTCTGTAAAGTAGTACGGGACTCATCATCATCATATTCACAGAAGGTCTGTTCTAATGACCACGAAAGCGTTAGGAATCGTCATAGCCATGAACAGAAAAAAACTTCTCGGGGGTATCAGAGGAAACGTGTGGCCGCCGCGGAGCTCTGTAAAGTAGTACGGGACTCATCATCATCATATTCACAGAAGATATGTTCTAATGACCACGAAAGCGTTAGGAATCGTCATAGCCATGAACAGAAAAAAACTTCTCGGAGGTATCAGAGGAAACATGTGGCCGCCGCGGAGCTCTGTAAAGTAGTACGGGACTAATCATCATCATATTCACAGAAGGTCTGTTCTAATGACCACGAAAGCGTTAGAAATCGTCATAGCCATGAACGGAAAAAAACATCTCGGAGGTATCAGAGGAAACAAGTGGCCGCCGCGGAGCTCTGTAAAGTTGTACGGGACTCATCATCATCATATTCACAGAAGGTCTGTTCTAATGACCACGAAAGCGTTAGGAATCGTCATAGCCATGAACAGAAAAAAACTTCTCGGGGGTATCAGAGGAAACGTGTGGCCGCCGCGGAGCTCTGTAAAGTAGTACGGGACTCATCATCATCATATTCACAGAAGGTCTGTTCTAATGACCACGAAAGCGTTAGGAATCGTCATAGCCATGAACAGAAAAAAACATCTCGGAGGTATCAGATGAAACGTGTGGCCGCCGCGGAGCTCTGTAAAGTAGTACGGGACTCATCATCATCATATTCACAGAAGGTCTGTTCTAATGACCACGAAAGCGTTAGGAATCGTCATAGCCATGAACAGAAAAAAACTTCTCGGGGGTATCAGAGGAAACAAGTGGCCGCCGCGGAGCTCTGTAAAGTAGTACGGGACTAATCATCATCATATTCACAGAAGGTCTGTTCTAATGACCATGAAAGCGTTAGAAATCGTCATAGCCATGAACAGAAAAAAACATCTCGGAGGTATCAGATGAAACGTGTGGCCGCCGCGGAGCTCTGTAAAGTAGTACGGGACTCATCATCATCATATTCACAGAAGGTCTGTTCTAATGACCATGAAAGCGTTAGGAATCGTCATAGCCATGAACAGAAAAAAACATCTCGGAGGTATCAGAGGAAACGTGTGGCCTCCGCGGAGCTCTGTAAAGTAGTACGGGACTCATCATCATCATATTCACAGAAGGTCTGTTCTAATGACCACGAAAGCGTTAGGAATCGTCATAGCCATGAACAGAAAAAAACTTCTCGGGGGTATCAGAGGAAACAAGTGGCCGCCGCGGAGCTCTGTAAAGTAGTACGGGACTAATCATCATCATATTCACAGAAGGTCTGTTCTAATGACCATGAAAGCGTTAGGAATCGTCATAGCCATGAACAGAAAAAAACATCTCGGTGGTATCAGATGAAACGTGTGGCCGCCGCGGAGCTCTGTAAAGTAGTACGGGACTAATCATCATCATATTCACAGAAGGTCTGTTCTAATGACCATGAAAGCGTTAGAAATCGTCATAGCCATGAACAGAAAAAAACATCTCGGAGGTATCAGATGAAACGTGTGGCCGCCGCGGAGCTCTGTAAAGTAGTACGGGACTCATCATCATCATATTCACAGAAGGTCTGTTCTAATGACCATGAAAGCGTTAGGAATCGTCATAGCCATGAACAGAAAAAAACATCTCGGAGGTATCAGATGAAACGTGTGGCCGCCGCGGAGCTCTGTAAAGTAGTACGGGACTCATCATCATCATATTCACAGAAGGTCTGTTCTAATGACCATGAAAGCGTTAGGTATCGTCATAGCCATGAACAGACAAAAACATCTCGGAGGTATCAGAGGAAACGTGTGGCCGCCGCGGAGCTCTGTAAAGTAGTACGGGACTCATCATCATCATATTCACAGAAGGTCTGTTCTAATGACCACGAAAGCGTTAGGAATCGTCATAGCCATGAACAGAAAAAAACATCTCGGAGGTATCAGATGAAACGTGTGGCCGCCGCGGAGCTCTGTAAAGTAGTACGGGACTCATCATCATCATATTCACAGAAGGTCTGTTCTAATGACCATGAAAGCGTTAGGTATCGTCATAGCCATGAACAGACAAAAACATCTCGGAGGTATCAGAGGAAACGTGTGGCCGCCGCGGAGCTCTGTAAAGTAGTACGGGACTCATCATCATCATATTCACAGAAGGTCTGTTCTAATGACCACGAAAGCGTTAGGAATCGTCATAGCCATGAACAGAAAAAAACTTCTCGGAGGTATCAGAGGAAACGTGTGGCCGCCGCGGAGCTCTGTAAAGTAGTACGGGACTCATCATCATCATATTCACAGAAGGTCTGTTCTAATGACCACGAAAGCGTTAGAAATCGTCATAGCCATGAACAGAAAAAAACATCTCGGAGGTATCAGAGGAAACAAGTGGCCGCCGCGGAGCTCTGTAAAGTAGTACGGGACTCATCATCATCATATTCACAGAAGGTCTGTTCTAATGACCACGAAAGCGTTAGGAATCGTCATAGCCATGAACAGAAAAAAACTTCTCGGAGGTATCAGAGGAAACGTGTGGCCGCCGCGGAGCTCTGTAAAGTAGTACGGGACTCATCATCATCATATTCACAGAAGGTCTGTTCTAATGACCACGAAAGCGTTAGAAATCGTCATAGCCATGAACAGAAAAAAACATCTCGGAGGTATCAGAGGAAACAAGTGGCCGCCGCGGAGCTCTGTAAAGTAGTACGGGACTCATCATCATCATATTCACAGAAGGTCTGTTCTAATGACCACGAAAGCGTTAGGAATCGTCATAGCCATGAACAGAAAAAAACTTCTCGGGGGTATCAGAGGAAACGTGTGGCCGCCGCGGAGCTCTGTAAAGTAGTACGGGACTCATCATCATCATATTCACAGAAGGTCTGTTCTAATGACCACGAAAGCGTTAGGAATCGTCATAGCCATGAACAGAAAAAAACTTCTCGGAGGTATCAGAGGAAACGTGTTGCCGCCGCGGAGCTCTGTAAAGTAGTACGGGACTCATCATCATCATATTCACAGAAGGTCTGTTCTAATGACCATGAAAGCGTTAGGAATCGTCATAGCCATGAACAGAAAAAAACATCTCGGAGGTATCAGAGGAAACGTGTGGCCGCCGCGGAGCTCTGTAAAGTAGTACGGGACTCATCATCATCATATTCACAGAAGGTCTGTTCTAATGACCACGAAAGCGTTAGGAATCGTCATAGCCATGAACAGAAAAAAACATCTCGGAGGTATCAGAGGAAACGTGTGGCCGCCGCGGAGCTCTGTAAAGTAGTACGGGACTCATCATCATCATATTCACAGAAGGTCTGTTCTAATGACCACGAAAGCGTTAGGAATCGTCATAGCCATGAACAGAAAAAAAACATCTCGGAGGTATCAGAGGAAACGTGTGGCCGCCGCGGAGCTCTGTAAAGTAGTACGGGACTCATCATCATCATATTCACAGAAGGTCTGTTCTAATGACCATGAAAGCGTTAGGAATCGTCATAGCCATGAACAGAAAAAAACATCTCGGAGGTATCAGAGGAAACGTGTGGCCGCCGCGGAGCTCTGTAAAGTAGTACGGGACTCATCATCATCATATTCACAGAAGGTCTGTTCTAATGACCACGAAAGCGTTAGGAATCGTCATAGCCATGGACAGAAAAAAACTTCTCGGAGGTATCAGAGGAAACAAGTGGCCGCCGCGGAGCTCTGTAAAGTAGTACGGGACTAATCATCATCATATTCACAGAAGGTCTGTTCTAATGACCACGAAAGCGTTAGGAATCGTCATAGCCATGAACAGAAAAAAACTTCTCGGAGGTATCAGAGGAAACGTGTGGCCGCCGCGGAGCTCTGTAAAGTAGTACGGGACTCATCATCATCATATTCACAGAAAGTCTTTCTAATGACCACGAAAGCGTTAGGAAACGTCATGGCCATGAACAGAAAAAAACTTCTCGGAGGTATCTGAGGAAACGTGTGGCCGCCGCGGAGCTCTGTAAAGTAGTATGGGACTCATCATCATCATATTCACAGAAAGTCTGTTCTAATGACCACGAAAGCGTTAGGAATCGTCATAGCCATGAACAGAAAAAAACATCTCGGAGGTATCAGAGGAAACGTGTGGCCGCCGCGGAGCTCTGTAAAGTAGTACGGGACTCATCATCATCATATTCACAGAAAGTCTGTTCTAATGACCACGAAAGCGTTAGGAATCGTCACAGCCATGAACAGAAAAAAACTTCTCGGAGGTATCAGAGGAAACGTGTGGCCGCCGCGGAGCTCTGTAAAGTAGTACGGGACTCATCATCATCATATTCATAGAAGGTCTGTTCTAATGACCACGAAAGCGTTAGGAATCGTCACAGCCATTAACAGAAAAAAACTTCTCGGAGGTATCAGAGGAAACGTGTGGCCGCCGCGGAGCTCTGTAAAGTAGTACGGGACTCATCATCATCATATTCACAGAAAGTCTTTCTAATGACCACGAAAGCGTTAGGAATCGTCATGGCCATGAACAGAAAAAAACTTCTCGGAGGTATCTGAGGAAACGTGTGGCCGCCGCGGAGCTCTGTAAAGTAGTATGGGACTCATCATCATCATATTCATAGAAGGTCTGTTCTAATGACCACGAAAGCGTTAGGAATCGTCATAGCCATGAACAGAAAAAAACTTCTCGGAGGTATCAGAGGAAACGTGTGGCCGCCGCGGAGCTCAGTAAAGTAGTACGGGACTCATCATCATCATATTCACAGAAAGTCTGTTCTAATGACCACGAAAGCGTTAGGAATCGTCATAGCCATGAACAGAAAAAAACTTCTCGGAGGTATCAGAGGAAACGTGTGGCCGCCGCGGAGCTCTGTAAAGTAGTACGGGACTCATCATCATCATATTCACAGAAAGTCTTTCTAATGACCACGAAAGCGTTAGGAATCGTCATGGCCATGAACAGAAAAAAACTTCTCGGAGGTATCTGAGGAAACGTGTGGCCGCCGCGGAGCTCTGTAAAGTAGTATGGGACTCATCATCATCATATTCACAGAAAGTCTGTTCTAATGACCACGAAAGCGTTAGGAATCGTCATAGCCATGAACAGAAAAAAACATCTCGGAGGTATCAGAGGAAACGTGTGGCCGCCGCGGAGCTCTGTAAAGTAGTACGGGACTCATCATCATCATATTCACAGAAAGTCTGTTCTAATGACCACGAAAGCGTTAGGAATCGTCACAGCCATGAACAGAAAAAAACTTCTCGGAGGTATCAGAGGAAACGTGTGGCCGCCGCGGAGCTCTGTAAAGTAGTACGGGACTCATCATCATCATATTCACAGAAAGTCTGTTCTAATGACCACGAAAGCGTTAGGAATCGTCACAGCCATTAACAGAAAAAAACTTCTCGGAGGTATCAGAGGAAACGTGTGGCCGCCGCGGAGCTCTGTAAAGTAGTACGGGACTCATCATCATCATATTCACAGAAAGTCTTTCTAATGACCACGAAAGCGTTAGGAATCGTCATAGCCATGAACAGAAAAAAACTTCTCGGAGGTATCAGAGGAAACGTGTGGCCGCCGCGGAGCTCTGTAAAGTAGTACGGGACTCATCATCATCATATTCACAGAAAGTCTTTCTAATGACCACGAAAGCGTTAGGAATCGTCATGGCCATGAACAGAAAAAAACTTCTCGGAGGTATCTGAGGAAACGTGTGGCCGCCGCGGAGCTCTGTAAAGTAGTACGGGACTCATCATCATCATATTCACAGAAAGTCTTTCTAATGACCACGAAAGCGTTAGGAATCGTCATGGCCATGAACAGAAAAAAACTTCTCGGAGGTATCTGAGGAAACGTGTGGCCGCCGCGGAGCTCTGTAAAGTAGTACGGGACTCATCATCATCATATTCACAGAAGATATGTTCTAATGACCACGAAAGCGTTAGGAATCGTCATAGCCATGAACAGAAAAAAACATCTCGGTGGTATCAGAGGAAACAAGTGGCCGCCGCGGAGCTCTGTAAAGTAGTACGGGACTCATCATCATCATATTCACAGAAGGTCTGTTCTAATGACCACGAAAGCGTTAGAAATCGTCATAGCCATGAACAGAAAAAAACATCTCGGAGGTATCAGAGGAAACAAGTGGCCGCCGCGGAGCTCTGTAAAGTAGTACGGGACTCATCATCATCATATTCACAGAAGATATGTTCTAATGACCACGAAAGCGTTAGGAATCGTCATAGCCATGAACAGAAAAAAACATCTCGGAGGTATCAGAGGAAACAAGTGGCCGCCGCGGAGCTCTGTAAAGTAGTACGGGACTCATCATCATCATATTCACAGAAGGTCTGTTCTAATGACCACGAAAGCGTTAGAAATCGTCATAGCCATGAACAGAAAAAAACATCTCGGAGGTATCAGAGGAAACAAGTGGCCGCCGCGGAGCTCTGTAAAGTAGTACGGGACTCATCATCATCATATTCACAGAAAGTCTGTTCTAATGACCACGAAAGCGTTAGGAATCGTCATAGCCATGAACAGAAAAAAACTTCTCGGAGGTATCAGAGGAAACGTGTGGCCGCCGCGGAGCTCTGTAAAGTAGTACGGGACTCATCATCATCATATTCACAGAAGGTCTGTTCTAATGACCACGAAAGCGTTAGGAATCGTCATAGCCATGAACAGAAAAAAACTTCTCGGGGGTATCAGAGGAAACGTGTGGCCGCCGCGGAGCTCTGTAAAGTAGTACGGGACTCATCATCATCATATTCACAGAAGGTCTGTTCTAATGACCACGAAAGCGTTAGGAATCGTCATAGCCATGAACAGAAAAAAACTTCTCGGGGGTATCAGAGGAAACGTGTGGCCGCCGCGGAGCTCTGTAAAGTAGTACGGGACTCATCATCATCATATTCACAGAAGATATGTTCTAATGACCACGAAAGCGTTAGGAATCGTCATAGCCATGAACAGAAAAAAACTTCTCGGAGGTATCAGAGGAAACATGTGGCCGCCGCGGAGCTCTGTAAAGTAGTACGGGACTAATCATCATCATATTCACAGAAGGTCTGTTCTAATGACCACGAAAGCGTTAGAAATCGTCATAGCCATGAACAGAAAAAAACATCTCGGAGGTATCAGAGGAAACAAGTGGCCGCCGCGGAGCTCTGTAAAGTTGTACGGGACTCATCATCATCATATTCACAGAAGGTCTGTTCTAATGACCACGAAAGCGTTAGGAATCGTCATAGCCATGAACAGAAAAAAACTTCTCGGGGGTATCAGAGGAAACGTGTGGCCGCCGCGGAGCTCTGTAAAGTAGTACGGGACTCATCATCATCATATTCACAGAAGGTCTGTTCTAATGACCACGAAAGCGTTAGGAATCGTCATAGCCATGAACAGAAAAAAACATCTCGGAGGTATCAGATGAAACGTGTGGCCGCCGCGGAGCTCTGTAAAGTAGTACGGGACTCATCATCATCATATTCACAGAAGGTCTGTTCTAATGACCACGAAAGCGTTAGGAATCGTCATAGCCATGAACAGAAAAAAACTTCTCGGGGGTATCAGAGGAAACAAGTGGCCGCCGCGGAGCTCTGTAAAGTAGTACGGGACTAATCATCATCATATTCACAGAAGGTCTGTTCTAATGACCATGAAAGCGTTAGAAATCGTCATAGCCATGAACAGAAAAAAACATCTCGGAGGTATCAGATGAAACGTGTGGCCGCCGCGGAGCTCTGTAAAGTAGTACGGGACTCATCATCATCATATTCACAGAAGGTCTGTTCTAATGACCATGAAAGCGTTAGGAATCGTCATAGCCATGAACAGAAAAAAACATCTCGGAGGTATCAGAGGAAACGTGTGGCCTCCGCGGAGCTCTGTAAAGTAGTACGGGACTCATCATCATCATATTCACAGAAGGTCTGTTCTAATGACCACGAAAGCGTTAGGAATCGTCATAGCCATGAACAGAAAAAAACTTCTCGGGGGTATCAGAGGAAACAAGTGGCCGCCGCGGAGCTCTGTAAAGTAGTACGGGACTAATCATCATCATATTCACAGAAGGTCTGTTCTAATGACCATGAAAGCGTTAGGAATCGTCATAGCCATGAACAGAAAAAAACATCTCGGTGGTATCAGATGAAACGTGTGGCCGCCGCGGAGCTCTGTAAAGTAGTACGGGACTAATCATCATCATATTCACAGAAGGTCTGTTCTAATGACCATGAAAGCGTTAGAAATCGTCATAGCCATGAACAGAAAAAAACATCTCGGAGGTATCAGATGAAACGTGTGGCCGCCGCGGAGCTCTGTAAAGTAGTACGGGACTCATCATCATCATATTCACAGAAGGTCTGTTCTAATGACCATGAAAGCGTTAGGAATCGTCATAGCCATGAACAGAAAAAAACATCTCGGAGGTATCAGATGAAACGTGTGGCCGCCGCGGAGCTCTGTAAAGTAGTACGGGACTCATCATCATCATATTCACAGAAGGTCTGTTCTAATGACCATGAAAGCGTTAGGAATCGTCATAGCCATGAACAGACAAAAACATCTCGGAGGTATCAGAGGAAACGTGTGGCCGCCGCGGAGCTCTGTAAAGTAGTACGGGACTCATCATCATCATATTCACAGAAGGTCTGTTCTAATGACCACGAAAGCGTTAGGAATCGTCATAGCCATGAACAGAAAAAAACTTCTCGGAGGTATCAGAGGAAACGTGTGGCCGCCGCGGAGCTCTGTAAAGTAGTACGGGACTCATCATCATCATATTCACAGAAGGTCTGTTCTAATGACCACGAAAGCGTTAGAAATCGTCATAGCCATGAACAGAAAAAAACATCTCGGAGGTATCAGAGGAAACAAGTGGCCGCCGCGGAGCTCTGTAAAGTAGTACGGGACTCATCATCATCATATTCACAGAAGGTCTGTTCTAATGACCACGAAAGCGTTAGGAATCGTCATAGCCATGAACAGAAAAAAACTTCTCGGAGGTATCAGAGGAAACGTGTGGCCGCCGCGGAGCTCTGTAAAGTAGTACGGGACTCATCATCATCATATTCACAGAAGGTCTGTTCTAATGACCACGAAAGCGTTAGAAATCGTCATAGCCATGAACAGAAAAAAACATCTCGGAGGTATCAGATGAAACGTGTGGCCGCCGCGGAGCTCTGTAAAGTAGTACGGGACTAATCATCATCATATTCACAGAAGGTCTGTTGTAATGACCACGAAAGCGTTAGAAATCGTCATAGCCATGAACAGAAAAAAACATCTCGGAGGTATCAGAGGAAACAAGTGGCCGCCGCGGAGCTCTGTAAAGTAGTACGGGACTCATCATCATCATATTCACAGAAGGTCTGTTCTAATGACCACGAAAGCGTTAGGAATCGTCATAGCCATGAACAGAAAAAAACTTCTCGGGGGTATCAGAGGAAACGTGTGGCCGCCGCGGAGCTCTGTAAAGTAGTACGGGACTCATCATCATCATATTCACAGAAGGTCTGTTCTAATGACCACGAAAGCGTTAGGAATCGTCATAGCCATGAACAGAAAAAAACTTCTCGGAGGTATCAGAGGAAACGTGTTGCCGCCGCGGAGCTCTGTAAAGTAGTACGGGACTCATCATCATCATATTCACAGAAGGTCTGTTCTAATGACCATGAAAGCGTTAGGAATCGTCATAGCCATGAACAGAAAAAAACATCTCGGAGGTATCAGAGGAAACGTGTGGCCGCCGCGGAGCTCTGTAAAGTAGTACGGGACTCATCATCATCATATTCACAGAAGGTCTGTTCTAATGACCACGAAAGCGTTAGGAATCGTCATAGCCATGAACAGAAAAAAACATCTCGGAGGTATCAGAGGAAACGTGTGGCCGCCGCGGAGCTCTGTAAAGTAGTACGGGACTCATCATCATCATATTCACAGAAGGTCTGTTCTAATGACCACGAAAGCGTTAGGAATCGTCATAGCCATGAACAGAAAAAAAACATCTCGGAGGTATCAGAGGAAACGTGTGGCCGCCGCGGAGCTCTGTAAAGTAGTACGGGACTCATCATCATCATATTCACAGAAGGTCTGTTCTAATGACCATGAAAGCGTTAGGAATCGTCATAGCCATGAACAGAAAAAAACATCTCGGAGGTATCAGAGGAAACGTGTGGCCGCCGCGGAGCTCTGTAAAGTAGTACGGGACTCATCATCATCATATTCACAGAAGGTCTGTTCTAATGACCACGAAAGCGTTAGGAATCGTCATAGCCATGGACAGAAAAAAACTTCTCGGAGGTATCAGAGGAAACAAGTGGCCGCCGCGGAGCTCTGTAAAGTAGTACGGGACTAATCATCATCATATTCACAGAAGGTCTGTTCTAATGACCACGAAAGCGTTAGGAATCGTCATAGCCATGAACAGAAAAAAACTTCTCGGAGGTATCAGAGGAAACGTGTGGCCGCCGCGGAGCTCTGTAAAGTAGTACGGGACTCATCATCATCATATTCACAGAAGGTCTGTTCTAATGACCATGAAAGCGTTAGGAATCGTCATAGCCATGAACAGAAAAAAACATCTCGGAGGTATCAGAGGAAACGTGTGGCCGCCGCGGAGCTCTGTAAAGTAGTACGGGACTCATCATCATCATATTCACAGAAGGTCTGTTCTAATGACCACGAAAGCGTTAGGAATCGTCATAGCCATGAACAGAAAAAAACTTCTCGGGGGTATCAGAGGAAACAAGTGGCCGCCGCGGAGCTCTGTAAAGTAGTACGGGACTAATCATCATCATATTCACAGAAGGTCTGTTCTAATGACCACGAATGCGTTAGAAATCGTCATAGCCATGAACAGAAAAAAACTTCTCGGAGGTATCAGAGGAAACGTGTGGCCGCCGCGGAGCTCTGTAAAGTAGTACGGGACTCATCATCATCATATTCACAGAACGTCTGTTCTAATGACCACGAAAGCGTTAGGAATCGTCATAGCCATGAACAGAAAAAAACTTCTCGGAGGTATCAGAGGAAACGTGTGGCCGCCGCGGAGCTCTGTAAAGTAGTACGGGACTCATCATCATCATATTCACAGAAGGTCTGTTCTAATGACCATGAAAGCGTTAGGAATCGTCATAGCCATGAACAGAAAAAAACATCTCGGAGGTATCAGAGGAAACGTGTGGCCGCCGCGGAGCTCTGTAAAGTAGTACGGGACTCATCATCATCATATTCACAGAAGGTCTGTTCTAATGACCACGAAAGCGTTAGGAATCGTCATAGCCATGAACAGAAAAAAACTTCTCGGGGGTATCAGAGGAAACAAGTGGCCGCCGCGGAGCTCTGTAAAGTAGTACGGGACTAATCATCATCATATTCACAGAAGGTCTGTTCTAATGACCACGAAAGCGTTAGAAATCGTCATAGCCATGAACAGAAAAAAACTTCTCGGAGGTATCAGAGGAAACGTGTGGCCGCCGCGGAGCTCTGTAAAGTAGTACGGGACTCATCATCATCATATTCACAGAAGGTCTGTTCTAATGACCACGAAAGCGTTAGGAATCGTCATAGCCATGAACAGAAAAAAACTTCTCGGAGGTATCAGAGGAAACGTGTGGCCGCCGCGGAGCTCTGTAAAGTAGTACGGGACTCATCATCATCATATTCACAGAAGGTCTGTTCTAATGACCACGAAAGCGTTAGGAATCGTCATAGCCATGAACAGAAAAAAACTTCTCGGAGGTATCAGAGGAAACGTGTGGCCGCCGCGGAGCTCTGTAAAGTAGTACGGGACTCATCATCATCATATTCACAGAAGGTCTGTTCTAATGACCACGAAAGCGTTAGGAATCGTCATAGCCATGAACAGAAAAAAAACATCTCGGAGGTATCAGAGGAAACGTGTGGCCGCCGCGGAGCTCTGTAAAGTAGTACGGGACTCATCATCATCATATTCACAGAAGGTCTGTTCTAATGACCACGAAAGCGTTAGGAATCGTCATAGCCATGAACAGAAAAAAACTTCTCGGGGGTATCAGAGGAAACGTGTGGCCGCCGCGGAGCTCTGTAAAGTAGTACGGGACTCATCATCATCATATTCACAGAAGGTCTGTTCTAATGACCACGAAAGCGTTAGGAATCGTCATAGCCATGAACAGAAAAAAACATCTCGGAGGTATCAGAGGAAACGTGTGGCCGCCGTGGAGCTCTGTAAAGTAGTACGGGACTCATCATCATCATATTCACAGAAGGTCTGTTCTAATGACCACGAAAGCGTTAGGAATCGTCATAGCCATGAACAGAAAAAAACTTCTCGGGGGTATCAGAGGAAACGTGTGGCCGCCGCGGAGCTCTGTAAAGTAGTACGGGACTCATCATCATCATATTCACAGAAGGTCTGTTCTAATGACCACGAAAGCGTTAGGAATCGTCATAGCCATGAACAGAAAAAAACATCTCGGAGGTATCAGAGGAAACGTGTGGCCGCCGTGGAGCTCTGTAAAGTAGTACGGGACTCATCATCATCATATTCACAGAAGGTCTGTTCTAATGACCACGAAAGCGTTAGGAATCGTCATAGCCATGAACAGAAAAAAACTTCTCGGGGGTATCAGAGGAAACGTGAGGCCGCTGTGGAGCTCTGTAAAGTAGTACGGGACTCATCATCATCATATTCACAGAAGGTCTGTTCTAATGACCACGAAAGCGTTAGGAATCGTCATAGCCATGAACAGAAAAAAACATCTCGGAGGTATCAGAGGAAACGTGTGGCCGCCGCGGAGCTCTGTAAAGTAGTACGGGACTCATCATCATCATATTCAGAGAAGGTCTGTTCTAATGACCACGAAAGCGTTAGGAATCGTCATAGCCATGAACAGAAAAAACATCTCGGAGGCATCAGAGCAAACGTGTGGCCGCCGCGGAGCTCTGTAAAGTAGTATGGGACTCATCATCATCATATTCACAGAAGATATGTTCTAATGACCACGAAAGCGTTAGGAATCGTCATAGCCATGAACAGAAAAAAACATCTCGGAGGTATCAGAGGAAACGTGTGGCCGCCGCGGAGCTCTGTAAAGTAGTACGGGACTCATCATCATCATATTCAGAGAAGGTCTGTTCTAATGACCACGAAAGCGTTAGGAATCGTCATAGCCATGAACAGAAAAAACATCTCGGAGGCATCAGAACAAACGTGTGGCCGCCGCGGAGCTCTGTAAAGTAGTATGGGACTCATCATCATCATATTCACAGAAGATATGTTCTAATGACCACGAAAGCGTTAGGAATCGTCATAGCCTTGAACAGAAAAAAACATCTCGGAGGTATCAGAGGAAACGTGTGGCCGCCGCGGAGCTCTGTAAAGTAGTACGGGACTCATCATCATCATATTCAGAGAAGGTCTGTTCTAATGACCACGAAAGCGTTAGGAATCGTCATAGCCATGAACAGAAAAAACATCTCGGAGGCATCAGAGCAAACGTGTGGCCGCCGCGGAGCTCTGTAAAGTAGTATGGGACTCATCATCATCATATTCACAGAAGATATGTTCTAATGACCACGAAAGCGTTAGGAATCGTCATAGCCATGAACAGAAAAAAACATCTCGGAGGTATCAGAGGAAACGTGTGGCCGCCGCGGAGCTCTGTAAAGTAGTACGGGACTCATCATCATCATATTCAGAGAAGGTCTGTTCTAATGACCACGAAAGCGTTAGGAATCGTCATAGCCATGAACAGAAAAAACATCTCGGAGGCATCAGAGCAAACGTGTGGCCGCCGCGGAGCTCTGTAAAGTAGTATGGGACTCATCATCATCATATTCACAGAAGATATGTTCTAATGACCACGAAAGCGTTAGGAATCGTCATAGCCATGAACAGAAAAAAACTTCTCGGGGGTATCAGAGGAAACGTGAGGCCGCTGTGGAGCTCTGTAAAGTAGTACGGGACTCATCATCATCATATTCACAGAAGGTCTGTTCTAATGACCACGAAAGCGTTAGGAATCGTCATAGCCATGAACAGAAAAAAACATCTCGGAGGTATCAGAGGAAACGTGTGGCCGCCGTGGAGCTCTGTAAAGTAGTACGGGACTCATCATCATCATATTCACAGAAGGTCTGTTCTAATGACCACGAAAGCGTTAGGAATCGTCATAGCCATGAACAGAAAAAAACTTCTCGGGGGTATCAGAGGAAACGTGTGGCCGCCGCGGAGCTCTGTAAAGTAGTACGGGACTCATCATCATCATATTCACAGAAGGTCTGTTCTAATGACCACGAAAGCGTTAGGAATCGTCATAGCCATGAACAGAAAAAAACATCTCGGAGGTATCAGAGGAAACGTGTGGCCGCCGTGGAGCTCTGTAAAGTAGTACGGGACTCATCATCATCATATTCACAGAAGGTCTGTTCTAATGACCACGAAAGCGTTAGGAATCGTCATAGCCATGAACAGAAAAAAACTTCTCGGGGGTATCAGAGGAAACGTGTGGCCGCCGCGGAGCTCTGTAAAGTAGTACGGGACTCATCATCATCATATTCACAGAAGGTCTGTTCTAATGACCACGAAAGCGTTAGGAATCGTCATAGCCATGAACAGAAAAAAACATCTCGGAGGTATCAGAGGAAACGTGTGGCCGCCGTGGAGCTCTGTAAAGTAGTACGGGACTCATCATCATCATATTCACAGAAGGTCTGTTCTAATGACCACGAAAGCGTTAGGAATCGTCATAGCCATGAACAGAAAAAAACTTCTCGGGGGTATCAGAGGAAACGTGAGGCCGCTGTGGAGCTCTGTAAAGTAGTACGGGACTCATCATCATCATATTCACAGAAGGTCTGTTCTAATGACCACGAAAGCGTTAGGAATCGTCATAGCCATGAACAGAAAAAAACATCTCGGAGGTATCAGAGGAAACATGTGGCCGCCGCGGAGCTCTGTAAAGTTGTACGGGACTAATCATCATCATATTCACAGAAGGTCTGTTCTAATGACCACGAAAGCGTTAGAAATCGTCATAGCCATGAACAGAAAAAAACATCTCGGAGGTATCAGAGGAAACATGTGGCCGCCGCGGAGCTCTGTAAAGTTGTACGGGACTAATCATCATCATATTCACAGAAGGTCTGTTCTAATGACCACGAAAGCGTTAGGAATCGTCATAGCCATGAACAGAAAAAACATCTCGGAGGCATCAGAGCAAACGTGTGGCCGCCGCGGAGCTCTGTAAAGTAGTATGGGACTCATCATCATCATATTCACAGAAGATATGTTCTAATGACCACGAAAGCGTTAGGAATCGTCATAGCCATGAACAGAAAAAACATCTCGGAGGCATCAGAGCAAACGTGTGGCCGCCGCGGAGCTCTGTAAAGTAGTATGGGACTCATCATCATCATATTCACAGAAGATATGTTCTAATGACCACGAAAGCGTTAGGAATCGTCATAGCCATGAACAGAAAAAAACTTCTCGGAGGTATCAGAGGAAACATGTGGCCGCCGCGGAGCTCTGTAAAGTAGTACGGGACTAATCATCATCATATTCACAGAAGGTCTGTTCTAATGACCACGAAAGCGTTAGAAATCGTCATAGCCATGAACAGAAAAAAACATCTCGGAGGTATCAGAGGAAACAAGTGGCCGCCGCGGAGCTCTGTAAAGTTGTACGGGACTAATCATCATCATATTCACAGAAGGTCTGTTCTAATGACCACGAAAGCGTTAGAAATCGTCATAGCCATGAACAGAAAAAAACATCTCGGAGGTATCAGAGGAAACGTGTGGCCGCCGCGGAGCTCTGTAAAGTAGTACGGGACTCATCATCATCATATTCACAGAAGGTCTGTTCTAATGACCACGAAAGCGTTAGGAATCGTCATAGCCATGAACAGAAAAAAACTTCTCGGGGGTATCAGAGGAAACGTGTGGCCGCCGCGGAGCTCTGTAAAGTAGTACGGGACTCATCATCATCATATTCACAGAAGGTCTGTTCTAATGACCACGAAAGCGTTAGGAATCGTCATGGCCATGAACAGAAAAAAACATCTCGGAGGTATCAGAGGAAACGTGTGGCCGCCGCGGAGCTCTGTAAAGTAGTACGGGACTAATCATCATCATATTCACAGAAGGTCTGTTCTAATGACCACGAAAGCGTTAGGAATCGTCATAGCCATGAACAGAAAAAAACTTCTCGGAGGTATCAGAGGAAACGTGTGGCCGCCGCGGAGCTCTGTAAAGTAGTACGGGACTAATCATCATCATATTCACAGAAGGTCTGTTCTAATGACCACGAAAGCGTTGGGAATCGTCATAGCCATGAACAGAAAAAAACATCTCGGAGGTATCAGAGGAAACGTGTGGCCGCCGCGGAGCTCTGTAAAGTAGTACGGGACTAATCATCATCATATTCACAGAAGGTCTGTTCTAATGACCACGAAAGCGTTAGGAATCGTCATAGCCATGAACAGAAAAAAACTTCTCGGAGGTATCAGAGGAAACGTGTGGCCGCCGCGGAGCTCTGTAAAGTAGTACGGGACTCATCATCATCATATTCACAGAAGGTCTGTTCTAATGACCACGAAAGCGTTAGGAATCGTCATAGCCATGAACAGAAAAAAACATCTCGGAGGTATCAGAGCAAACGTGTGGCCGCCGCGGAGCTCTGTAAAGTAGTACGGGACTAATCATCATCATATTCACAGAAGGTCTGTTCTAATGACCACGAAAGCGTTAGGAATCGTCATAGCCATGAACAGAAAAAAACATCTCGGAGGTATCAGAGGAAACGTGTGGCCGCCGCGGAGCTCTGTAAAGTAGTACGGGACTCATCATCATCATATTCACAGAAGGTCTGTTCTAATGACCACGAAAGCGTTAGAAATCGTCATAGCCATGAACAGAAAAAAACATCTCGGAGGTATCAGAGGAAACAAGTGGCCGCCGCGGAGCTCTGTAAAGTTGTACGGGACTAATTATCATCATATTCACAGAAGGTCTGTTCTAATGACCACGAAAGCGTTAGGAATCGTCATAGCCATGAACAGAAAAAAACTTCTCGGAGGTATCAGAGGAAACGTGTGGCCGCCGCGGAGCTCTGTAAAGTAGTACGGGACTCATCATCATCATATTCACAGAAGGTCTGTTCTAATGACCACGAAAGCGTTAGGAATCGTCATAGCCATGAACAGAAAAAAACATCTCGGAGGTATCAGAGGAAACGTGTGGCCGCCGCGGAGCTCTGTAAAGTAGTACGGGACTCATCATCATCATATTCACAGAAGGTCTGTTCTAATGACCACGAAAGCGTTAGAAATCGTCATAGCCATGAACAGAAAAAAACATCTCGGAGGTATCAGAGGAAACAAGTGGCCGCCGCGGAGCTCTGTAAAGTAGTACGGGACTAATTATCATCATATTCACAGAAGGTCTGTTCTAATGACCACGAAAGCGTTAGGAATCGTCATAGCCATGAACAGAAAAAAACATCTCGGAGGTATCAGAGGAAACGTGTGGCCGCCGCGGAGCTCTGTAAAGTAGTACGGGACTAATCATCATCATATTCACAGAAGGTCTGTTCTAATGACCACGAAAGCGTTAGAAATCGTCATAGCCATGAACAGAAAAAAACATCTCGGAGGTATCAGAGGAAACAAGTGGCCGCCGCGGAGCTCTGTAAAGTAGTACGGGACTCATCATCATCATATTCACAGAAGGTCTGTTCTAATGACCACGAAAGCGTTAGAAATCGTCATAGCCATGAACAGAAAAAAACATCTCGGAGGTATCAGAGGAAACAAGTGGCCGCCGCGGAGCTCTGTAAAGTAGTACGGGACTAATTATCATCATATTCACAGAAGGTCTGTTCTAATGACCACGAAAGCGTTAGGAATCGTCATAGCCATGAACAGAAAAAAACTTCTCGGAGGTATCAGAGGAAACGTGTGGCCGCCGCGGAGCTCTGTAAAGTAGTACGGGACTCATCATCATCATATTCACAGAAGGTCTGTTCTAATGACCACGAAAGCGTTAGGAATCGTCATAGCCATGAACAGAAAAAAACATCTCGGAGGTATCAGAGCAAACGTGTGGCCGCCGCGGAGCTCTGTAAAGTAGTACGGGACTAATCATCATCATATTCACAGAAGGTCTGTTCTAATGACCACGAACGCGTTAGGAATCGTCATAGCCATGAACAGAAAAAAACTTCTCGGGGGTATCAGAGGAAACGTGTGGCCGCCGCGGAGCTCTGTAAAGTAGTACGGGACTAATTATCATCATATTCACAGAAGGTCTGTTCTAATGACCACGAAAGCGTTAGGAATCGTCATAGCCATGAACAGAAAAAAACTTCTCGGAGGTATCAGAGGAAACGTGTGGCCGCCGCGGAGCTCTGTAAAGTAGTACGGGACTCATCATCATCATATTCACAGAAGGTCTGTTCTAATGACCACGAAAGCGTTAGGAATCGTCATAGCCATGAACAGAAAAAAACTTCTCGGAGGTATCAGAGGAAACGTGTGGCCGCCGCGGAGCTCTGTAAAGTAGTACGGGACTCATCATCATCATATTCACAGAAGGTCTGTTCTAATGACCACGAAAGCGTTAGGAATCGTCATAGCCATGAACAGAAAAAAACTTCTCGGAGGTATCAGAGGAAACGTGTGGCCGCCGCGGAGCTCTGTAAAGTAGTACGGGACTCATCATCATCATATTCACAGAAGGTCTGTTCTAATGACCACGAAAGCGTTAGGAATCGTCATAGCCATGAACAGAAAAAAACATCTCGGAGGTATCAGAGGAAACAAGTGGCCGCCGCGGAGCTCTGTAAAGTAGTACGGGACTAATTATCATCATATTCACAGAAGGTCTGTTCTAATGACCACGAAAGCGTTAGGAATCGTCATAGCCATGAACAGAAAAAAACTTCTCGGAGGTATCAGAGGAAACGTGTGGCCGCCGCGGAGCTCTGTAAAGTAGTACGGGACTCATCATCATCATATTCACAGAAGGTCTGTTCTAATGACCACGAAAGCGTTAGGAATCGTCATAGCCATGAACAGAAAAAAACATCTCGGAGGTATCAGAGGAAACGTGTGGCCGCCGCGGAGCTCTGTAAAGTAGTACGGGACTCATCATCATCATATTCACAGAAGGTCTGTTCTAATGACCACGAAAGCGTTAGAAATCGTCATAGCCATGAACAGAAAAAAACATCTCGGAGGTATCAGAGGAAACAAGTGGCCGCCGCGGAGCTCTGTAAAGTAGTACGGGACTAATTATCATCATATTCACAGAAGGTCTGTTCTAATGACCACGAAAGCGTTAGGAATCGTCATAGCCATGAACAGAAAAAAACATCTCGGAGGTATCAGAGGAAACGTGTGGCCGCCGCGGAGCTCTGTAAAGTAGTACGGGACTAATCATCATCATATTCACAGAAGGTCTGTTCTAATGACCACGAAAGCGTTAGAAATCGTCATAGCCATGAACAGAAAAAAACATCTCGGAGGTATCAGAGGAAACAAGTGGCCGCCGCGGAGCTCTGTAAAGTAGTACGGGACTAATCATCATCATATTCACAGAAGGTCTGTTCTAATGACCACGAAAGCGTTAGGAATCGTCATAGCCATGAACAGAAAAAAACATCTCGGAGGTATCAGAGGAAACGTGTGGCCGCCGCGGAGCTCTGTAAAGTAGTACGGGACTCATCATCATCATATTCACAGAAGGTCTGTTCTAATGACCACGAAAGCGTTAGAAATCGTCATAGCCATGAACAGAAAAAAACATCTCGGAGGTATCAGAGGAAACAAGTGGCCGCCGCGGAGCTCTGTAAAGTAGTACGGGACTAATTATCATCATATTCACAGAAGGTCTGTTCTAATGACCACGAAAGCGTTAGGAATCGTCATAGCCTTGAACAGAAAAAAACTTCTCGGAGGTATCAGAGGAAACGTGTGGCCGCCGCGGAGCTCTGTAAAGTAGTACGGGACTCATCATCATCATATTCACAGAAGGTCTGTTCTAATGACCACGAAAGCGTTAGGAATCGTCATAGCCATGAACAGAAAAAAACATCTCGGAGGTATCAGAGCAAACGTGTGGCCGCCGCGGAGCTCTGTAAAGTAGTACGGGACTAATCATCATCATATTCACAGAAGGTCTGTTCTAATGACCACGAACGCGTTAGGAATCGTCATAGCCATGAACAGAAAAAAACTTCTCGGGGGTATCAGAGGAAACGTGTGGCCGCCGCGGAGCTCTGTAAAGTAGTACGGGACTCATCATCATCATATTCACAGAAGGTCGGTTCTAATGACCACGAAAGCGTTAGGAATCGTCATAGCCATGAACAGAAAAAAACTTCTCGGAGGTATCAGAGGAAACGTGTGGCCGCCGCGGAGCTCTGTAAAGTAGTACGGGACTCATCATCATCATATTCACAGAAGGTCTGTTCTAATGACCACGAAAGCGTTAGGAATCGTCATAGCCATGAACAGAAAAAAACTTCTCGGGGGTATCAGAGGAAACGTGTGGCCGCCGCGGAGCTCTGTAAAGTAGTACGGGACTAATCATCATCATATTCACAGAAGGTCTGTTCTAATGACCACGAAAGCGTTAGAAATCGTCATAGCCATGAACAGAAAAAAACATCTCGGAGGTATCAGAGGAAACAAGTGGCCGCCGCGGAGCTCTGTAAAGTTGTACGGGACTAATTATCATCATATTCACAGAAGGTCTGTTCTAATGACCACGAAAGCGTTAGAAATCGTCATAGCCATGAACAGAAAAAAACATCTCGGAGGTATCAGAGGAAACGTGTGGCCGCCGCGGAGCTCTGTAAAGTAGTACGGGACTCATCATCATCATATTCACAGAAGGTCTGTTCTAATGACCACGAAAGCGTTAGGAATCGTCATAGCCATGAACAGAAAAAAACTTCTCGGAGGTATCAGAGGAAACGTGTGGCCGCCGCGGAGCTCTGTAAAGTAGTACGGGACTAATCATCATCATATTCACAGAAGGTCTGTTCTAATGACCACGAAAGCGTTAGGAATCGTCATAGCCATGAACAGAAAAAAAACATCTCGGAGGTATCAGAGGAAACGTGTGGCCGCCGCGGAGCTATGTAAAGTAGTACGGGACTCATCATCATCATATTCACAGAAGGTCTGTTCTAATGGCCACGAAAGCGTTAGGAATCGTCATAGCCATGAACAGAAAAAAACTTCTCGGGGGTATCAGAGGAAACGTGTGGCCGCCGCGGAGCTCTGTAAAGTAGTACGGGACTCATCATCATCATATTCACAGAAGGTCTGTTCTAATGACCACGAAAGCGTTAGGAATCGTCATAGCCATGAACAGAAAAAAACTTCTCGGAGGTATCAGAGGAAACGTGAGGCCGCTGTGGAGCTCTGTAAAGTAGTACGGGACTCATCATCATCATATTCACAGAAGGTCTGTTCTAATGACCACGAAAGCGTTAGGAATCGTCATAGCCATGAACAGAAAAAAACATCTCGGAGGTATCAGAGGAAACGTGTGGCCGCCGTGGAGCTCTGTAAAGTAGTACGGGACTCATCATCATCATATTCACAGAAGGTCTGTTCTAATGACCACGAAAGCGTTAGGAATCGCCTTAGCCATGAACAGAAAAAAACATCTCCGAGGTATCAGAGGAAACGTGTGGCCGCCGCGGAGCTCTGTAAAGTAGTTCGGGACTCATCATCATCATATTCACAGAAGGTCTGTTCTAATGACCACGAAAGCGTTAGGAATCGTCATAGCCATGAACAGAAAAAAACTTCTCGGAGGTATCAGAGGAAACGTGTGGCCGCCGCGGAGCTCTGTAAAGTAGTACGGGACTCATCATCATCATATTCACAGAAGGTCTGTTCTAATGACCACGGATGCGTTAGGAATCGTCATAGCCATGGACAGAAAAAACATCTCGGAGGTATCAGAGGAAACGTGTGGCCGCCGCGGAGCTCTGTAAAGTAGTACGGGACTCATCATCATCATATTCACAGAAGGTCTGTTCTAATGACCACGAAAGCGTTAGGAATCGTCATAGCCATGAACAGAAAAAAACATCTCGGAGGTATCAGAGGAAACGTGTGGCCGCCGCGGAGCTCTGTAAAGTAGTACGGGACTCATCATCATCATATTCAGAGAAGGTCTGTTCTAATGACCACGAAAGCGTTAGGAATCGTCATAGCCATGAACAGAAAAAAACATCTCGGAGGTATCAGAGCAAACGTGTGGTCGCCGCGGAGCTCTGTAAAGTAGTATGGGACTCATCATCATCATATTCACAGAAGATATGTTCTAATGACCACGAAAGCGTTAGGAATCGTCATAGCCATGAACAGAAAAAAACTTCTCGGAGGTATCAGAGGAAACATGTGGCCGCCGCGGAGCTCTGTAAAGTAGTACGGGACTAATCATCATCATATTCACAGAAGGTCTGTTCTAATGACCACGAAAGCGTTAGAAATCGTCATAGCCATGAACAGAAAAAAACATCTCGGAGGTATCAGAGGAAACAAGTGGCCGCCGCGGAGCTCTGTAAAGTTGTACGGGACTAATCATCATCATATTCACAGAAGGTCTGTTCTAATGACCACGAAAGCGTTAGAAATCGTCATAGCCATGAACAGAAAAAAACATCTCGGAGGTATCAGAGGAAACAAGTGGCCGCCGCGGAGCTCTGTAAAGTTGTACGGGACTAATCATCATCATATTCACAGAAGGTCTGTTCTAATGACCACGAAAGCGTTAGGAATCGTCATAGCCATGAACAGAAAAAAACATCTCGGAGGTATCAGAGCAAACGTGTGGCCGCCGCGGAGCTCTGTAAAGTAGTACGGGACTAATCATCATCATATTCACAGAAGGTCTGTTCTAATGACCACGAAAGCGTTAGAAATCGTCATAGCCATGAACAGAAAAAAACATCTCGGAGGTATCAGAGGAAACAAGTGGCCGCCGCGGAGCTCTGTAAAGTTGTACGGGACTAATCATCATCATATTCACAGAAGGTCTGTTCTAATGACCACGAAAGCGTTAGAAATCGTCATAGCCATGAACAGAAAAAAACATCTCGGAGGTATCAGAGGAAACAAGTGGCCGCCGCGGAGCTCTGTAAAGTAGTACGGGACTCATCATCATCATATTCACAGAAGGTCTGTTCTAATGACCACGAAAGCGTTAGGAATCGTCATAGCCATGAACAGAAAAAAACATCTCGGAGGTATCAGAGCAAACGTGTGGCCGCCGCGGAGCTCTGTAAAGTAGTACGGGACTAATCATCATCATATTCACAGAAGGTCTGTTCTAATGACCACGAAAGCGTTAGAAATCGTCATAGCCATGAACAGAAAAAAACATCTCGGAGGTATCAGAGGAAACAAGTGGCCGCCGCGGAGCTCTGTAAAGTTGTACGGGACTAATCATCATCATATTCACAGAAGGTCTGTTCTAATGACCACGAAAGCGTTAGAAATCGTCATAGCCATGAACAGAAAAAAACATCTCGGAGGTATCAGAGGAAACAAGTGGCCGCCGCGGAGCTCTGTAAAGTAGTACGGGACTCATCATCATCATATTCACAGAAGGTCTGTTCTAATGACCACGAAAGCGTTAGGAATCGTCATAGCCATGAACAGAAAAAAACATCTCGGAGGTATCAGAGGAAACGTGTGGCCGCCGCGGAGCTCTGTAAAGTAGTACGGGACTCATCATCATCATATTCACAGAAGGTCTGTTCTAATGACCACGAAAGCGTTAGAAATCGTCATAGCCATGAACAGAAAAAAACATCTCGGAGGTATCAGAGGAAACAAGTGGCCGCCGCGGAGCTCTGTAAAGTAGTACGGGACTAATTATCATCATATTCACAGAAGGTCTGTTCTAATGACCACGAAAGCGTTAGGAATCGTCATAGCCATGAACAGAAAAAAACATCTCGGAGGTATCAGAGGAAACGTGTGGCCGCCGCGGAGCTCTGTAAAGTAGTACGGGACTAATCATCATCATATTCACAGAAGGTCTGTTCTAATGACCACGAAAGCGTTAGAAATCGTCATAGCCATGAACAGAAAAAAACATCTCGGAGGTATCAGAGGAAACAAGTGGCCGCCGCGGAGCTCTGTAAAGTAGTACGGGACTAATCATCATCATATTCACAGAAGGTCTGTTCTAATGACCACGAAAGCGTTAGGAATCGTCATAGCCATGAACAGAAAAAAACATCTCGGAGGTATCAGAGGAAACGTGTGGCCGCCGCGGAGCTCTGTAAAGTAGTACGGGACTCATCATCATCATATTCACAGAAGGTCTGTTCTAATGACCACGAAAGCGTTAGAAATCGTCATAGCCATGAACAGAAAAAAACATCTCGGAGGTATCAGAGGAAACAAGTGGCCGCCGCGGAGCTCTGTAAAGTAGTACGGGACTAATTATCATCATATTCACAGAAGGTCTGTTCTAATGACCACGAAAGCGTTAGGAATCGTCATAGCCTTGAACAGAAAAAAACTTCTCGGAGGTATCAGAGGAAACGTGTGGCCGCCGCGGAGCTCTGTAAAGTAGTACGGGACTCATCATCATCATATTCACAGAAGGTCTGTTCTAATGACCACGAAAGCGTTAGAAATCGTCATAGCCATGAACAGAAAAAAACATCTCGGAGGTATCAGAGGAAACAAGTGGCCGCCGCGGAGCTCTGTAAAGTAGTACGGGACTAATCATCATCATATTCACAGAAGGTCTGTTCTAATGACCACGAAAGCGTTAGGAATCGTCATAGCCATGAACAGAAAAAAACATCTCGGAGGTATCAGAGGAAACGTGTGGCCGCCGCGGAGCTCTGTAAAGTAGTACGGGACTCATCATCATCATATTCACAGAAGGTCTGTTCTAATGACCACGAAAGCGTTAGAAATCGTCATAGCCATGAACAGAAAAAAACATCTCGGAGGTATCAGAGGAAACAAGTGGCCGCCGCGGAGCTCTGTAAAGTAGTACGGGACTAATTATCATCATATTCACAGAAGGTCTGTTCTAATGACCACGAAAGCGTTAGGAATCGTCATAGCCTTGAACAGAAAAAAACTTCTCGGAGGTATCAGAGGAAACGTGTGGCCGCCGCGGAGCTCTGTAAAGTAGTACGGGACTCATCATCATCATATTCACAGAAGGTCTGTTCTAATGACCACGAAAGCGTTAGAAATCGTCATAGCCATGAACAGAAAAAAACATCTCGGAGGTATCAGAGGAAACAAGTGGCCGCCGCGGAGCTCTGTAAAGTAGTACGGGACTAATTATCATCATATTCACAGAAGGTCTGTTCTAATGACCACGAAAGCGTTAGGAATCGTCATAGCCATGAACAGAAAAAAACATCTCGGAGGTATCAGAGGAAACGTGTGGCCGCCGCGGAGCTCTGTAAAGTAGTACGGGACTAATCATCATCATATTCACAGAAGGTCTGTTCTAATGACCACGAAAGCGTTAGAAATCGTCATAGCCATGAACAGAAAAAAACATCTCGGAGGTATCAGAGGAAACAAGTGGCCGCCGCGGAGCTCTGTAAAGTAGTACGGGACTAATCATCATCATATTCACAGAAGGTCTGTTCTAATGACCACGAAAGCGTTAGGAATCGTCATAGCCATGAACAGAAAAAAACATCTCGGAGGTATCAGAGGAAACGTGTGGCCGCCGCGGAGCTCTGTAAAGTAGTACGGGACTCATCATCATCATATTCACAGAAGGTCTGTTCTAATGACCACGAAAGCGTTAGAAATCGTCATAGCCATGAACAGAAAAAAACATCTCGGAGGTATCAGAGGAAACAAGTGGCCGCCGCGGAGCTCTGTAAAGTAGTACGGGACTAATTATCATCATATTCACAGAAGGTCTGTTCTAATGACCACGAAAGCGTTAGGAATCGTCATAGCCTTGAACAGAAAAAAACTTCTCGGAGGTATCAGAGGAAACGTGTGGCCGCCGCGGAGCTCTGTAAAGTAGTACGGGACTCATCATCATCATATTCACAGAAGGTCTGTTCTAATGACCACGAAAGCGTTAGGAATCGTCATAGCCATGAACAGAAAAAAACATCTCGGAGGTATCAGAGCAAACGTGTGGCCGCCGCGGAGCTCTGTAAAGTAGTACGGGACTAATCATCATCATATTCACAGAAGGTCTGTTCTAATGACCACGAACGCGTTAGGAATCGTCATAGCCATGAACAGAAAAAAACTTCTCGGGGGTATCAGAGGAAACGTGTGGCCGCCGCGGAGCTCTGTAAAGTAGTACGGGACTCATCATCATCATATTCACAGAAGGTCGGTTCTAATGACCACGAAAGCGTTAGGAATCGTCATAGCCATGAACAGAAAAAAACTTCTCGGAGGTATCAGAGGAAACGTGTGGCCGCCGCGGAGCTCTGTAAAGTAGTACGGGACTCATCATCATCATATTCACAGAAGGTCTGTTCTAATGACCACGAAAGCGTTAGGAATCGTCATAGCCATGAACAGAAAAAAACTTCTCGGGGGTATCAGAGGAAACGTGTGGCCGCCGCGGAGCTCTGTAAAGTAGTACGGGACTAATCATCATCATATTCACAGAAGGTCTGTTCTAATGACCACGAAAGCGTTAGAAATCGTCATAGCCATGAACAGAAAAAAACATCTCGGAGGTATCAGAGGAAACAAGTGGCCGCCGCGGAGCTCTGTAAAGTTGTACGGGACTAATTATCATCATATTCACAGAAGGTCTGTTCTAATGACCACGAAAGCGTTAGAAATCGTCATAGCCATGAACAGAAAAAAACATCTCGGAGGTATCAGAGGAAACGTGTGGCCGCCGCGGAGCTCTGTAAAGTAGTACGGGACTCATCATCATCATATTCACAGAAGGTCTGTTCTAATGACCACGAAAGCGTTAGGAATCGTCATAGCCATGAACAGAAAAAAACTTCTCGGAGGTATCAGAGGAAACGTGTGGCCGCCGCGGAGCTCTGTAAAGTAGTACGGGACTAATCATCATCATATTCACAGAAGGTCTGTTCTAATGACCACGAAAGCGTTAGGAATCGTCATAGCCATGAACAGAAAAAAAACATCTCGGAGGTATCAGAGGAAACGTGTGGCCGCCGCGGAGCTATGTAAAGTAGTACGGGACTCATCATCATCATATTCACAGAAGGTCTGTTCTAATGGCCACGAAAGCGTTAGGAATCGTCATAGCCATGAACAGAAAAAAACTTCTCGGGGGTATCAGAGGAAACGTGTGGCCGCCGCGGAGCTCTGTAAAGTAGTACGGGACTCATCATCATCATATTCACAGAAGGTCTGTTCTAATGACCACGAAAGCGTTAGGAATCGTCATAGCCATGAACAGAAAAAAACTTCTCGGAGGTATCAGAGGAAACGTGAGGCCGCTGTGGAGCTCTGTAAAGTAGTACGGGACTCATCATCATCATATTCACAGAAGGTCTGTTCTAATGACCACGAAAGCGTTAGGAATCGTCATAGCCATGAACAGAAAAAAACATCTCGGAGGTATCAGAGGAAACGTGTGGCCGCCGTGGAGCTCTGTAAAGTAGTACGGGACTCATCATCATCATATTCACAGAAGGTCTGTTCTAATGACCACGAAAGCGTTAGGAATCGCCTTAGCCATGAACAGAAAAAAACATCTCCGAGGTATCAGAGGAAACGTGTGGCCGCCGCGGAGCTCTGTAAAGTAGTTCGGGACTCATCATCATCATATTCACAGAAGGTCTGTTCTAATGACCACGAAAGCGTTAGGAATCGTCATAGCCATGAACAGAAAAAAACTTCTCGGAGGTATCAGAGGAAACGTGTGGCCGCCGCGGAGCTCTGTAAAGTAGTACGGGACTCATCATCATCATATTCACAGAAGGTCTGTTCTAATGACCACGGATGCGTTAGGAATCGTCATAGCCATGGACAGAAAAAACATCTCGGAGGTATCAGAGGAAACGTGTGGCCGCCGCGGAGCTCTGTAAAGTAGTACGGGACTCATCATCATCATATTCACAGAAGGTCTGTTCTAATGACCACGAAAGCGTTAGGAATCGTCATAGCCATGAACAGAAAAAAACATCTCGGAGGTATCAGAGGAAACGTGTGGCCGCCGCGGAGCTCTGTAAAGTAGTACGGGACTCATCATCATCATATTCAGAGAAGGTCTGTTCTAATGACCACGAAAGCGTTAGGAATCGTCATAGCCATGAACAGAAAAAAACATCTCGGAGGTATCAGAGCAAACGTGTGGTCGCCGCGGAGCTCTGTAAAGTAGTATGGGACTCATCATCATCATATTCACAGAAGATATGTTCTAATGACCACGAAAGCGTTAGGAATCGTCATAGCCATGAACAGAAAAAAACTTCTCGGAGGTATCAGAGGAAACATGTGGCCGCCGCGGAGCTCTGTAAAGTAGTACGGGACTAATCATCATCATATTCACAGAAGGTCTGTTCTAATGACCACGAAAGCGTTAGAAATCGTCATAGCCATGAACAGAAAAAAACATCTCGGAGGTATCAGAGGAAACAAGTGGCCGCCGCGGAGCTCTGTAAAGTTGTACGGGACTAATCATCATCATATTCACAGAAGGTCTGTTCTAATGACCACGAAAGCGTTAGAAATCGTCATAGCCATGAACAGAAAAAAACATCTCGGAGGTATCAGAGGAAACAAGTGGCCGCCGCGGAGCTCTGTAAAGTTGTACGGGACTAATCATCATCATATTCACAGAAGGTCTGTTCTAATGACCACGAAAGCGTTAGGAATCGTCATAGCCATGAACAGAAAAAAACATCTCGGAGGTATCAGAGCAAACGTGTGGCCGCCGCGGAGCTCTGTAAAGTAGTACGGGACTAATCATCATCATATTCACAGAAGGTCTGTTCTAATGACCACGAAAGCGTTAGAAATCGTCATAGCCATGAACAGAAAAAAACATCTCGGAGGTATCAGAGGAAACAAGTGGCCGCCGCGGAGCTCTGTAAAGTTGTACGGGACTAATCATCATCATATTCACAGAAGGTCTGTTCTAATGACCACGAAAGCGTTAGAAATCGTCATAGCCATGAACAGAAAAAAACATCTCGGAGGTATCAGAGGAAACAAGTGGCCGCCGCGGAGCTCTGTAAAGTAGTACGGGACTCATCATCATCATATTCACAGAAGGTCTGTTCTAATGACCACGAAAGCGTTAGGAATCGTCATAGCCATGAACAGAAAAAAACATCTCGGAGGTATCAGAGCAAACGTGTGGCCGCCGCGGAGCTCTGTAAAGTAGTACGGGACTAATCATCATCATATTCACAGAAGGTCTGTTCTAATGACCACGAAAGCGTTAGAAATCGTCATAGCCATGAACAGAAAAAAACATCTCGGAGGTATCAGAGGAAACAAGTGGCCGCCGCGGAGCTCTGTAAAGTTGTACGGGACTAATCATCATCATATTCACAGAAGGTCTGTTCTAATGACCACGAAAGCGTTAGAAATCGTCATAGCCATGAACAGAAAAAAACATCTCGGAGGTATCAGAGGAAACAAGTGGCCGCCGCGGAGCTCTGTAAAGTAGTACGGGACTCATCATCATCATATTCACAGAAGGTCTGTTCTAATGACCACGAAAGCGTTAGGAATCGTCATAGCCATGAACAGAAAAAAACATCTCGGAGGTATCAGAGCAAACGTGTGGCCGCCGCGGAGCTCTGTAAAGTAGTACGGGACTAATCATCATCATATTCACAGAAGGTCTGTTCTAATGACGACGAAAGCGTTAGGAATCGTCATAACCATGAACAGAAAAAAACATCTCGGAGGTATCAGAGGAAACAAGTGGCCGCCGCGGAGCTCTGTAAAGTTGTACGGGACTAATCATCATCATATTCACAGAAGGTCTGTTCTAATGACCACGAAAGCGTTAGGAATCGTCATAGCCATGAACAGAAAAAAACATCTCGGAGGTATCAGAGGAAACGTGTGGCCGCCGCGGAGCTCTGTAAAGTAGTACGGGACTAATCATCATCATATTCACAGAAGGTCTGTTCTAATGACCACGAAAGCGTTAGGAATCGTCATAGCCATGAACAGAAAAAAACTTCTCGGGGGTATCAGAGGAAACGTGTGGCCGCCGCGGAGCTCTGTAAAGTAGTACGGGACTCATCATCATCATATTCACAGAAGGTCTGTTCTAATGACCACGAAAGCGTTAGGAATCGTCATAGCCATGAACAGAAAAAAACTTCTCGGAGGTATCAGAGGAAACGTGTGGCCGCCGCGGAGCTCTGTAAAGTAGTACGGGACTCATCATCATCATATTCACAGAAGGTCTGTTCTAATGACCACGAAAGCGTTAGGAATCGTCATAGCCATGAACAGAAAAAAACATCTCGGAGGTATCAGAGGAAACGTGTGGCCGCCGCGGAGCTCTGTAAAGTAGTACGGGACTAATCATCATCATATTCACAGAAGGTCTGTTCTAATGACCACGAAAGCGTTAGGAATCGTCATAGCCATGAACAGAAAAAAACTTCTCGGGGGTATCAGAGGAAACGTGTGGCCGCCGCGGAGCTCTGTAAAGTAGTACGGGACTCATCATCATCATATTCACAGAAGGTCTGTTCTAATGACCACGAAAGCGTTAGGAATCGTCATAGCCATGAACAGAAAAAAACTTCTCGGAGGTATCAGAGGAAACGTGTGGCCGCCGCGGAGCTCTGTAAAGTAGTACGGGACTCATCATCATCATATTCACAGAAGGTCTGTTCTAATGACCACGAAAGCGTTAGGAATCGTCATAGCCATGAACAGAAAAAAACTTCTCGGGGGTATCAGAGGAAACGTGTGGCCGCCGCGGAGCTCTGTAAAGTAGTACGGGACTAATCATCATCATATTCACAGAAGGTCTGTTCTAATGACCACGAAAGCGTTAGAAATCGTCATAGCCATGAACAGAAAAAAACATCTCGGAGGTATCAGAGGAAACAAGTGGCCGCCGCGGAGCTCTGTAAAGTAGTACGGGACTAATCATCATCATATTCACAGAAGGTCTGTTCTAATGACCACGAAAGCGTTAGAAATCGTCATAGCCATGAACAGAAAAAAACATCTCGGAGGTATCAGAGGAAACAAGTGGCCGCCGCGGAGCTCTGTAAAGTTGTACGGGACTCATCATCATCATATTCACAGAAGGTCTGTTCTAATGACCACGAAAGCGTTAGAAATCGTCATAGCCATGAACAGAAAAAAACATCTCGGAGGTATCAGAGGAAACAAGTGGCCGCCGCGGAGCTCTCTAAAGTAGTACGGGACTAATCATCATCATATTCACAGAAGGTCTGTTCTAATGACCACGAAAGCGTTAGAAATCGTCATAGCCATGAACAGAAAAAAACATCTCGGAGGTATCAGAGGAAACAAGTGGCCGCCGCGGAGCTCTGTAAAGTAGTACGGGACTAATCATCATCATATTCACAGAAGGTCTGTTCTAATGACCACGAAAGCGTTAGAAATCGTCATAGCCATGAACAGAAAAAAACATCTCGGAGGTATCAGAGGAAACAAGTGGCCGCCGCGGAGCTCTGTAAAGTTGTACGGGACTCATCATCATCATATTCACAGAAGGTCTGTTCTAATGACCACGAAAGCGTTAGAAATCGTCATAGCCATGAACAGAAAAAAACATCTCGGAGGTATCAGAGGAAACAAGTGGCCGCCGCGGAGCTCTGTAAAGTAGTACGGGACTAATCATCATCATATTCACAGAAGGTCTGTTCTAATGACCACGAAAGCGTTAGAAATCGTCATAGCCATGAACAGAAAAAAACATCTCGGAGGTATCAGAGGAAACAAGTGGCCGCCGCGGAGCTCTGTAAAGTTGTACGGGACTCATCATCATCATATTCACAGAAGGTCTGTTCTAATGACCACGAAAGCGTTAGAAATCGTCATAGCCATGAACAGAAAAAAACATCTCGGAGGTATCAGAGGAAACAAGTGGCCGCCGCGGAGCTCTGTAAAGTAGTACGGGACTAATCATCATCATATTCACAGAAGGTCTGTTCTAATGACCACGAAAGCGTTAGAAATCGTCATAGCCATGAACAGAAAAAAACATCTCGGAGGTATCAGAGGAAACAAGTGGCCGCCGCGGAGCTCTGTATAGTAGTACGGGACTAATCATCATCATATTCACAGAAGGTCTGTTCTAATGACCACGAAAGCGTTAGAAATCGTCATAGCCATGAACAGAAAAAAACATCTCGGAGGTATCAGAGGAAACAAGTGGCCGCCGCGGAGCTCTGTAAAGTTGTACGGGACTAATCATCATCATATTCACAGAAGGTCTGTTCTAATGACCACGAAAGCGTTAGAAATCGTCATAGCCATGAACAGAAAAAAACTTCTCGGAGGTATCAGAGGAAACAAGTGGCCGCCGCGGAGCTCTGTATAGTAGTACGGGACTAATCATCATCATATTCACAGAAGGTCTGTTCTAATGACCACGAAAGCGTTAGAAATCGTCATAGCCATGAACAGAAAAAAACATCTCGGAGGTATCAGAGGAAACAAGTGGCCGCCGCGGAGCTCTGTAAAGTTGTACGGGACTAATCATCATCATATTCACAGAAGGTCTGTTCTAATGACCACGAAAGCGTTAGAAATCGTCATAGCCATGAACAGAAAAAAACATCTCGGAGGTATCAGAGGAAACAAGTGGCCGCCGCGGAGCTCTGTAAAGTAGTACGGGACTAATCATCATCATATTCACAGAAGGTCTGTTCTAATGACCACGAAAGCGTTAGAAATCGTCATAGCCATGAACAGAAAAAAACTTCTCGGAGGTATCAGAGGAAACGTGTGGCCGCCGCGGAGCTCTGTAAAGTTGTACGGGACTAATCATCATCATATTCACAGAAGGTCTGTTCTAATGACCACGAAAGCGTTTGGAATCGTCATAGCCATGAACAGAAAAAAACTTCTCGGGGGTATCAGAGGAAACGTGTGGCCGCCGCGGAGCTCTGTAAAGTAGTACGGGACTAATCATCATCATATTCACAGAAGGTCTGTTCTAATGACCACGAAAGCGTTAGAAATCGTCATAGCCATGAACAGAAAAAAACATCTCGGAGGTATCAGAGGAAACAAGTGGCCGCCGCGGAGCTCTGTAAAGTTGTACGGGACTAATCATCATCATATTCACAGAAGGTCTGTTCTAATGACCACGAAAGCGTTAGAAATCGTCATAGCCATGAACAGAAAAAAACATCTCGGAGGTATCAGAGGAAACAAGTGGCCGCCGCGGAGCTCTGTAAAGTTGTACGGGACTCATCATCATCATATTCACAGAAGGTCTGTTCTAATGACCACGAAAGCGTTAGAAATCGTCATAGCCATGAACAGAAAAAAACATCTCGGAGGTATCAGAGGAAACAAGTGGCCGCCGCGGAGCTCTGTAAAGTTGTACGGGACTAATCATCATCATATTCACAGAAGGTCTGTTCTAATGACCACGAAAGCGTTAGAAATCGTCATAGCCATGAACAGAAAAAAACATCTCGGAGGTATCAGAGGAAACAAGTGGCCGCCGCGGAGCTCTGTAAAGTTGTACGGGACTAATCATCATCATATTCACAGAAGGTCTGTTCTAATGACCACGAAAGCGTTAGAAATCGTCATAGCCATGAACAGAAATAAACATCTCGGAGGTATCAGAGGAAACAAGTGGCCGCCGCGGAGCTCTGTAAAGTAGTACGGGACTAATCATCATCATATTCACAGAAGGTCTGTTCTAATGACCACGAAAGCGTTAGGAATCGTCATAGCCATGAACAGAAAAAAACTTCTCGGGGGTATCAGAGGAAACGTGTGGCCGCCGCGGAGCTCTGTAAAGTAGTACGGGACTCATCATCATCATATTCACAGAAGGTCTGTTCTAATGACCACGAAAGCGTTAGGAATCGTCATAGCCATGAACAGAAAAAAACTTCTCGGGGGTATCAGAGGAAACGTGTGGCCGCCGCGGAGCTCTGTAAAGTAGTACGGGACTCATCATCATCATATTCACAGAAGGTCTGTTCTAATGACCACGAAAGCGTTAGAAATCGTCATAGCCATGAACAGAAAAAAACATCTCGGAAGTATCAGAGGAAACAAGTGGCCGCCGCGGAGCTCTGTAAAGTAGTACGGGACTCATCATCATCATATTCACAGAAAGTCTGTTCTAATGACCACGGAAGCGTTAGGAATCGTCATAGCCATGAACAGAAAAAAACTTCTCGGAGGTATCAGAGGAAACGTGTGGCCGCCGCGGAGCTCTGTAAAGTAGTACGGGACTCATCATCATCATATTCACAGAAGGTCTGTTCTAATGACCACGAAAGCGTTAGGAATCGTCATAGCCATGAACAGAAAAAAACTTCTCGGGGGTATCAGAGGAAACGTGTGGCCGCCGCGGAGCTCTGTAAAGTAGTACGGGACTCATCATCATCATATTCACAGAAGGTCTGTTCTAATGACCACGAAAGCGTTAGGAATCGTCATTGCCATGAACAGAAAAAAACATCTCGGAGGTATCAGAGGAAACGTGTGGCCGCCGCGGAGCTCTGTAAAGTAGTACGGGACTCATCATCATCATATTCACAGAAGATATGTTCTAATGACCACGAAAGCGTTTGGAATCGTCATAGCCATGAACAGAAAAAAACTTCTCGGAGGTATCAGAGGAAACATGTGGCCGCCGCGGAGCTCTGTAAAGTAGTACGGGACTAATCATCATCATATTCACAGAAGGTCTGTTCTAATGACCACGAAAGCGTTAGAAATCGTCATAGCCATGAACAGAAAAAAACATCTCGGAGGTATCAGAGGAAACAAGTGGCCGCCGCGGAGCTCTGTAAAGTTGTACGGGACTCATCATCATCATATTCACAGAAGGTCTGTTCTAATGACCACGAAAGCGTTAGGAATCGTCATAGCCATGAACAGAAAAAAACTTCTCGGGGGTATCAGAGGAAACGTGTGGCCGCCGCGGAGCTCTGTAAAGTAGTACGGGACTCATCATCATCATATTCACAGAAGGTCTGTTCTAATGACCACGAAAGCGTTAGGAATCGTCATAGCCATGAACAGAAAAAAACTTCTCGGAGGTATCAGAGGAAACGTGTGGCCGCCGCGGAGCTCTGTAAAGTAGTACGGGACTCATCATCATCATATTCACAGAAGGTCTGTTCTAATGACCATGAAAGCGTTAGGAATCGTCATAGCCATGAACAGAAAAAAACATCTCGGAGGTATCAGAGGAAAGGTGTGGCCGCCGCGGAGCTCTGTAAAGTAGTACGGGACTCATCATCATCATATTCATAGAAGGTCTGTTCTAATGACCACGAAAGCGTTAGGAATCGTCATAGCCATGAACAGAAAAAAACTTCTCGGGGGTATCAGAGGAAACGTGTGGCCGCCGCGGAGCTCTGTAAAGTAGTACGGGACTCATCATCATCATATTCACAGAAGGTCTGTTCTAATGACCACGAAAGCGTTAGGAATCGTCATAGCCATGAACAGAAAAAAACTTCTCGGAGGTATCAGAGGAAACGTGTGGCCGCCGCGGAGCTCTGTAAAGTAGTACGGGACTCATCATCATCATATTCACAGAAGGTCTGTTCTAATGACCATGAAAGCGTTAGGAATCGTCATAGCCATGAACAGAAAAAAACATCTCGGAGGTATCAGAGGAAACGTGTGGCCGCCGCGGAGCTCTGTAAAGTAGTACGGGACTCATCATCATCATATTCACAGAAGGTCTGTTCTAATGACCACGAAAGCGTTAGAAATCGTCATAGCCATGAACAGAAAAAAACATCTCGGAGGTATCAGAGGAAACAAGTGGCCGCCGCGGAGCTCTGTAAAGTAGTACGGGACTCATCATCATCATATTCACAGAAGGTCTGTTCTAATGACCACGAAAGCGTTAGAAATCGTCATAGCCATGAACAGAAAAAAACATCTCGGAGGTATCAGAGGAAACAAGTGGCCGCCGCGGAGCTCTGTAAAGTAGTACGGGACTCATCATCATCATATTCACAGAAGGTCTGTTCTAATGACCACGAAAGCGTTAGGAATTGTCATAGCCATGAACAGAAAAAAACTTCTCGGGGGTATCAGAGGAAACGTGTGGCCGCCGCGGAGCTCTGTAAAGTAGTACGGGACTAATCATCATCATATTCACAGAAGGTCTGTTCTAATGACCACGAAAGCGTTAGGAATCGTCATAGCCATGAACAGAAAAAAACTTCTCGGAGGTATCAGAGGAAACGTGTGGCCGCCGCGGAGCTCTGTAAAGTAGTACGGGACTCATCATCATCATATTCACAGAAGGTCTGTTCTAATGACCATGAAAGCGTTAGGAATCGTCATAGCCATGAACAGAAAAAAACTTCTCGGGGGTATCAGAGGAAACAAGTGGCCGCCGCGGAGCTCTGTAAAGTAGTACGGGACTCATCATCATCATATTCACAGAAGGTCTGTTCTAATGACCACGAAAGCGTTAGAAATCGTCATAGCCATGAACAGAAAAAAACATCTCGGAGGTATCAGAGGAAACAAGTGGCCGCCGCGGAGCTCTGTAAAGTAGTACGGGACTCATCATCATCATATTCACAGAAGGTCTGTTCTAATGACCACGAAAGCGTTAGGAATTGTCATAGCCATGAACAGAAAAAAACTTCTCGGAGGTATCAGAGGAAACGTGTGGCCGCCGCGGAGCTCTGTAAAGTAGTACGGGACTAATCATCATCATATTCACAGAAGGTCTGTTCTAATGACCACGAAAGCGTTAGGAATCGTCATAGCCATGAACAGAAAAAAACTTCTCGGAGGTATCAGAGGAAACGTGTGGCCGCCGCGGAGCTCTGTAAAGTAGTACGGGACTCATCATCATCATATTCACAGAAGGTCTGTTCTAATGACCACGAAAGCGTTAGAAATCGTCATAGCCATGAACAGAAAAAAACATCTCGGAGGTATCAGAGGAAACAAGTGGCCGCCGCAGTACGGGACTCATCATCATCATATTCACAGAAGGTCTGTTCTAATGACCACGAAAGCGTTAGAAATCGTCATAGCCATGAACAGAAAAAAACATCTCGGAGGTATCAGAGGAAACAAGTGGCCGCCGCGGAGCTCTGTAAAGTAGTACGGGACTCATCATCATCATATTCACAGAAGGTCTGTTCTAATGACCACGAAAGCGTTAGGAATCGTCATAGCCATGAACAGAAAAAAACTTCTCGGGGGTATCAGAGGAAACGTGTGGCCGCCGCGGAGCTCTGTAAAGTAGTACGGGACTAATCATCATCATATTCACAGAAGGTCTGTTCTAATGACCACGAAAGCGTTAGGAATTGTCATAGCCATGAACAGAAAAAAACTTCTCGGAGGTATCAGAGGAAACGTGTGGCCGCCGCGGAGCTCTGTAAAGTAGTACGGGACTAATCATCATCATATTCACAGAAGGTCTGTTCTAATGACCACGAAAGCGTTAGGAATCGTCATAGCCATGAACAGAAAAAAACTTCTCGGAGGTATCAGAGGAAACGTGTGGCCGCCGCGGAGCTCTGTAAAGTAGTACGGGACTCATCATCATCATATTCACAGAAGGTCTGTTCTAATGACCACGAAAGCGTTAGAAATCGTCATAGCCATGAACAGAAAAAAACATCTCGGAGGTATCAGAGGAAACAAGTGGCCGCCGCGGAGCTCTGTAAAGTAGTACGGGACTCATCATCATCATATTCACAGAAGGTCTGTTCTAATGACCACGAAAGCGTTAGGAATTGTCATAGCCATGAACAGAAAAAAACTTCTCGGAGGTATCAGAGGAAACGTGTGGCCGCCGCGGAGCTCTGTAAAGTAGTACGGGACTAATCATCATCATATTCACAGAAGGTCTGTTCTAATGACCACGAAAGCGTTAGGAATCGTCATAGCCATGAACAGAAAAAAACTTCTCGGGGGTATCAGAGGAAACGTGTGGCCGCCGCGGAGCTCTGTAAAGTAGTACGGGACTAATCATCATCATATTCACAGAAGGTCTGTTCTAATGACCACGAAAGCGTTAGGAATCGTCATAGCCATGAACAGAAAAAAACATCTCGGAGGTATCAGAGGAAACGTGTGGCCGCCGCGGAGCTCTGTAAAGTAGTACGGGACTCATCATCATCATATTCACAGAAGGTCTGTTCTAATGACCACGAAAGCGTTAGAAATCGTCATAGCCATGAACAGAAAAAAACATCTCGGAGGTATCAGAGGAAACAAGTGGCCGCCGCGGAGCTCTGTAAAGTAGTACGGGACTCATCATCATCATATTCACAGAAGGTCTGTTCTAATGACCACGAAAGCGTTAGAAATCGTCATAGCCATGAACAGAAAAAAACATCTCGGAGGTATCAGAGGAAACAAGTGGCCGCCGCGGAGCTCTGTAAAGTAGTACGGGACTAATCATCATCATATTCACAGAAGGTCTGTTCTAATGACCACGAAAGCGTTAGGAATCGTCATAGCCATGAACAGAAAAAAACTTCTCGGAGGTATCAGAGGAAACGTGTGGCCGCCGCGGAGCTCTGTAAAGTAGTACGGGACTCATCATCATCATATTCACAGAAGGTCTGTTCTAATGACCATGAAAGCGTTAGGAATCGTCATAGCCATGAACAGAAAAAAACATCTCGGAGGTATCAGAGGAAACGTGTGGCCGCCGCGGAGCTCTGTAAAGTAGTACGGGACTCATCATCATCATATTCACAGAAGGTCTGTTCTAATGACCACGAAAGCGTTAGGAATCGTCATAGCCATGAACAGAAAAAAACTTCTCGGAGGTATCAGAGGAAACGTGTGGCCGCCGCGGAGCTCTGTAAAGTAGTACGGGACTCATCATCATCATATTCACAGAAGGTCTGTTCTAATGACCACGAAAGCGTTAGGAATCGTCATAGCCATGAACAGAAAAAAAACATCTCGGAGGTATCAGAGGAAACGTGTGGCCGCCGCGGAGCTCTGTAAAGTAGTACGGGACTCATCATCATCATATTCACAGAAGGTCTGTTCTAATGACCACGAAAGCGTTAGAAATCGTCATAGCCATGAACAGAAAAAAACATCTCGGAGGTATCAGAGGAAACAAGTGGCCGCCGCGGAGCTCTGTAAAGTAGTACGGGACTAATCATCATCATATTCACAGAAGGTCTGTTCTAATGACCACGAAAGCGTTAGAAATCGTCATAGCCATGAACAGAAAAAAACATCTCGGAGGTATCAGAGGAAACAAGTGGCCGCCGCGGAGCTCTGTATAGTAGTACGGGACTAATCATCATCATATTCACAGAAGGTCTGTTCTAATGACCACGAAAGCGTTAGAAATCGTCATAGCCATGAACAGAAAAAAACATCTCGGAGGTATCAGAGGAAACAAGTGGCCGCCGCGGAGCTCTGTAAAGTAGTACGGGACTAATCATCATCATATTCACAGAAGGTCTGTTCTAATGACCACGAAAGCGTTAGAAATCGTCATAGCCATGAACAGAAAAAAACATCTCGGAGGTATCAGAGGAAACAAGTGGCCGCCGCGGAGCTCTGTAAAGTTGTACGGGACTCATCATCATCATATTCACAGAAGGTCTGTTCTAATGACCACGAAAGCGTTAGAAATCGTCATAGCCATGAACAGAAAAAAACATCTCGGAGGTATCAGAGGAAACAAGTGGCCGCCGCGGAGCTCTGTAAAGTAGTACGGGACTAATCATCATCATATTCACAGAAGGTCTGTTCTAATGACCACGAAAGCGTTAGAAATCGTCATAGCCATGAACAGAAAAAAACTTCTCGGAGGTATCAGAGGAAACAAGTGGCCGCCGCGGAGCTCTGTAAAGTTGTACGGGACTAATCATCATCATATTCACAGAAGGTCTGTTCTAATGACCACGAAAGCGTTAGGAATCGTCATAGCCATGAACAGAAAAAAACTTCTCGGGGGTATCAGAGGAAACGTGTGGCCGCCGCGGAGCTCTGTAAAGTAGTACGGGACTAATCATCATCATATTCACAGAAGGTCTGTTCTAATGACCACGAAAGCGTTAGAAATCGTCATAGCCATGAACAGAAAAAAACATCTCGGAGGTATCAGAGGAAACAAGTGGCCGCCACGGAGCTCTGTAAAGTTGTACGGGACTCATCATCATCATATTCACAGAAGGTCTGTTCTAATGACCACGAAAGCGTTAGAAATCGTCATAGCCATGAACAGAAAAAAACATCTCGGAGGTATCAGAGGAAACAAGTGGCCGCCGCGGAGCTCTGTAAAGTTGTACGGGACTAATCATCATCATATTCACAGAAGGTCTGTTCTAATGACCACGAAAGCGTTAGAAATCGTCATAGCCATGAACAGAAAAAAACATCTCGGAGGTATCAGAGGAAACAAGTGGCCGCCGCGGAGCTCTGTAAAGTTGTACGGGACTAATCATCATCATATTCACAGAAGGTCTGTTCTAATGACCACGAAAGCGTTAGAAATCGTCATAGCCATGAACAGAAAAAAACATCTCGGAGGTATCAGAGGAAACAAGTGGCCGCCGCGGAGCTCTGTAAAGTAGTACGGGACTAATCATCATCATATTCACAGAAGGTCTGTTCTAATGACCACGAAAGCGTTAGGAATCGTCATAGCCATGAACAGAAAAAAACTTCTCGGGGGTATCAGAGGAAACGTGTGGCCGCCGCGGAGCTCTGTAAAGTAGTACGGGACTCATCATCATCATATTCACAGAAGGTCTGTTCTAATGACCACGAAAGCGTTAGGAATCGTCATAGCCATGAACAGAAAAAAACTTCTCGGGGGTATCAGAGGAAACGTGTGGCCGCCGCGGAGCTCTGTAAAGTAGTACGGGACTCATCATCATCATATTCACAGAAGGTCTGTTCTAATGACCACGAAAGCGTTAGAAATCGTCATAGCCATGAACAGAAAAAAACATCTCGGAAGTATCAGAGGAAACAAGTGGCCGCCGCGGAGCTCTGTAAAGTAGTACGGGACTCATCATCATCATATTCACAGAACGTCTGTTCTAATGACCACGGAAGCGTTAGGAATCGTCATAGCCATGAACAGAAAAAAACTTCTCGGAGGTATCAGAGGAAACGTGTGGCCGCCGCGGAGCTCTGTAAAGTAGTACGGGACTCATCATCATCATATTCACAGAAGGTCTGTTCTAATGACCACGAAAGCGTTAGGAATCGTCATAGCCATGAACAGAAAAAAACTTCTCGGGGGTATCAGAGGAAACGTGTGGCCGCCGCGGAGCTCTGTAAAGTAGTACGGGACTCATCATCATCATATTCACAGAAGGTCTGTTCTAATGACCACGAAAGCGTTAGGAATCGTCATTGCCATGAACAGAAAAAAACATCTCGGAGGTATCAGAGGAAACGTGTGGCCGCCGCGGAGCTCTGTAAAGTAGTACGGGACTCATCATCATCATATTCACAGAAGATATGTTCTAATGACCACGAAAGCGTTAGGAATCGTCATAGCCATGAACAGAAAAAAACTTCTCGGAGGTATCAGAGGAAACATGTGGCCGCCGCGGAGCTCTGTAAAGTAGTACGGGACTAATCATCATCATATTCACAGAAGGTCTGTTCTAATGACCACGAAAGCGTTAGAAATCGTCATAGCCATGAACAGAAAAAAACATCTCGGAGGTATCAGAGGAAACAAGTGGCCGCCGCGGAGCTCTGTAAAGTTGTACGGGACTCATCATCATCATATTCACAGAAGGTCTGTTCTAATGACCACGAAAGCGTTAGGAATCGTCATAGCCATGAACAGAAAAAAACTTCTCGGGGGTATCAGAGGAAACGTGTGGCCGCCGCGGAGCTCTGTAAAGTAGTACGGGACTCATCATCATCATATTCACAGAAGGTCTGTTCTAATGACCACGAAAGCGTTAGGAATCGTCATAGCCATGAACAGAAAAAAACTTCTCGGAGGTATCAGAGGAAACGTGTGGCCGCCGCGGAGCTCTGTAAAGTAGTACGGGACTCATCATCATCATATTCACAGAAGGTCTGTTCTAATGACCATGAAAGCGTTAGGAATCGTCATAGCCATGAACAGAAAAAAACATCTCGGAGGTATCAGAGGAAAGGTGTGGCCGCCGCGGAGCTCTGTAAAGTAGTACGGGACTCATCATCATCATATTCATAGAAGGTCTGTTCTAATGACCACGAAAGCGTTAGGAATCGTCATAGCCATGAACAGAAAAAAACTTCTCGGGGGTATCAGAGGAAACGTGTGGCCGCCGCGGAGCTCTGTAAAGTAGTACGGGACTCATCATCATCATATTCACAGAAGGTCTGTTCTAATGACCACGAAAGCGTTAGGAATCGTCATAGCCATGAACAGAAAAAAACTTCTCGGAGGTATCAGAGGAAACGTGTGGCCGCCGCGGAGCTCTGTAAAGTAGTACGGGACTCATCATCATCATATTCACAGAAGGTCTGTTCTAATGACCATGAAAGCGTTAGGAATCGTCATAGCCATGAACAGAAAAAAACATCTCGGAGGTATCAGAGGAAACGTGTGGCCGCCGCGGAGCTCTGTAAAGTAGTACGGGACTCATCATCATCATATTCATAGAAGGTCTGTTCTAATGACCACGAAAGCGTTAGGAATCGTCATAGCCATGAACCGAAAAAAACTTCTCGGGGGTATCAGAGGAAACAAGTGGCCGCCGCGGAGCTCTGTAAAGTAGTACGGGACTCATCATCATCATATTCACAGAAGGTCTGTTCTAATGACCACGAAAGCGTTAGAAATCGTCATAGCCATGAACAGAAAAAAACATCTCGGAGGTATCAGAGGAAACAAGTGGCCGCCGCGGAGCTCTGTAAAGTAGTACGGGACTCATCATCATCATATTCACAGAAGGTCTGTTCTAATGACCACGAAAGCGTTAGGAATTGTCATAGCCATGAACAGAAAAAAACTTCTCGGGGGTATCAGAGGAAACGTGTGGCCGCCGCGGAGCTCTGTAAAGTAGTACGGGACTAATCATCATCATATTCACAGAAGGTCTGTTCTAATGACCACGAAAGCGTTAGGAATCGTCATAGCCATGAACAGAAAAAAACTTCTCGGAGGTATCAGAGGAAACGTGTGGCCGCCGCGGAGCTCTGTAAAGTAGTACGGGACTCATCATCATCATATTCACAGAAGGTCTGTTCTAATGACCATGAAAGCGTTAGGAATCGTCATAGCCATGAACAGAAAAAAACATCTCGGAGGTATCAGAGGAAACGTGTGGCCGCCGCGGAGCTCTGTAAAGTAGTACGGGACTCATCATCATCATATTCACAGAAGGTCTGTTCTAATGACCACGAAAGCGTTAGGAATCGTCATAGCCATGAACAGAAAAAAACTTCTCGGAGGTATCAGAGGAAACGTGTGGCCGCCGCGGAGCTCTGTAAAGTAGTACGGGACTCATCATCATCATATTCACAGAAGGTCTGTTCTAATGACCACGAAAGCGTTAGGAATCGTCATAGCCATGAACAGAAAAAAAACATCTCGGAGGTATCAGAGGAAACGTGTGGCCGCCGCGGAGCTCTGTAAAGTAGTACGGGACTCATCATCATCATATTCACAGAAGGTCTGTTCTAATGACCACGAAAGCGTTAGGAATCGTCATAGCCATGAACAGAAAAAAACTTCTCGGGGGTATCAGAGGAAACGTGTGGCCGCCGCGGAGCTCTGTAAAGTAGTACGGGACTCATCATCATCATATTCACAGAAGGTCTGTTCTAATGACCACGAAAGCGTTAGGAATCGTCATAGCCATGAACAGAAAAAAACTTCTCGGAGGTATCAGAGGAAACGTGAGGCCGCTGTGGAGCTCTGTAAAGTAGTACGGGACTCATCATCATCATATTCACAGAAGGTCTGTTCTAATGACCACGAAAGCGTTAGGAATCGTCATAGCCATGAACAGAAAAAAACATCTCGGAGGTATCAGAGCAAACGTGTGGCCGCCGTGGAGCTCTGTAAAGTAGTACGGGACTCATCATCATCATATTCACAGAAGGTCTGTTCTAATGACCACGAAAGCGTTAGGAATCGCCATAGCCATGAACAGAAAAAAACATCTCCGAGGTATCAGAGGAAACGTGTGGCCGCCGCGGAGCTCTGTAAAGTAGTACGGGACTCATCATCATCATATTCACAGAAGGTCTGTTCTAATGACCACGAAAGCGTTAGGAATCGTCATAGCCATGAACAGAAAAAAACTTCTCGGAGGTATCAGAGGAAACGTGTGGCCGCCGCGGAGCTCTGTAAAGTAGTACGGGACTCATCATCATCATATTCACAGAAGGTCTGTTCTAATGACCACGGATGCGTTAGGAATCGTCATAGCCATGGACAGAAAAAACATCTCGGAGGTATCAGAGGAAACGTGTGGCCGCCGCGGAGCTCTGTAAAGTAGTACGGGACTCATCATCATCATATTCACAGAAGGTCTGTTCTAATGACCACGAAAGCGTTAGGAATCGTCATAGCCATGAACAGAAAAAAACATCTCGGAGGTATCAGAGGAAACGTGTGGCCGCCGCGGAGCTCTGTAAAGTAGTACGGGACTCATCATCATCATATTCAGAGAAGGTCTGTTCTAATGACCACGAAAGCGTTAGGAATCGTCATAGCCATGAACAGAAAAAAACATCTCGGAGGTATCAGAGCAAACGTGTGGCCGCCGCGGAGCTCTGTAAAGTAGTACGGAACTCATCATCAACATATTCACAGAAAGTCTGTTCTAATGACCACGAAAGCGTTAGGAATCGTCATAGCCATGAACAGAAAAAAACATCTCGGAGGCATCAGAGGAAACATGTGGCTGCCGCGGAGCTCTGTAAAGTAGTACGGGACTCATCATCATCATATTCACAGAAGGTCTGTTCTAATGACCACGAAAGCGTTAGGAATCGTCATAGCAATGAACAGAAAAAAACATCTCGGAGGTATCAGAGGAAACGTGTGGCCGCCACGGAGCTCTGTAAAGTAGTACGGGACTCATCATCATCATATTCACAGAAGGTCTGTTCTAATGACCACGAAAGCGTTAGGAATCGTCATAGCCATGAACAGAAAAAAACATCTCGGAGGTATCAGAGGAAACGTGTGGCCGCCGCGGAGCTCTGTAAAGTAGTACGGGACTCATCATCATCATATTCACAGAAGGTCTGTTCTAATGACCACGAAAGCGTTAGGAATCGTCATAGCCATGAACAGAAAAAAACATCTCGGAGGTATCAGAGGAAACGTGTGGCCGCCGCGGAGCTCTGTAAAGTAGTACGGGACTCATCATCATCATATTCACAGAAGGTCAGTTCTAATGACCACGAAAGCTTTAGGAATAGTCATAGCCATGAGCAGAAAAAAACATCTCGGAGGTATCAGAGGAAACGTGTGGCCGCCGTGGAGCTCTGTAAAGTAGTACGGGACTCATCATCATCATATTCACAGAAGGTCTGTTCTAATGACCACGAAAGCGTTAGGAATCGTCATAGCCATGAACAGAAAAAAACATCTCGGAGGTATCAGAGGAAACGTGTGGCCGCCGCTGAGCTCTGTAAAGTAGTACGGGACTCATCATCATCATATTCACAGAAGGTCAGTTCTAATGACCACGAAAGCTTTAGGAATAGTCATAGCCATGAGCAGAAAAAAACATCTCGGAGGTATCAGAGGAAACGTGTGGCCGCCGTGGAGCTCTGTAAAGTAGTACGGGACTCATCATCATCATATTCACAGAAGGTCTGTTCTAATGACCACGAAAGCGTTAGGAATCGTCATAGCCATGAACAGAAAAAAACATCTCGGAGGTATCAGAGGAAACGTGTGGCCGCTGCGGAGCTCTGTAAAGTAGTACGGGACTCATCATCATCATATTCACAGAAGGTCTGTTCTAATGACCACGAAAGCGTTAGGAATCGTCATAGCCATGAACAGAAAAAAACATCTCGGAGGTATCAGAGGAAACGTGTGGCCGCCGTGGAGCTCTGTAAAGTAGTACGGGACTCATCATCATCATATTCACAGAAGGTCTGTTCTAATGACCACGAAAGCGTTAGGAATCGTCATAGCCATGAACAGAAAAAAACATCTCGGAGGTATCAGAGGAAACGTGTGGCCGCCGCGGAGCTCTGTAAAGTAGTACGGGACTCATCATCGTCATATTCACAGAAGGTCTGTTCTAATGACCACGAAAGCGTTAGGAATCGTCATAGCCATGAACAGAAAAAAACATCTCGGTGGTATCAGAGGAAACGTGTGGCCGCCACGGAGCTCTGTAAAGTAGTACCGGACTCATCATCATCATATTCACAGAAAGTCTGTTCTAATGACCACGAAAGCGTTAGGAATCGTCATAGCCATGAACAGAAAAAAACATCTCGGAAGTATCAGAGGAAACGTGTGGCCGCCACGGAGCTCTGTAAAGTAGTACGGGACTCATCGTCATCATATTCACAAAAAGTCTGTTCTAATGACCACAAAAGCGTTAGGAACCGTCATAGCCATGAACAGAAAAAAACATCTCGGAGGTATCAGAGGAAACGTATGGCCGCCACGGAGCTCTGTAAAGTAGTACGGGACTCATCATCATCATATTCACAGAAGGTCTGTTCTAATGACCACGAAAGCGTTAGGAATCGTCATAGCCATGAACAGAAAATAACATCTCGGATGTATCAGAGGAAACGCGTGGCCGCCACGGAGCTCTGCAAAGTAGTACGGGACTCATCATCATCATATTCACAGAAAGTCTGTTCTAATGACCACGAAAGCGTTAGGAATCGTCATAGCCATGAACAGAAAAAAACATCTCGGAGGTATCAGAGGAAACAAGTGGCCGCCGCGGAGCTCTGTAAAGTAGTACGGGACTCATCATCATCATATTCACAGAAAGTCTGTTCTAATGACCACGAAAGCGTTAGGAATCGTCATAGCCATGAACAGAAAAAAACATCTCGGAGGTATCAGAGGAAACGTGTGGCCGCCGCGGAGCTCTGTAAAGTAGTACGGGACTCATCATCATCATATTCACAGAAGGTCTGTTCTAATGACCACGAAAGCGTTAGGAATCGTCATAGCCATGAACAGAAAAAAACATCTCGGAGGTATCAGAGGAAACATGTGGCCGCCGCGGAGCTCTGTAAAGTAGTACGGGACTAATCATCATCATATTCACAGAAGGTCTGTTCTAATGACCACGAAAGCGTTAGAAATCGTCATAGCCATGAACAGAAAAAAACATCTCGGAGGTATCAGAAGAAACAAGTGGCCGCCGCGGAGCTCTGTAAAGTTGTACGGGACTCATCATCATCATATTCACAGAAGGTCTGTTCTAATGACCACGAAAGCGTTAGGAATCGTCATAGCCATGAACAGAAAAAAACATCTCGGAGGTATCAGAGGAAACAAGTGGCCGCTGCGGAGCTCTGTAAAGTAGTACGGGACTCATCATCATCATATTCACAGAAGGTCTGTTCTAATGACCACGAAAGCGTTAGAAATCGTCATAGCCATGAACAGAAAAAAACATCTCGGAGGTATCAGAAGAAACAAGTGGCCGCCGCGGAGCTCTGTAAAGTAGTACGGGACTAATCATCATCATATTCACAGAAGGTCTGTTCTAATGACCACGAAAGCGTTAGAAATCGTCATAGTCATGAACAGAAAAAAACATCTCGGAGGTATCAGAAGAAACAAGTGGCCGCCGCGGAGCTCTGTAAAGTAGTACGGGACTCATCATCATCATATTCACAGAAGGTCTGTTCTAATGACCACGAAAGCGTTAGGAATCGTCATAGCCATGAACAGAAAAAAACATCTCGGAGGTATCAGAGGAAACAAGTGGCCGCCGCGGAGCTCTGTAAAGTAGTACGGGACTCATCATCATCATAATCACAGAAGGTCTGTTCTAATGACCACGAAAGCGTTAGGAATCGTCATAGCCATGAACAGAAAAAAACATCTCGGAGGTATCAGAGGAAACAAGTGGCCGCCGCGGAGCTCTGTAAAGTAGTACGGGACTCATCATCATCATATTCACAGAAGGTCTGTTCTAATGACCACGAAAGCGTTAGAAATCGTCATAGCCATGAACAGAAAAAAACATCTCGGAGGTATCAGAAGAAACAAGTGGCCGCCGCGGAGCTCTGTAAAGTAGTACGGGACTCATCATCATCATATTCACAGAAGGTCTGTTCTAATGACCACGAAAGCGTTAGGAATCGTCATAGCCATGAACAGAAAAAAACATCTCGGAGGTATCAGAGGAAACAAGTGGCCGCCGCGGAGCTCTGTAAAGTAGTACGGGACTCATCATCATCATAATCACAGAAGGTCTGTTCTAATGACCACGAAAGCGTTAGGAATCGTCATAGCCATGAACAGAAAAAAACATCTCGGAGGTATCAGAGGAAACAAGTGGCCGCCGCGGAGCTCTGTAAAGTAGTACGGGACTAATCATCATCATATTCACAGAAGGTCTGTTCTAATGACCACGAAAGCGTTAGGAATCGTCATAGCCATGAACAGAAAAAAACATCTCGGAGGTATCAGAGGAAACGTGTGGCCGCCGCGGAGCTCTGTAAAGTAGTACGGGACTCATCATCATCATATTCACAGAAGGTCTGTTCTAATGACCACGAAAGCGTTAGGAATCGTCATAGCCATGAACAGAAAAAAACTTCTCGGAGGTATCAGAGGAAACGTGTGGCCGCCGCGGAGCTCTGTAAAGTAGTACGGGACTCATCATCATCATATTCACAGAAGGTCTGTTCTAATGACCACGAAAGCGTTAGAAATCGTCATAGCCATGAACAGAAAAAAACATCTCGGAGGTATCAGAAGAAACAAGTGGCCGCCGCGGAGCTCTGTAAAGTAGTACGGGACTAATCATCATCATATTCACAGAAGGTCTGTTCTAATGACCACGAAAGCGTTAGGAATCGCCATAGCCATGAACAGAAAAAAACATCTCCGAGGTATCAGAGGAAACGTGTGGCCGCCGCGGAGCTCTGTAAAGTAGTACGGGACTCATCATCATCATAATCACAGAAGGTCTGTTCTAATGACCACGAAAGCGTTAGGAATCGTCATAGCCATGAACAGAAAAAAACATCTCGGAGGTATCAGAGGAAACAAGTGGCCGCCGCGGAGCTCTGTAAAGTAGTACGGGACTAATCATCATCATATTCACAGAAGGTCTGTTCTAATGACCACGAAAGCGTTAGGAATCGTCATAGCCATGAACAGAAAAAAACATCTCGGAGGTGTCAGAGGAAACGTGTGGCCGCCGCGGAGCTCTGTAAAGTAGTACGGGACTCATCATCATCATAATCACAGAAGGTCTGTTCTAATGACCACGAAAGCGTTAGGAATCGTCATAGCCATGAACAGAAAAAAACATCTCGGAGGTATCAGAGGAAACAAGTGGCCGCCGCGGAGCTCTGTAAAGTAGTACGGGACTAATCATCATCATATTCACAGAAGGTCTGTTCTAATGACCACGAAAGCGTTAGGAATCGTCATAGCCATGAACAGAAAAAAACATCTCGGAGGTATCAGAGGAAACGTGTGGCCGCCGCGGAGCTCTGTAAAGTAGTACGGGACTCATCATCATCATATTCACAGAAGGTCTGTTCTAATGACCACGAAAGCGTTAGGAATCGTCATAGCCATGAACAGAAAAAAACTTCTCGGAGGTATCAGAGGAAACGTGTGGCCGCCGCGGAGCTCTGTAAAGTAGTACGGGACTCATCATCATCATATTCACAGAAGGTCTGTTCTAATGACCACGAAAGCGTTAGAAATCGTCATAGCCATGAACAGAAAAAAACATCTCGGAGGTATCAGAAGAAACAAGTGGCCGCCGCGGAGCTCTGTAAAGTAGTACGGGACTAATCATCATCATATTCACAGAAGGTCTGTTCTAATGACCACGAAAGCGTTAGGAATCGTCATAGCCATGAACAGAAAAAAACATCTCGGAGGTATCAGAGGAAACAAGTGGCCGCCGCGGAGCTCTGTAAAGTAGTACGGGACTCATCATCATCATAATCACAGAAGGTCTGTTCTAATGACCACGAAAGCGTTAGGAATCGTCATAGCCATGAACAGAAAAAAACATCTCGGAGGTATCAGAGGAAACAAGTGGCCGCCGCGGAGCTCTGTAAAGTAGTACGGGACTAATCATCATCATATTCACAGAAGGTCTGTTCTAATGACCACGAAAGCGTTAGGAATCGTCATAGCCATGAACAGAAAAAAACATCTCGGAGGTATCAGAGGAAACGTGTGGCCGCCGCGGAGCTCTGTAAAGTAGTACGGGACTCATCATCATCATATTCACAGAAGGTCTGTTCTAATGACCACGAAAGCGTTAGGAATCGTCATAGCCATGAACAGAAAAAAACTTCTCGGAGGTATCAGAGGAAACGTGTGGCCGCCGCGGAGCTCTGTAAAGTAGTACGGGACTCATCATCATCATATTCACAGAAGGTCTGTTCTAATGACCACGAAAGCGTTAGAAATCGTCATAGCCATGAACAGAAAAAAACATCTCGGAGGTATCAGAAGAAACAAGTGGCCGCCGCGGAGCTCTGTAAAGTAGTACGGGACTAATCATCATCATATTCACAGAAGGTCTGTTCTAATGACCACGAAAGCGTTAGGAATCGTCATAGCCATGAACAGAAAAAAACATCTCGGAGGTATCAGAGGAAACAAGTGGCCGCCGCGGAGCTCTGTAAAGTAGTACGGGACTAATCATCATCATAATCACAGAAGGTCTGTTCTAATGACCACGAAAGCGTTAGGAATCGTCATAGCCATGAACAGAAAAAAACTTCTCGGAGGTATCAGAGGAAACGTGTGGCCGCCGCGGAGCTCTGTAAAGTAGTACGGGACTCATCATCATCATATTCACAGAAGGTCTGTTCTAATGACCACGAAAGCGTTAGTAATCGTCATAGCCATGAACAGAAAAAAAACATCTCGGAGGTATCAGAGGAAACGTGTGGCCGCCGCGGAGCTCTGTAAAGTAGTACGGGACTCATCATCATCATATTCACAGAAGGTCTGTTCTAATGACCACGAAAGCGTTAGGAATCGTCATAGCCATGAACAGAAAAAAACTTCTCGGGGGTATCAGAGGAAACGTGTGGCCGCCGCGGAGCTCTGTAAAGTAGTACGGGACTCATCATCATCATATTCACAGAAGGTCTGTTCTAATGACCACGAAAGCGTTAGGAATCGTCATAGCCATGAACAGAAAAAAACTTCTCGGAGGTATCAGAGGAAACGTGAGGCCGCCGTGGAGCTCTGTAAAGTAGTACGGGACTCATCATCATCATATTCACAGAAGGTCTGTTCTAATGACCACGAAAGCGTTAGGAATCGTCATAGCCATGAACAGAAAAAAACATCTCGGAGGTATCAGAGGAAACGTGTGGCCGCCGTGGAGCTCTGTAAAGTAGTACGGGACTCATCATCATCATATTCACAGAAGGTCTGTTCTAATGACCACGAAAGCGTTAGGAATCGCCATAGCCATGAACAGAAAAAAACATCTCCGAGGTATCAGAGGAAACGTGTGGCCGCCGCGGAGCTCTGTAAAGTAGTACGGGACTCATCATCATCATATTCACAGAAGGTCTGTTCTAATGACCACGGATGCGTTAGGAATCGTCATAGCCATGAACAGAAAAAAACTTCTCGGAGGTATCAGAGGAAACGTGTGGCCGCCGCGGAGCTCTGTAAAGTAGTACGGGACTCATCATCATCATATTCACAGAAGGTCTGTTCTAATGACCACGGATGCGTTAGGAATCGTCATAGCCATGGACAGAAAAAACATCTCGGAGGTATCAGAGGAAACGTGTGGCCGCCGCGGAGCTCTGTAAAGTAGTACGGGACTCATCATCATCATATTCACAGAAGGTCTGTTCTAATGACCACGAAAGCGTTAGGAATCGCCATAGCCATGAACAGAAAAAAACATCTCCGAGGTATCAGAGGAAACGTGTGGCCGCCGCGGAGCTCTGTAAAGTAGTACGGGACTCATCATCATCATATTCACAGAAGGTCTGTTCTAATGACCACGAAAGCGTTAGGAATCGTCATAGCCATGAACAGAAAAAAACTTCTCGGAGGTATCAGAGGAAACGTGTGGCCGCCGCGGAGCTCTGTAAAGTAGTACGGGACTCATCATCATCATATTCACAGAAGGTCTGTTCTAATGACCACGAAAGCGTTAGGAATCGCCATAGCCATGAACAGAAAAAAACATCTCCGAGGTATCAGAGGAAACGTGTGGCCGCCGCGGAGCTCTGTAAAGTAGTACGGGACTCATCATCATCATATTCACAGAAGGTCTGTTCTAATGACCACGAAAGCGTTAGGAATCGTCATAGCCATGAACAGAAAAAAACTTCTCGGAGGTATCAGAGGAAACGTGTGGCCGCCGCGGAGCTCTGTAAAGTAGTACGGGACTCATCATCATCATATTCACAGAAGGTCTGTTCTAATGACCACGAAAGCGTTAGGAATCGCCATAGCCATGAACAGAAAAAAACATCTCCGAGGTATCAGAGGAAACGTGTGGCCGCCGCGGAGCTCTGTAAAGTAGTACGGGACTCATCATCTTCATATTCACAGAAGGTCTGTTCTAATGACCACGAAAGCGTTAGGAATCGTCATAGCCATGAACAGAAAAAAACTTCTCGGAGGTATCAGAGGAAACGTGTGGCCGCCGCGGAGCTCTGTAAAGTAGTACGGGACTCATCATCATCATATTCACAGAAGGTCTGTTCTAATGACCACGAAAGCGTTAGGAATCGCCATAGCCATGAACAGAAAAAAACATCTCCGAGGTATCAGAGGAAACGTGTGGCCGCCGCGGAGCTCTGTAAAGTAGTACGGGACTCATCATCATCATATTCACAGAAGGTCTGTTCTAATGACCACGAAAGCGTTAGGAATCGTCATAGCCATGAACAGAAAAAAACTTCTCGGAGGTATCAGAGGAAACGTGTGGCCGCCGCGGAGCTCTGTAAAGTAGTACGGGACTCATCATCATCATATTCACAGAAGGTCTGTTCTAATGACCACGGATGCGTTAGGAATCGTCATAGCCATGAACAGAAAAAAACTTCTCGGAGGTATCAGAGGAAACGTGTGGCCGCCGCGGAGCTCTGTAAAGTAGTACGGGACTCATCATCATCATATTCACAGAAGGTCTGTTCTAATGACCACGGATGCGTTAGGAATCGTCATAGCAATGAACAGAAAAAAACATCTCGGAGGTATCAGAGGAAACGTGTGGCCGCCACGGAGCTCTGTAAAGTAGTACGGGACTCATCATCATCATATTCACACAAGGTCTGTTCTAATGACCACGAAAGCGTTAGGAATCGTCATAGCCATGAACAGAAAAAAACATCTCGGAGGTATCAGAGGAAACGTGTGGCCGCCGCGGAGCTCTGTAAAGTAGTACGGGACTCATCATCATCATATTCACAGAAGGTCTGTTCTAATGACCACGAAAGCGTTAGGAATCGTCATAGCCATGAACAGAAAAAAACATCTCGGAGGTATCAGAGGAAACGTGTGGCCGCCGCGGAGCTCTGTAAAGTAGTACGGGACTCATCATCATCATATTCACAGAAGGTCTGTTCTAATGACCACGAAAGCGTTAGGAATCGTCATAGCCATGAACAGAAAAAAACATCTCGGAGGTATCAGAGGAAACGTGTGGCCGCCGCGGAGCTCTGTAAAGTAGTACGGGACTCATCATCATCATATTCACAGAAGGTCAGTTCTAATGACCACGAAAGCTTTAGGAATAGTCATAGCCATGAGCAGAAAAAAACATCTCGGAGGTATCAGAGGAAACGTGTGGCCGCCGTGGAGCTCTGTAAAGTAGTACGGGACTCATCATCATCATATTCACAGAAGGTCTGTTCTAATGACCACGAAAGCGTTAGGAATCGCCATAGCCATGAACAGAAAAAAACATCTCCGAGGTATCAGAGGAAACGTGTGGCCGCCGCGGAGCTCTGTAAAGTAGTACGGGACTCATCATCATCATATTCACAGAAGGTCTGTTCTAATGACCACGGATGCGTTAGGAATCGTCATAGCCATGGACAGAAAAAACATCTCGGAGGTATCAGAGGAAACGCGTGGCCGCCGCGGAGCTCTGTAAAGTAGTACGGGACTCATCATCATCATATTCACAGAAGGTCTGTTCGAATGACCACGAAAGCGTTAGGAATCGTCATAGCAATGAACAGAAAAAAACATCTCGGAGGTATCAGAGGAAACGTGTGGCCGCCACGGAGCTCTGTAAAGTAGTACGGGACTCATCATCATCATATTCACACAAGGTCTGTTCTAATGACCACGAAAGCGTTAGGAATCGTCATAGCCATGAACAGAAAAAAACATCTCGGAGGTATCAGAGGAAACGTGTGGCCGCCGCGGAGCTCTGTAAAGTAGTACGGGACTCATCATCATCATATTCACAGAAGGTCAGTTCTAATGACCACGAAAGCTTTAGGAATAGTCATAGCCATGAGCAGAAAAAAACATCTCGGAGGTATCAGAGGAAACGTGTGGCCGCCGTGGAGCTCTGTAAAGTAGTACGGGACTCATCATCATCATATTCACAGAAGGTCTGTTCTAATGACCACGAAAGCGTTAGGAATCGTCATAGCCATGAACAGAAAAAAACATCTCGGAGGTATCAGAGGAAACGTGTGGCCGCCGCTGAGCTCTGTAAAGTAGTACGGGACTCATCATCATCATATTCACAGAAGGTCAGTTCTAATGACCACGAAAGCTTTAGGAATAGTCATAGCCATGAGCAGAAAAAAACATCTCGGAGGTATCAGAGGAAACGTGTGGCCGCCGTGGAGCTCTGTAAAGTAGTACGGGACTCATCATCATCATATTCACAGAAGGTCTGTTCTAATGACCACGAAAGCGTTAGGAATCGCCATAGCCATGAACAGAAAAAAACATCTCCGAGGTATCAGAGGAAACGTGTGGCCGCCGCGGAGCTCTGTAAAGTAGTACGGGACTCATCATCATCATATTCACAGAAGGTCTGTTCTAATGACCACGGATGCGTTAGGAATCGTCATAGCCATGAACAGAAAAAAACTTCTCGGAGGTATCAGAGGAAACGTGTGGCCGCCGCGGAGCTCTGTAAAGTAGTACGGGACTCATCATCATCATATTCACAGAAGGTCTGTTCTAATGACCACGGATGCGTTAGGAATCGTCATAGCCATGGACAGAAAAAACATCTCGGAGGTATCAGAGGAAACGTGTGGCCGCCGCGGAGCTCTGTAAAGTAGTACGGGACTCATCATCATCATATTCACAGAAGGTCTGTTCTAATGACCACGAAAGCGTTAGGAATCGCCATAGCCATGAACAGAAAAAAACATCTCCGAGGTATCAGAGGAAACGTGTGGCCGCCGCGGAGCTCTGTAAAGTAGTACGGGACTCATCATCATCATATTCACAGAAGGTCTGTTCTAATGACCACGAAAGCGTTAGGAATCGTCATAGCCATGAACAGAAAAAAACTTCTCGGAGGTATCAGAGGAAACGTGTGGCCGCCGCGGAGCTCTGTAAAGTAGTACGGGACTCATCATCATCATATTCACAGAAGGTCTGTTCTAATGACCACGAAAGCGTTAGGAATCGCCATAGCCATGAACAGAAAAAAACATCTCCGAGGTATCAGAGGAAACGTGTGGCCGCCGCGGAGCTCTGTAAAGTAGTACGGGACTCATCATCATCATATTCACAGAAGGTCTGTTCTAATGACCACGAAAGCGTTAGGAATCGTCATAGCCATGAACAGAAAAAAACTTCTCGGAGGTATCAGAGGAAACGTGTGGCCGCCGCGGAGCTCTGTAAAGTAGTACGGGACTCATCATCATCATATTCACAGAAGGTCTGTTCTAATGACCACGAAAGCGTTAGGAATCGCCATAGCCATGAACAGAAAAAAACATCTCCGAGGTATCAGAGGAAACGTGTGGCCGCCGCGGAGCTCTGTAAAGTAGTACGGGACTCATCATCATCATATTCACAGAAGGTCTGTTCTAATGACCACGAAAGCGTTAGGAATCGTCATAGCCATGAACAGAAAAAAACTTCTCGGAGGTATCAGAGGAAACGTGTGGCCGCCGCGGAGCTCTGTAAAGTAGTACGGGACTCATCATCATCATATTCACAGAAGGTCTGTTCTAATGACCACGAAAGCGTTAGGAATCGCCATAGCCATGAACAGAAAAAAACATCTCCGAGGTATCAGAGGAAACGTGTGGCCGCCGCGGAGCTCTGTAAAGTAGTACGGGACTCATCATCATCATATTCACAGAAGGTCTGTTCTAATGACCACGAAAGCGTTAGGAATCGTCATAGCCATGAACAGAAAAAAACTTCTCGGAGGTATCAGAGGAAACGTGTGGCCGCCGCGGAGCTCTGTAAAGTAGTACGGGACTCATCATCATCATATTCACAGAAGGTCTGTTCTAATGACCACGGATGCGTTAGGAATCGTCATAGCCATGGACAGAAAAAACATCTCGGAGGTATCAGAGGAAACGTGTGGCCGCCGCGGAGCTCTGTAAAGTAGTACGGGACTCATCATCATCATATTCACAGAAGGTCTGTTCTAATGACCACGAAAGCGTTAGGAATCGTCATAGCAATGAACAGAAAAAAACATCTCGGAGGTATCAGAGGAAACGTGTGGCCGCCGCGGAGCTCTGTAAAGTAGTACGGGACTCATCATCATCATATTCACACAAGGTCTGTTCTAATGACCACGAAAGCGTTAGGAATCGTCATAGCCATGAACAGAAAAAAACATCTCGGAGGTATCAGAGGAAACGTGTGGCCGCCGCGGAGCTCTGTAAAGTAGTACGGGACTCATCATCATCATATTCACAGAAGGTCTGTTCTAATGACCACGAAAGCGTTAGGAATCGTCATAGCCATGAACAGAAAAAAACATCTCGGAGGTATCAGAGGAAACGTGTGGCCGCCGCGGAGCTCTGTAAAGTAGTACGGGACTCATCATCATCATATTCACAGAAGGTCTGTTCTAATGACCACGAAAGCGTTAGGAATCGTCATAGCCATGAACAGAAAAAAACATCTCGGAGGTATCAGAGGAAACGTGTGGCCGCCGCGGAGCTCTGTAAAGTAGTACGGGACTCATCATCATCATATTCACAGAAGGTCAGTTCTAATGACCACGAAAGCTTTAGGAATAGTCATAGCCATGAGCAGAAAAAAACATCTCGGAGGTATCAGAGGAAACGTGTGGCCGCCGTGGAGCTCTGTAAAGTAGTACGGGACTCATCATCATCATATTCACAGAAGGTCTGTTCTAATGACCACGAAAGCGTTAGGAATCGCCATAGCCATGAACAGAAAAAAACATCTCCGAGGTATCAGAGGAAACGTGTGGCCGCCGCGGAGCTCTGTAAAGTAGTACGGGACTCATCATCATCATATTCACAGAAGGTCTGTTCTAATGACCACGGATGCGTTAGGAATCGTCATAGCCATGGACAGAAAAAACATCTCGGAGGTATCAGAGGAAACGCGTGGCCGCCGCGGAGCTCTGTAAAGTAGTACGGGACTCATCATCATCATATTCACAGAAGGTCTGTTCGAATGACCACGAAAGCGTTAGGAATCGTCATAGCAATGAACAGAAAAAAACATCTCGGAGGTATCAGAGGAAACGTGTGGCCGCCACGGAGCTCTGTAAAGTAGTACGGGACTCATCATCATCATATTCACACAAGGTCTGTTCTAATGACCACGAAAGCGTTAGGAATCGTCATAGCCATGAACAGAAAAAAACATCTCGGAGGTATCAGAGGAAACGTGTGGCCGCCGCGGAGCTCTGTAAAGTAGTACGGGACTCATCATCATCATATTCACAGAAGGTCAGTTCTAATGACCACGAAAGCTTTAGGAATAGTCATAGCCATGAGCAGAAAAAAACATCTCGGAGGTATCAGAGGAAACGTGTGGCCGCCGTGGAGCTCTGTAAAGTAGTACGGGACTCATCATCATCATATTCACAGAAGGTCTGTTCTAATGACCACGAAAGCGTTAGGAATCGTCATAGCCATGAACAGAAAAAAACATCTCGGAGGTATCAGAGGAAACGTGTGGCCGCCGCTGAGCTCTGTAAAGTAGTACGGGACTCATCATCATCATATTCACAGAAGGTCAGTTCTAATGACCACGAAAGCTTTAGGAATAGTCATAGCCATGAGCAGAAAAAAACATCTCGGAGGTATCAGAGGAAACGTGTGGCCGCCGTGGAGCTCTGTAAAGTAGTACGGGACTCATCATCATCATATTCACAGAAGGTCTGTTCTAATGACCACGAAAGCGTTAGGAATCGTCATAGCCATGAACAGAAAAAAACATCTCGGAGGTATCAGAGGAAACGTGTGGCCGCCGCTGAGCTCTGTAAAGTAGTACGGGACTCATCATCATCATATTCACAGAAGGTCAGTTCTAATGACCACGAAAGCTTTAGGAATAGTCATAGCCATGAGCAGAAAAAAACATCTCGGAGGTATCAGAGGAAACGTGTGGCCGCCGTGGAGCTCTGTAAAGTAGTACGGGACTCATCATCATCATATTCACAGAAGGTCTGTTCTAATGACCACGAAAGCGTTAGGAATCGTCATAGCCATGAACAGAAAAAAACATCTCGGAGGTATCAGAGGAAACGTGTGGCCGCCGCGGAGCTCTGTAAAGTAGTACGGGACTCATCATCATCATATTCACAGAAGGTCAGTTCTAATGACCACGAAAGCTTTAGGAATAGTCATAGCCATGAGCAGAAAAAAACATCTCGGAGGTATCAGAGGAAACGTGTGGCCGCCGTGGAGCTCTGTAAAGTAGTACGGGACTCATCATCATCATATTCACAGAAGGTCTGTTCTAATGACCACGAAAGCGTTAGGAATCGCCATAGCCATGAACAGAAAAAAACATCTCCGAGGTATCAGAGGAAACGTGTGGCCGCCGCGGAGCTCTGTAAAGTAGTACGGGACTCATCATCATCATATTCACAGAAGGTCTGTTCTAATGACCACGGATGCGTTAGGAATCGTCATAGCCATGGACAGAAAAAACATCTCGGAGGTATCAGAGGAAACGCGTGGCCGCCGCGGAGCTCTGTAAAGTAGTACGGGACTCATCATCATCATATTCACAGAAGGTCTGTTCGAATGACCACGAAAGCGTTAGGAATCGTCATAGCAATGAACAGAAAAAAACATCTCGGAGGTATCAGAGGAAACGTGTGGCCGCCACGGAGCTCTGTAAAGTAGTACGGGACTCATCATCATCATATTCACACAAGGTCTGTTCTAATGACCACGAAAGCGTTAGGAATCGTCATAGCCATGAACAGAAAAAAACATCTCGGAGGTATCAGAGGAAACGTGTGGCCGCCGCGGAGCTCTGTAAAGTAGTACGGGACTCATCATCATCATATTCACAGAAGGTCAGTTCTAATGACCACGAAAGCTTTAGGAATAGTCATAGCCATGAGCAGAAAAAAACATCTCGGAGGTATCAGAGGAAACGTGTGGCCGCCGTGGAGCTCTGTAAAGTAGTACGGGACTCATCATCATCATATTCACAGAAGGTCTGTTCTAATGACCACGAAAGCGTTAGGAATCGTCATAGCCATGAACAGAAAAAAACATCTCGGAGGTATCAGAGGAAACGTGTGGCCGCCGCTGAGCTCTGTAAAGTAGTACGGGACTCATCATCATCATATTCACAGAAGGTCAGTTCTAATGACCACGAAAGCTTTAGGAATAGTCATAGCCATGAGCAGAAAAAAACATCTCGGAGGTATCAGAGGAAACGTGTGGCCGCCGTGGAGCTCTGTAAAGTAGTACGGGACTCATCATCATCATATTCACAGAAGGTCTGTTCTAATGACCACGAAAGCGTTAGGAATCGTCATAGCCATGAACAGAAAAAAACATCTCGGAGGTATCAGAGGAAACGTGTGGCCGCCGCTGAGCTCTGTAAAGTAGTACGGGACTCATCATCATCATATTCACAGAAGGTCAGTTCTAATGACCACGAAAGCTTTAGGAATAGTCATAGCCATGAGCAGAAAAAAACATCTCGGAGGTATCAGAGGAAACGTGTGGCCGCCGTGGAGCTCTGTAAAGTAGTACGGGACTCATCATCATCATATTCACAGAAGGTCTGTTCTAATGACCACGAAAGCGTTAGGAATCGTCATAGCCATGAACAGAAAAAAACATCTCGGAGGTATCAGAGGAAACGTGTGGCCACCACGGAACTCTGTAAAGTAGTACGGGACTCATCATCATCATAATCACAGAAGGTCTGTTCTAATGACCACGAAAGCGTTAGGAATCGTCATAGCCATGAACAGAAAAAAACATCTCGGAGGTATCAGAGGAAACGTGTGGCCGCCGCGGAGCTCTGTAAAGTAGTACGGGACTCATCATCATCATATTCACAGAAGGTCTGTTCTAATGACCACGAAAGCGTTAGGAATCGTCATAGCCATGAACAGAAAAAAACATCTCGGAGGTATCAGAGGAAACGTGTGGCCGCCACGGAACTCTGTAAAGTAGTACGGGACTCATCATCATCATAATCACAGAAGGTCTGTTCTAATGACCACGAAAGCGTTAGGAATCGTCATAGCCATGAACAGAAAAAAACATCTCGGAGGTATCAGAGGAAACGTGTGGCCGCCGCGGAGCTCTGTAAAGTAGTACGGGACTCATCATCATCATATTCACAGAAGGTCTGTTCTAATGACCACGAAAGCGTTAGGAATCGTCATAGCCATGAACAGAAAAAAACATCTCGGAGGTATCAGAGGAAACGTGTGGCCGCCGCGGAGCTCTGTAAAGTAGTACGGGACTCATCATCATCATATTCACAGAAGGTCTGTTCTAATGACCACGAAAGCGTTAGGAATCGTCATAGCCATGAACAGAAAAAAACATCTCGGAGGTATCAGAGGAAACGTGTGGCCACCACGGAACTCTGTAAAGTAGTACGGGACTCATCATCATCATATTCACAGAAGGTCTGTTCTAATGACCACGAAAGCGTTAGGAATCGTCATAGCCATGAACAGAAAAAAACATCTCGGAGGTATCAGAGGAAACGTGTGGCCGCCGCTGAGCTCTGTAAAGTAGTACGGGACTCATCATCATCATATTCACAGAAGGTCAGTTCTAATGACCACGAAAGCTTTAGGAATAGTCATAGCCATGAGCAGAAAAAAACATCTCGGAGGTATCAGAGGAAACGTGTGGCCGCCGTGGAGCTCTGTAAAGTAGTACGGGACTCATCATCATCATATTCACAGAAGGTCTGTTCTAATGACCACGAAAGCGTTAGGAATCGTCATAGCCATGAACAGAAAAAAACATCTCGGAGGTATCAGAGGAAACGTGTGGCCGCCACGGAACTCTGTAAAGTAGTACGGGACTCATCATCATCATAATCACAGAAGGTCTGTTCTAATGACCACGAAAGCGTTAGGAATCGTCATAGCCATGAACAGAAAAAAACATCTCGGAGGTATCAGAGGAAACGTGTGGCCGCCGCGGAGCTCTGTAAAGTAGTACGGGACTCATCATCATCATATTCACAGAAGGTCTGTTCTAATGACCACGAAAGCGTTAGGAATCGTCATAGCCATGAACAGAAAAAAACATCTCGGAGGTATCAGAGGAAACGTGTGGCCACCACGGAGCTCTGTAAAGTAGTACGGGACTCATCATCATCATAATCACAGAAGGTCTGTTCTAATGACCACGAAAGCGTTAGGAATCGTCATAGCCATGAACAGAAAAAAACATCTCGGAGGTATCAGAGGAAACGTGTGGCCGCCGCTGAGCTCTGTAAAGTAGTACGGGACTCATCATCATCATATTCACAGAAGGTCAGTTCTAATGACCACGAAAGCTTTAGGAATAGTCATAGCCATGAGCAGAAAAAAACATCTCGGAGGTATCAGAGGAAACGTGTGGCCGCCGCGGAGCTCTGTAAAGTAGTACGGGACTCATCATCATCATATTCACAGAAGGTCTGTTCTAATGACCACGAAAGCGTTAGGAATCGCCATAGCCATGAACAGAAAAAAACATCTCCGAGGTATCAGAGGAAACGTGTGGCCGCCGCGGAGCTCTGTAAAGTAGTACGGGACTCATCATCATCATATTCACAGAAGGTCTGTTCTAATGACCACGAAAGCGTTAGGAATCGTCATAGCCATGAACAGAAAAAAACTTCTCGGAGGTATCAGAGGAAACGTGTGGCCGCCGCGGAGCTCTGTAAAGTAGTACGGGACTCATCATCATCATATTCACAGAAGGTCTGTTCTAATGACCACGGATGCGTTAGGAATCGTCATAGCCATGGACAGAAAAAACATCTCGGAGGTATCAGAGGAAACGTGTGGCCGCCGCGGAGCTCTGTAAAGTAGTACGGGACTCATCATCATCATATTCACAGAAGGTCTGTTCTAATGACCACGAAAGCGTTAGGAATCGTCATAGCAATGAACAGAAAAAAACATCTCGGAGGTATCAGAGGAAACGTGTGGCCGCCACGGAGCTCTGTAAAGTAGTACGGGACTCATCATCATCATATTCACACAAGGTCTGTTCTAATGACCACGAAAGCGTTAGGAATCGTCATAGCCATGAACAGAAAAAAACATCTCGGAGGTATCAGAGGAAACGTGTGGCCGCCGCGGAGCTCTGTAAAGTAGTACGGGACTCATCATCATCATATTCACAGAAAGTCTGTTCTAATGACCACGAAAGCGTTAGGAATCGTCATAGCCATGAACAGAAAAAAACATCTCGGAGGTATCAGAGGAAACGTGTGGCCGCCGCGGAGCTCTGTAAAGTAGTACGGGACTCATCATCATCATATTCACAGAAGGTCTGTTCTAATGACCACGAAAGCGTTAGGAATCGTCATAGCCATGAACAGAAAAAAACATCTCGGAGGTATCAGAGGAAACGTGTGGCCGCCGCGGAGCTCTGTAAAGTAGTACGGGACTCATCATCATCATATTCACAGAAGGTCAGTTCTAATGACCACGAAAGCTTTAGGAATAGTCATAGCCATGAGCAGAAAAAAACATCTCGGAGGTATCAGAGGAAACGTGTGGCCGCCGTGGAGCTCTGTAAAGTAGTACGGGACTCATCATCATCATATTCACAGAAGGTCTGTGCTAATGAGCACGAAAGCGTTAGGAATCGTCATAGCCATGAACAGAAAAAAACATCTCCGAGGTATCAGAGGAAACGTGTGGCCGCCGCGGAGCTCTGTAAAGTAGTACGGGACTCATCATCATCATATTCACAGAAGGTCTGTTCTAATGACCACGAAAGCGTTAGGAATCGTCATAGCCATGAACAGAAAAAAACTTCTCGGAGGTATCAGAGGAAACGTGTGGCCGCCGCGGAGCTCTGTAAAGTAGTACGGGACTCATCATCATCATATTCACAGAAGGTCTGTTCTAATGACCACGAAAGCGTTAGGAATCGTCATAGCCATGAACAGAAAAAAACATCTCGGAGGTATCAGAGGAAACGTGTGGCCGCCGCGGAGCTCTGTAAAGTAGTACGGGACTCATCATCATCATATTCACAGAAGGTCAGTTCTAATGACCACGAAAGCTTTAGGAATAGTCATAGCCATGAGCAGAAAAAAACATCTCGGAGGTATCAGAGGAAACGTGTGGCCGCCGTGGAGCTCTGTAAAGTAGTACGGGACTCATCATCATCATATTCACAGAAGGTCAGTTCTAATGACCACGAAAGCTTTAGGAATAGTCATAGCCATGAGCAGAAAAAAACATCTCGGAGGTATCAGAGGAAACGTGTGGCCGCCGTGGAGCTCTGTAAAGTAGTACGGGACTCATCATCATCATATTCACAGAAGGTCTGTGCTAATGAGCACGAAAGCGTTAGGAATCGTCATAGCCATGAACAGAAAAAAACATCTCCGAGGTATCAGAGGAAACGTGTGGCCGCCGCGGAGCTCTGTAAAGTAGTACGGGACTCATCATCATCATATTCACAGAAGGTCTGTTCTAATGACCACGAAAGCGTTAGGAATCGTCATAGCCATGAACAGAAAAAAACTTCTCGGAGGTATCAGAGGAAACGTGTGGCCGCCGCGGAGCTCTGTAAAGTAGTACGGGACTCATCATCATCATATTCACAGAAGGTCTGTTCTAATGACCACGGATGCGTTAGGAATCGTCATAGCCATGGACAGAAAAAACATCTCGGAGGTATCAGAGGAAACGCGTGGCCGCCGCGGAGCTCTGTAAAGTAGTACGGGACTCATCATCATCATATTCACAGAAGGTCTGTTCTAATGACCACGAAAGCGTTAGGAATCGTCATAGCCATGAACAGAAAAAAACTTCTCGGAGGTATCAGAGGAAACGTGTGGCCGCCACGGAGCTCTGTAAAGTAGTACGGGACTCATCATCATCATATTCACAGAAGGTCTGTTCTAATGACCACGGATGCGTTAGGAATCGTCATAGCCATGGACAGAAAAAACATCTCGGAGGTATCAGAGGAAACGCGTGGCCGCCGCGGAGCTCTGTAAAGTAGTACGGGACTCATCATCATCATATTCACAGAAGGTCTGTTCTAATGACCACGAAAGCGTTAGGAATCGTCATAGCCATGAACAGAAAAAAACTTCTCGGAGGTATCAGAGGAAACGTGTGGCCGCCGCGGAGCTCTGTAAAGTAGTACGGGACTCATCATCATCATATTCACAGAAGGTCTGTTCTAATGACCACGGATGCGTTAGGAATCGTCATAGCCATGGACAGAAAAAACATCTCGGAGGTATCAGAGGAAACGCGTGGCCGCCGCGGAGCTCTGTAAAGTAGTACGGGACTCATCATCATCATATTCACAGAAGGTCTGTTCTAATGACCACGAAAGCGTTAGGAATCGTCATAGCAATGAACAGAAAAAAACATCTCGGAGGTATCAGAGGAAACGTGTGGCCGCCACGGAGCTCTGTAAAGTAGTACGGGACTCATCATCATCATATTCACACAAGGTCTGTTCTAATGACCACGAAAGCGTTAGGAATCGTCATAGCCATGAACAGAAAAAAACATCTCGGAGGTATCAGAGGAAACGTGTGGCCGCCGCTGAGCTCTGTAAAGTAGTACGGGACTCATCATCATCATATTCACAGAAGGTCAGTTCTAATGACCACGAAAGCTTTAGGAATAGTCATAGCCATGAACAGAAAAAAACATCTCGGAGGTATCAGAGGAAACGTGTGGCCGCCGCTGAGCTCTGTAAAGTAGTACGGGACTCATCATCATCATATTCACAGAAGGTCAGTTCTAATGACCACGAAAGCTTTAGGAATAGTCATAGCCATGAGCAGAAAAAAACATCTCGGAGGTATCAGAGGAAACGTGTGGCCGCCGCGGAGCTCTGTAAAGTAGTACGGGACTCATCATCATCATATTCACAGAAGGTCTGTTCTAATGACCACGAAAGCGTTAGGAATCGTCATAGCCATGAACAGAAAAAAACATCTCGGGGGTATCAGAGGAAACGTGTGGCCGCCGCGGAGCTCTGTAAAGTAGTACGGGACTCATCATCATCATATTCACAGAAGGTCTGTTCTAATGACCACGAAAGCGTTAGGAATCGTCATAGCCATGAACAGAAAAAAACATCTCGGAGGTATCAGAGGAAACGTGTGGCCGCCGCTGAGCTCTGTAAAGTAGTACGGGACTCATCATCATCATATTCACAGAAGGTCAGTTCTAATGACCACGAAAGCGTTAGGAATCGTCATAGCCATGAACAGAAAAAAACATCTCGGAGGTATCAGAGGAAACGTGTGGCCGCCGCTGAGCTCTGTAAAGTAGTACGGGACTCATCATCATCATATTCACAGAAGGTCAGTTCTAATGACCACGAAAGCTTTAGGAATAGTCATAGCCATGAGCAGAAAAAAACATCTCGGAGGTATCAGAGGAAACGTGTGGCCGCCGCGGAGCTCTGTAAAGTAGTACGGGACTCATCATCATCATATTCACAGAAGGTCTGTTCTAATGACCACGAAAGCGTTAGGAATCGTCATAGCCATGAACAGAAAAAAACATCTCGGAGGTATCAGAGGAAACGTGTGGCCGCCGCTGAGCTCTGTAAAGTAGTACGGGACTCATCATCATCATATTCACAGAAGGTCAGTTCTAATGACCACGAAAGCGTTAGGAATCGTCATAGCCATGAACAGAAAAAAACATCTCGGAGGTATCAGAGGAAACGTGTGGCCGCCGCTGAGCTCTGTAAAGTAGTACGGGACTCATCATCATCATATTCACAGAAGGTCAGTTCTAATGACCACGAAAGCGTTAGGAATCGTCATAGCCATGAACAGAAAAAAACATCTCGGAGGTATCAGAGGAAACGTGTGGCCGCCGCTGAGCTCTGTAAAGTAGTACGGGACTCATCATCATCATATTCACAGAAGGTCAGTTCTAATGACCACGAAAGCTTTAGGAATAGTCATAGCCATGAGCAGAAAAAAACATCTCGGAGGTATCAGAGGAAACGTGTGGCCGCCGCGGAGCTCTGTAAAGTAGTACGGGACTCATCATCATCATATTCACAGAAGGTCTGTTCTAATGACCACGAAAGCGTTAGGAATCGTCATAGCCATGAACAGAAAAAAACATCTCGGGGGTATCAGAGGAAACGTGTGGCCGCCGCGGAGCTCTGTAAAGTAGTACGGGACTCATCATCATCATATTCACAGAAGGTCTGTTCTAATGACCACGAAAGCGTTAGGAATCGTCATAGCCATGAACAGAAAAAAACATCTCGGAGGTATCAGAGGAAACGTGTGGCCGCCGCGGAGCTCTGTAAAGTAGTACGGGACTCATCATCATCATATTCACAGAAGGTCTGTTCTAATGACCACGAAAGCGTTAGGAATCGTCATAGCCATGAACAGAAAAAAACATCTCGGAGGTATCAGAGGAAACGTGTGGCCGCCGCTGAGCTCTGTAAAGTAGTACGGGACTCATCATCATCATATTCACAGAAGGTCAGTTCTAATGACCACGAAAGCTTTAGGAATAGTCATAGCCATGAACAGAAAAAAACATCTCGGAGGTATCAGAGGAAACGTGTGGCCGCCGCTGAGCTCTGTAAAGTAGTACGGGACTCATCATCATCATATTCACAGAAGGTCAGTTCTAATGACCACGAAAGCTTTAGGAATAGTCATAGCCATGAGCAGAAAAAAACATCTCGGAGGTATCAGAGGAAACGTGTGGCCGCCGCGGAGCTCTGTAAAGTAGTACGGGACTCATCATCATCATATTCACAGAAGGTCTGTTCTAATGACCACGAAAGCGTTAGGAATCGTGATAGCCATGAACAGAAAAAAACATCTCGGAGGTATCAGAGGAAACGTGTGGCCGCCGCTGAGCTCTGTAAAGTAGTACGGGACTCATCATCATCATATTCACAGAAGGTCAGTTCTAATGACCACGAAAGCGTTAGGAATCGTCATAGCCATGAACAGAAAAAAACATCTCGGAGGTATCAGAGGAAACGTGTGGCCGCCGCTGAGCTCTGTAAAGTAGTACGGGACTCATCATCATCATATTCACAGAAGGTCAGTTCTAATGACCACGAAAGCTTTAGGAATAGTCATAGCCATGAGCAGAAAAAAACATCTCGGAGGTATCAGAGGAAACGTGTGGCCGCCGCGGAGCTCTGTAAAGTAGTACGGGACTCATCATCATCATATTCACAGAAGGTCTGTTCTAATGACCACGAAAGCGTTAGGAATCGTCATAGCCATGAACAGAAAAAAACATCTCGGGGGTATCAGAGGAAACGTGTGGCCGCCGCGGAGCTCTGTAAAGTAGTACGGGACTCATCATCATCATATTCACAGAAGGTCTGTTCTAATGACCACGAAAGCGTTAGGAATCGTCATAGCCATGAACAGAAAAAAACATCTCGGAGGTATCAGAGGAAACGTGTGGCCGCCGCGGAGCTCTGTAAAGTAGTACGGGACTCATCATCATCATATTCACAGAAGGTCTGTTCTAATGACCACAAAAGCGTTAGGAATCGTCATAGCCATGAACAGAAAAAAACATCTCGGAGGTATCAGAGGAAGCGTGTGGCCGCCACGGAGCTCTGTAAAGTAGTACGGGACTCATCATCATCATATTCACAGAAAGTCTGTTCTAATGACCACGAAAGCGTTAGGAATCGTCATAGCCATGAACAGAAAAAAACATCTCGGAGGTATCAGAGGAAGCGTGTGGCCGCCACGGAGCTCTGTAAAGTAGTACGGGACTCATCGTCATCATATTCACAAAAAGTCTGTTCTAATGACCACAAAAGCGTTAGGAATCGTCATAGCCATGAACAGAAAAAAACATCTCGGAGGTATCAGAGGAAACGTGTGGCCGCCACGGAGCTCTGTAAAGTAGTACCGGACTCATCATCATCATATTCACAGAAAGTCTGTTCTAATGACCACGAAAGCGTTAGGAATCGTCATAGCCATGAACAGAAAAAAACATCTCGGAGGTATCAGAGGAAGCGTGTGGCCGCCACGGAGCTCTGTAAAGTAGTACGGGACTCATCGTCATCATATTCACAAAAAGTCTGTTCTAATGACCACAAAAGCGTTAGGAATCGTCATAGCCATGAACAGAAAAAAACATCTCGGAGGTATCAGAGGAAGCGTGTGGCCGCCACGGAGCTCTGTAAAGTAGTACGGGACTCATCATCATCATATTCACAGAAAGTCTGTTCTAATGACCACGAAAGCGTTAGGAATCGTCATAGCCATGAACAGAAAAAAACATCTCGGAGGTATCAGAGGAAGCGTGTGGCCGCCACGGAGCTCTGTAAAGTAGTACGGGACTCATCGTCATCATATTCACAAAAAGTCTGTTCTAATGACCACAAAAGCGTTAGGAATCGTCATAGCCATGAACAGAAAAAAACATCTCGGAGGTATCAGAGGAAGCGTGTGGCCGCCACGGAGCTCTGTAAAGTAGTACGGGACTCATCATCATCATATTCACAGAAAGTCTGTTCTAATGACCACGAAAGCGTTAGGAATCGTCATAGCCATGAACAGAAAAAAACATCTCGGAGGTATCAGAGGAAGCGTGTGGCCGCCACGGAGCTCTGTAAAGTAGTACGGGACTCATCGTCATCATATTCACAAAAAGTCTGTTCTAATGACCACAAAAGCGTTAGGAATCGTCATAGCCATGAACAGAAAAAAACATCTCGGAGGTATCAGAGGAAACGTGTGGCCGCCACGGAGCTCTGTAAAGTAGTACCGGACTCATCATCATCATATTCACAGAAAGTCTGTTCTAATGACCACGAAAGCGTTAGGAATCGTCATAGCCATGAACAGAAAAAAACATCTCGGAGGTATCAGAGGAAGCGTGTGGCCGCCACGGAGCTCTGTAAAGTAGTACGGGACTCATCGTCATCATATTCACAAAAAGTCTGTTCTAATGACCACAAAAGCGTTAGGAATCGTCATAGCCATGAACAGAAAAAAACATCTCGGAGGTATCAGAGGAAACGTATGGCCGCCACGGAGCTCTGTAAAGTAGTACGGGACTCATCATCATCATATTCACAGAAGGTCTGTTCTAATGACCACGAAAGCGTTAGGAATCGTCATAGCCATGAACAGAAAAAAACATCTCGGATGTATCAGAGGAAACGCGTGGCCGCCACGGAGCTCTGTAAAGTAGTACGGGACTCATCATCATCATATTCAGAGAAAGTCTGTTCTAATGACCACGAAAGCGTTAGGAATCGTCATAGCCATGAACAGAAAAAAACATCTCGGAGGTATCAGAGGAAACGTGTGGCCGCCACGGAGCTCTGTAAAGTAGTACGGGACTCATCATCATCATATTCACAGAAAGTGTGTTCTAATGACCACGAAAGCGTTAGGAATCGTCATAGCCATGAACAGAAAAAAACATCTCGGAGGTATCAGAGGAAACGTGTGGCGGCCACGGAGCTCTGTAAAGTATTACGGGACTCATCATCATCATATTCACAGAAGGTCTGTTCTAATGACCACGAAAGCGTTAGGAATCGTCATAGCCATGAACAGAAAAAAACATCTCGGAGGTATCAGAGGAAACATGTGGCCGCCGCGGAGCTCTGTAAAGTAGTACGGGACTCATCATCATCATATTCACAGAAGGTCTCTTCTAATGACCACGAAAGCGTTAGGAATCGTCATAGCCATGAACAGAAAAAACATCTCGGAGGTATGAGAGGAAACATGTGGCCGCCGCGGAGCTCTGTAAAGTAGTACGGGACTCATCATCATCATATTCACAGAAGGTCTGTTCTAATGACCACGAAAGCGTTAGGAATCGTCATAGCCATGAACAGAAAAAAACTTCTCGGGGGTATCAGAGGAAACGTGTGGCCGCCGCGGAGCTCTGTAAAGTAGTACGGGACTCATCATCATCATATTCACAGAAAGTCTGTTCTAATGACCACGAAAGCGTTAGGAATCGTCATAGCCATGAACAGATAAAAACTTCTCGGAGGTATCAGAGGAAACATGTGGCCGCCGCGGAGCTCTGTAAAGTAGTACGGGACTGATCATCATCATATTCACAGAAGGTCTGTTCTAATGACCACGAAAGCGTTAGGAATCGTCATAGCCATGAACAGAAAAAAACATCTCGGAGGTACCAGAGGAAACGTGTGGCCGCCGCGGAGCTCTGTAAAGTAGTACGGGACTCATCATCATCATATTCACAGAAAGTCTGTTCTAATGACCACGAAAGCGTTAGGAATCGTCATAGCCATGAACAGAAAAAAACATCTCGGAGGTATCAGAGGAAACGTGTGGCCGCCGCGGAGCTCTGTAAAGTAGTATGGGACTCATCATCATCATATTCACAAAAGGTCTGTTCTAATGACCACGAAAGCCTTAGGAATCGTCATAGCCATGAACAGAAAAATACATCTCGGAGGTATCAGAGGGAACGTGTGGCCGCCACGGAGCTCTGTAAAGTAGTACGGGACTCATCATCATCATATTCACAGAAAGTCTGTTCTAATGACCACGAAAGCGTTAGGAATCGTCATAGCCATGAACAGAAAAAAACATCTCGGAGGTATCAGAGGAAACGTGTGGCCGCCGCGGAGCTCTGTAAAGTAGTACGGGACTCATCATCATCATATTCACAGAAGGTCTGTTCTAATGACCACGAAAGCGTTAGGAATAGTCATAGCCATGAACAGAAAAAAACATCTCGGAGGTATCAGAGGAAACATGTGGCCGCCGCGGAGCTCTGTACAGTAGTACGGGACTCATCATCATCATATTCACAGAAGGTCTGTTCTAATGATCACGAAAGCGTTAGGAATCGTCATAGCCATGAACAGAAAAAACATCTCGGAGGTATCAGAGGAAACGTGTGGCCGAAGCGGAGCTCTGTAAAGTAGTACGGGACTCATCATCATCATATTCACAGAAGGTCTGTTCTAATGACCACGAAAGCGTTAGGAATCGTCATAGCCATGAACAGAAAAAAACAATTCGGAGGTATCAGAGGAAACGTGTGGCCGCCGCGGAGCTCTGTAAAGTAGTACTGGACTCATCATCATCATATTCACAGAAAGTCTGTTCTAATGACCACGAAAGCGTTAGGAATCGTCATAGCCATGAACAGGAAAAAACATCTCGGAGGTATCAGAGGAAACGTGTGGCCGCCGCGGAGCTCTGTAAAGTAGTATGGGACTCATTATCATCATATTCACAGAAGGTCTGTTCTAATGACCACGAAAGCGTTAGGAATCGTCATAGCCATGAACAGAAAAAAACATCTCGGAGGTATCAGAGGAAACGTGTGGCCGCCGCGGAGCTCTGTAAAGTAGTACGGGACTCATCATCAACATATTTACAGAAAGTCTGTTCTAATGACCACGAAAGCGTTAGGAATCGTCATAGCCATGAACAGAAAAAAACATCTCGGAGGTATCAGAGGAAACGTGTGGCCGCCGCGGAGCTCTGTAAAGTAGTACGGGACTCATCATCATCATAATCACAGAGGGTCTGTTCTAATGACCACGAAAGCGTTAGGAATCGTCATAGCCATGAACAGGAAAAAACATCTCGGAGGTATCAGAGGAAACGTGTGGCCGCCGCGGAGCTCTGTAAAGTAGTACGGGACTCATCATCATCATATTCACAGAAGGTCTGTTCTAATGACCACGAAAGCGTTAGGAATCGTCATAGCCATGAACAGAAAAAAACATCTCGGTGGTATCAGAGGAAACGTGTGGCCGCCACGGAGCTCTGTAAAGTAGTACTGGACTCATCATCATCATATTCACAGAAAGTCTGTTCTAATGACCACGAAAGCGTTAGGAATCGTCATAGCCATGAACAGAAAAAAACATCTCGGAGGTATCAGAGGAAACATGTGGCCGCCGCGGAGCTCTGTAAAGTAGTACGGGACTCATCATCATCATATTCACAGAAGGTCTGTTCTAATGACCACGAAAGCGTTAGGAATCGTCATAGCCATGAAGAGAAAAAAACTTCTCGGGGGTATCAGAGGAAACGTGTGGCCGCCGCGGAGCTCTGTAAAGTAGTACGGGACTCATCATCATCATATTCACAGAAAGTCTGTTCTAATGACCACGAAAGCGTTAGGAATCGTCATAGCCATGAACAGAAAAAAACTTCTCGGAGGTATCAGAGGAAACATGTGGCCGCCGCGGAGCTCTGTAAAGTAGTACGGGACTGATCATCATCATATTCACAGAAGGTCTGTTCTAATGACCACGAAAGCGTTAGGAATCGTCACAGCCATGAACAGAAAAAAACATCTCGGAGGTATCAGAGGAAACGTGTGGCCGCCGCGGAGCTCTGTAAAGTAGTACGGGACTCATCATCATCATATTCACAGAAAGTCTGTTCTAAAGACCACGAAAGCGTTAGGAATCGTCATAGCCATGAACAGAAAAAAACATCTCGGAGGTATCAGAGGAAACGTGTGGCCGCCACGGAGCTCTGTAAAGTAGTACGGGACTCATCACCATCATATTCACAGAAAGTCTGTTCTAATGACCACGAAACCGTTACGAAACGTCATAGCCATGAACAGAAAAAAACATCTCGGAGGTATCAGAGGAAACGTGTGGCCGCCGCGGAGCTCTGTAAAGTAGTACGGGACTCATCATCATCATATTCACAGAAAGTCTGTTCTAATGACCACGAAAGCATTAGGAATCGTCATAGCCATGAACAGAAAAAAACATCTCGGAGGTATCAGAGGAAACGTGTGGCCGCCGTGGAGCTCTGTAAAGTAGTACGGGACTCATCATCATCATATTCACAGAAAGTCTGTTCTAATGACCACGAAAGCGTTAGGAATCGTCACAGCCATGAACAGAAAAAAACATCTCGGAGGTATCAGAGGAAACGTGTGGCCGCCACGGAGCTCTCTAAAGTAGTACCGGACTGATCATCATCATATTCACAGAAGGTCTGTTCTAATGACCACGAAAGCGTTAGGAATCGTCACAGCCATGAACAGAAAAAAAATCTCGGAGGTATCAGAGGAAACGTGTGGCCGCCACGGAGCTCTGTAAAGTAGTACCGGACTCATCATCATCATATTCACAGAAGGTCTGTTCTAATGACCACGAAAGCGTTAGGAATCGTCATAGCCATGAACAGAAAAAAACATCTCGGAGGTATCAGAGGAAACGTGTGGCCGAAACGGAGCTCTGTAAAGTAGTACGGGACTGATCATCATCATATTCACAGAAGGTCTGTTCTAATGACCACGAAAGCGTTAGGAATCGTCACAGCCATGAACAGAAAAAAAATCTCGGAGGTATCAGAGGAAACGTGTGGCCGCCACGGAGCTCTGTAAAGTAGTACCGGACTCATCATCATCATATTCACAGAAGGTCTGTTCTAATGATCACGAAAGCGTTAGGAATCGTCATAGCCATGAACAGAAAAAAACATCTCGGAGGTATCAGAGGAAACGTGTGGCCGCCGCGGAGCTCTGTAAAGTAGTACGGGACTCATCATCATCATATTCACAGAAAGTCTGTTCTAATGACCACGAAAGCGTTAGGAATCGTCATAGCCATGAACAGAAAAAAACATCTCGGAGGTATCAGAGGAAACGTGTGTCCGCCGCGGAGCTCTGTAAAGTAGTACGGGACTCATCATCATCATATTCACAGAAAGTCTGTTCTAATGACCACGAAAGCGTTAGGAATCGTCATAGCCATGAACAGAAAAAAACATCTCGGAGGTATCAGAGGAAACGTGTGGCCGCCGCGAAGCTCTGTAAAGTAGTACGGGACTCATCATCATCATATTCACAGAAAGTCTGTTCTAATGACCACGAAAGCGTTAGGAATCGTCATAGCCATGAACAGAAAAAAACATCTCGGAGGTATCAGAGGAAACGTGTGGCCGCCGTGGAGCTCTGTAAAGTAGTACGGGACTCATCATCATCATATTCACAGAAAGTCTGTTCTAATGACCACGAAAGCGTTAGGAATCGTCATAGCCATGAACAGAAAAAAACATCTCGGAGGTATCAGAGGAAACGTGTGGCCGCCACGGAGCTCTGTAAAGTAGTACGGGACTGATCATCATCATATTCACAGAAGGTCTGTTCTAATGACCACGAAAGCGTTAGGAATCGTCACAGCCATGAACAGAAAAAAAATCTCGGAGGTATCAGAGGAAACGTGTGGCCGCCACGGAGCTCTGTAAAGTAGTACCGGACTCATCATCATCATATTCACAGAAGGTCTGTTCTAATGATCACGAAAGCGTTAGGAATCGTCATAGCCATGAACAGAAAAAAACATCTCGGAGGTATCAGAGGAAACGTGTGGCCGCCGCGGAGCTCTGTAAAGTAGTACGGGACTCATCATCATCATATTCACAGAAAGTCTGTTCTAATGACCACGAAAGCGTTAGGAATCGTCATAGCCATGAACAGAAAAAAACATCTCGGAGGTATCAGAGGAAACGTGTGTCCGCCGCGGAGCTCTGTAAAGTAGTACGGGACTCATCATCATCATATTCACAGAAAGTCTGTTCTAATGACCACGAAAGCGTTAGGAATCGTCATAGCCATGAACAGAAAAAAACATCTCGGAGGTATCAGAGGAAACGTGTGTCCGCCGCGAAGCTCTGTAAAGTAGTACGGGACTCATCATCATCATATTCACAGAAAGTCTGTTCTAATGACCACGAAAGCGTTAGGAATCGTCATAGCCATGAACAGAAAAAAACATCTCGGAGGTATCAGAGGAAACGTGTGGCCGCCGTGGAGCTCTGTAAAGTAGTACGGGACTCATCATCATCATATTCACAGAAAGTCTGTTCTAATGACCACGAAAGCGTTAGGAATCGTCATAGCCATGAACAGAAAAAAACATCTCGGAGGTATCAGAGGAAACGTGTGGCCGCCGCGAAGCTCTGTAAAGTAGTACGGGACTCATCATCATCATATTCACAGAAAGTCTGTTCTAATGACCACGAAAGCGTTAGGAATCGTCATAGCCATGAACAGAAAAAAACATCTCGGAGGTATCAGAGGAAACGTGTGGCCGCCGCGGAGCTCTGTAAAGTAGTACGGGACTCATCATCATCATATTCACAGAAAGTCTGTTCTAATGACCACGAAAGCGTTAGGAATCGTCATAGCCATGAACAGAAAAAAACATCTCGGAGGTATCAGAGGAAACGTGTGTCCGCCGCGGAGCTCTGTAAAGTAGTACGGGACTCATCATCATCATATTCACAGAAAGTCTGTTCTAATGACCACGAAAGCGTTAGGAATCGTCATAGCCATGAACAGAAAAAAACATCTCGGAGGTATCAGAGGAAACGTGTGGCCGCCGCGGAGCTCTGTAAAGTAGTACGGGACTCATCATCATCATATTCACAGAAAGTCTGTTCTAATGACCACGAAAGCGTTAGGAATCGTCATAGCCATGAACAGAAAAAAACATCTCGGAGGTATCAGAGGAAACGTGTGTCCGCCGCGAAGCTCTGTAAAGTAGTACGGGACTCATCATCATCATATTCACAGAAAGTCTGTTCTAATGACCACGAAAGCGTTAGGAATCGTCATAGCCATGAACAGAAAAAAACATCTCGGAGGTATCAGAGGAAACGTGTGGCCGCCGTGGAGCTCTGTAAAGTAGTACGGGACTCATCATCATCATATTCACAGAAAGTCTGTTCTAATGACCACGAAAGCGTTAGGAATCGTCATAGCCATGAACAGAAAAAAACATCTCGGAGGTATCAGAGGAAACGTGTGTCCGCCGCGGAGCTCTGTAAAGTAGTACGGGACTCATCATCATCATATTCACAGAAAGTCTGTTCTAATGACCACGAAAGCGTTAGGAATCATCATAGCCATGAACAGAAAAAAACATCTCGGAGGTATCAGAGGAAACGTGTGGCCGCCGTGGAGCTCTGTAAAGTAGTACGGGACTCATCATCATCATATTCACAGAAAGTCTGTTCTAATGACCACGAAAGCGTTAGGAATCGTCATAGCCATGAACAGAAAAAAACATCTCGGAGGTATCAGAGGAAACGTGTGGCCGCCGTGGAGCTCTGTAAAGTAGTACGGGACTCATCATCATCATATTCACAGAAAGTCTGTTCTAATGACCACGAAAGCGTTAGGAATCGTCATAGCCATGAACAGAAAAAAACATCTCGGAGGTATCAGAGGAAACGTGTGGCCGCCGTGGAGCTCTGTAAAGTAGTACGGGACTCATCATCATCATATTCACAGAAAGTCTGTTCTAATGACCACGAAAGCGTTAGGAATCGTCATAGCCATGAACAGAAAAAATCATCTCGGAGGTATCAGAGGAAACGTGTGGCCGCCGTGGAGCTCTGTAAAGTAGTACGGGACTCATCATCATCATATTCACAGAAAGTCTGTTCTAATGACCACGAAAGCGTTAGGAATCGTCATAGCCATGAACAGAAAAAAACATCTCGGAGGTATCAGAGGAAACGTGTGGCCGCCGTGGAGCTCTGTAAAGTAGTACGGGACTCATCATCATCATATTCACAGAAAGTCTGTTCTAATGACCACGAAAGCGTTAGGAATCGTCATAGCCATGAACAGAAAAAAACATCTCGGAGGTATCAGAGGAAACGTGTGTCCGCCGCGGAGCTCTGTAAAGTAGTACGGGACTCATCATCATCATATTCACAGAAAGTCTGTTCTAATGACCACGAAAGCGTTAGGAATCGTCATAGCCATGAACAGAAAAAAACATCTCGGAGGTATCAGAGGAAACGTGTGGCCGCCGCGGAGCTCTGTAAAGTAGTACGGGACTCATCATCATCATATTCACAGAAAGTCTGTTCTAATGACCACGAAAGCGTTAGGAATCGTCATAGCCATGAACAGAAAAAAACATCTCGGAGGTATCAGAGGAAACGTGTGGCGGCCGTGGAGCTCTGTAAAGTAGTACGGGACTCATCATCATCATATTCACAGAAAGTCTGTTCTAATGACCACGAAAGCGTTAGGAATCGTCATAGCCATGAACAGAAAAAAACATCTCGGAGGTATCAGAGGAAACGTGTGGCCGCCGCGGAGCTCTGTAAAGTAGTACGGGACTCATCATCATCATATTCACAGAAAGTCTGTTCTAATGACCACGAAAGCGTTAGGAATCGTCATAGCCATGAACAGAAAAAAACATCTCGGAGGTATCAGAGGAAACGTGGGGCCGCCGCGGAGCTCTGTAAAGTAGTACGGGACTCATCATCATCATATTCACAGAAAGTCTGTTCTAATGACCACGAAAGCGTTACGAAACGTCATAGCCATGAACAGAAAAAAACATCTCGGAGGTATCAGAGGAAACGTGTGGCCGCCACGGAGCTCTGTAAAGTAGTACGGGACTCATCATCATCATATTCACAGAAAGTCTGTTCTAATGACCATGAAAGCGTTACGAAACGTCATAGCCATGAACAGAAAAAAACATCTCGGAGGTATCAGAGGAAACGTGTGGCCGCCGCGGAGCTCTGTAAAGTAGTACGGGACTCATCATCATCATATTCACAGAAGGTCTGTTCTAATGACCACGAAAGCGTTAGGAATCGTCATAGCCATGAACAGAAAAAAAATCTCGGAGGTATCAGAGGAAACTTGTGGCCGCCACGGAGCTCTGTAAAGTAGTACCGGACTCATCATCATCATATTCACAGAAGGTCTGTTCTAATGATCACGAAAGCGTTAGGAATCGTCATAGCCATGAACAGAAAAAAACATCTCGGAGGTATCAGAGGAAACGTGTGGCCGCCGTGGAGCTCTGTAAAGTAGTACGGGACTCATCATCATCATATTCACAGAAAGTCTGTTCTAATGACCACGAAAGCGTTAGGAATCGTCATAGCCATGAACAGAAAAAAACATCTCGGAGGTATCAGAGGAAACGTGTGGCCGCCGTGGAGCTCTGTAAAGTAGTACGGGACTCATCATCATCATATTCACAGAAAGTCTGTTCTAATGACCACGAAAGCGTTAGGAATCGTCATAGCCATGAACAGAAAAAAACATCTCGGAGGTATCAGAGAAAACGTGTGGCCGCCGTGGAGCTCTGTAAAGTAGTACGGGACTCATCATCATCATATTCACAGAAAGTCTGTTCTAATGACCACGAAAGCGTTAGGAATCGTCATAGCCATGAACAGAAAAAAACATCTCGGAGGTATCAGAGGAAACGTGTGGCCGCCGTGGAGCTCTGTAAAGTAGTACGGGACTCATCATCATCATATTCACAGAAAGTCTGTTCTAATGACCACGAAAGCGTTAGGAATCGTCATAGCCATGAACAGAAAAAAACATCTCGGAGGTATCAGAGGAAACGTGTGGCCGCCGTGGAGCTCTGTAAAGTAGTACGGGTCTCATCATCATCATATTCACAGAAAGTCTGTTCTAATGACCACGAAAGCGTTAGGAATCGTCATAGCCATGAACAGAAAAAAACATCTCGGAGGTATCAGAGGAAACGTGTGGCCGCCGTGGAGCTCTGTAAAGTAGTACGGGACTCATCATCATCATATTCACAGAAAGTCTGTTCTAATGACCACGAAAGCGTTAGGAATCGTCATAGCCATGAACAGAAAAAAACATCTCGGAGGTATCAGAGGAAACGTGTGGCCGCCGTGGAGCTCTGTAAAGTAGTACGGGACTCATCATCATCATATTCACAGAAAGTCTGTTCTAATGACCACGAAAGCGTTAGGAATCGTCATAGCCATGAACAGAAAAAAACATCTCGGAGGTATCAGAGGAAACGTGTGGCCGCCGTGGAGCTCTGTAAAGTAGTACGGGACTCATCATCATCATATTCACAGAAAGTCTGTTCTAATGACCACGAAAGCGTTAGGAATCGTCATAGCCATGAACAGAAAAAAACATCTCGGAGGTATCAGAGGAAACGTGTGGCCGCCGTGGAGCTCTGTAAAGTAGTACGGGACTCATCATCATCATATTCACAGAAAGTCTGTTCTAATGACCACGAAAGCGTTAGGAATCGTCATAGCCATGAACAGAAAAAAACATCTCGGAGGTATCAGAGGAAACGTGTGGCCGCCGTGGAGCTCTGTAAAGTAGTACGGGACTCATCATCATCATATTCACAGAAAGTCTGTTCTAATGACCACGAAAGCGTTAGGAATCGTCATAGCCATGAACAGAAAAAAACATCTCGGAGGTATCAGAGGAAACGTGTGGCCGCCGTGGAGCTCTGTAAAGTAGTACGGGACTCATCATCATCATATTCACAGAAAGTCTGTTCTAATGACCACGAAAGCGTTAGGAATCGTCATAGCCATGAACAGAAAAAAACATCTCGGAGGTATCAGAGGAAACGTGTGGCCGCCGTGGAGCTCTGTAAAGTAGTACGGGACTCATCATCATCATATTCACAGAAAGTCTGTTCTAATGACCACGAAAGCGTTAGGAATCGTCATAGCCATGAACAGAAAAAAACATCTCGGAGGTATCAGAGGAAACGTGTGGCCGCCGTGGAGCTCTGTAAAGTAGTACGGGACTCATCATCATCATATTCACAGAAAGTCTGTTCTAATGACCACGAAAGCGTTAGGAATCGTCATAGCCATGAACAGAAAAAAACATCTCGGAGGTATCAGAGGAAACGTGTGGCCGCCGCGGAGCTCTGTAAAGTAGTACGGGACTCATCATCATCATATTCACAGAAAGTCTGTTCTAATGACCACGAAAGCGTTAGGAATCGTCATAGCCATGAACAGAAAAAAACATCTCGGAGGTATCAGAGGAAACGTGTGGCCGCCGTGGAGCTCTGTAAAGTAGTACGGGACTCATCATCATCATATTCACAGAAAGTCTGTTCTAATGACCACGAAAGCGTTAGGAATCGTCATAGCCATGAACAGAAAAAAACATCTCGGAGGTATCAGAGGAAACGTGTGGCCGCCGCGGAGCTCTGTAAAGTAGTACGGGACTCATCATCATCATATTCACAGAAAGTCTGTTCTAATGACCACGAAAGCGTTAGGAATCGTCATAGCCATGAACAGAAAAAAACATCTCGGAGGTATCAGAGGAAACGTGTGGCCGCCGTGGAGCTCTGTAAAGTAGTACGGGACTCATCATCATCATATTCACAGAAAGTCTGTTCTAATGACCACGAAAGCGTTAGGAATCGTCATAGCCATGAACAGAAAAAAACATCTCGGAGGTATCAGAGGAAACGTGTGGCCGCCGTGGAGCTCTGTAAAGTAGTACGGGACTCATCATCATCATATTCACAGAAAGTCTGTTCTAATGACCACGAAAGCGTTAGGAATCGTCATAGCCATGAACAGAAAAAAACATCTCGGAGGTATCAGAGGAAACGTGTGGCCGCCGTGGAGCTCTGTAAAGTAGTACGGGACTCATCATCATCATATTCACAGAAAGTCTGTTCTAATGACCACGAAAGCGTTAGGAATCGTCATAGCCATGAACAGAAAAAAACATCTCGGAGGTATCAGAGGAAACGTGTGGCCGCCGTGGAGCTCTGTAAAGTAGTACGGGACTCATCATCATCATATTCACAGAAAGTCTGTTCTAATGACCACGAAAGCGTTAGGAATCGTCATAGCCATGAACAGAAAAAAACATCTCGGAGGTATCAGAGGAAACGTGTGGCCGCCGCGGAGCTCTGTAAAGTAGTACGGGACTCATCATCATCATATTCACAGAAAGTCTGTTCTAATGACCACGAAAGCGTTAGGAATCGTCATAGCCATGAACAGAAAAAAACATCTCGGAGGTATCAGAGGAAACGTGTGGCCGCCGCGGAGCTCTGTAAAGTAGTACGGGACTCATCATCATCATATTCACAGAAAGTCTGTTCTAATGACCACGAAAGCGTTACGAAACGTCATAGCCATGAAAAGAAAAAAACATCTCGGAGGTATCAGAGGAAACGTGTGGCCGCCACGGAGCTCTGTAAAGTAGTACGGGACTCATCATCATCATATTCACAGAAAGTCTGTTCTAATGACCACGAAAGCGTTACGAAACGTCATAGCCATGAACAGAAAAAAACATCTCGGAGGTATCAGAGGAAACGTGTGGCCGCCGCGGAGCTCTGTAAAGTAGTACGGGACTCATCATCATCATATTCACAGAAGGTCTGTTCTAATGACCACGAAAGCGTTAGGAATCGTCATAGCCATGAACAGAAAAAAAATCTCGGAGGTATCAGAGGAAACTTGTGGCCGCCACGGAGCTCTGTAAAGTAGTACCGGACTCATCATCATCATATTCACAGAAGGTCTGTTCTAATGATCACGAAAGCGTTAGGAATCGTCATAGCCATGAACAGAAAAAAACATCTCGGAGGTATCAGAGGAAACTTGTGGCCGCCGCGGAGCTCTGTAAAGTAGTACGGGACTCATCATCATCATATTCACAGAAGGTCTGTTCTAATGACCACGAAAGCGTTAGGAATCGTCATAGCCATGAACAGAAAAAAACATCTCGGAGGTATCAGAGGAAACGTGTGGCCGCCGCGGAGCACTGTAAAGTAGTACGGGACTCATCATCATCATATTCACAGAAGGTCTGTTCTAATGACCACGAAAGCGTTAGGAATCGTCATAGCCATGAACAGAAAAAAACATCTCGGAGGTATCAGAGGAAACGTGTGGCCGCTGCGGAGCTCTGTAAAGTAGTACGGGACTCATCATCATCATATTCACAGAAAGTCTGTTCTAATGACCACGAAAGCGTTAGGAATCGTCATAGCCATGAACAGAAAAAAACATCTCGGAGGTATCAGAGGAAACGTGTGGCCGCCACGGAGCTCTGTAAAGTAAAACGGGACTCATCATCATCATATTCACAGAAAGTCTGTTCTAATGACCACGAAAGCGTTAGGAATCGTCATAGCCATGAACAGAAAAAAACATCTCGGAGGTATCAGAGGAAACGTGTGGCCGCCACGGAGCTCTGTAAAGTAGTACGGGACTCATCATCATCATATTCACAGAAAGTCTGTTCTAATGACCACGAAAGCGTTAGGAATCGTCATAGCCATGAACAGAAAAAAACATCTCGGAGGTATCAGAGGAAACGTGTGGCCGCTGCGGAGCTCTGTAAAGTAGTACGGGACTCATCATCATCATATTCACAGAAGGTCTGTTCTAATGACCACGAAAGCGTTAGGAATCGTCATAGCCATGAACAGAAAAAAACATCTCGGAGGTATCAGAGGAAACGTGTGGCCGCCACGGAGCTCTGTAAAGTAGTACGGGACTCATCATCATCATATTCACAGAAAGTCTGTTCTAATGACCACGAAAGCGTTAGGAATCGTCATAGCCATGAACAGAAAAAAACATCTCGGAGGTATCAGAGGAAACGTGTGGCCGCCGCGGAGCTCTGTAAAGTAGTACGGGACTCATCATCATCATATTCACAGAAAGTCTGTTCTAATGACCACGAAAGCGTTACGAAACGTCATAGCCATGAACAGAAAAAAACATCTCGGAGGTATCAGAGGAAACGTGTGGCCGCCGCGGAGCTCTGTAAAGTAGTACGGGACTCATCATCATCATATTCACAGAAAGTCTGTTCTAATGACCACGAAAGCGTTAGGAATCGTCATAGCCATGAACAGAAAAAAACATCTCGGAGGTATCAGAGGAAACGTGTGGCCGCTGCGGAGCTCTGTAAAGTAGTACGGGACTCATCATCATCATATTCACAGAAGGTCTGTTCTAATGACCACGAAAGCGTTAGGAATCGTCATAGCCATGAACAGAAAAAAACATCTCGGAGGTATCAGAGGAAACGTGTGGCCGCCACGGAGCTCTGTAAAGTAGTACGGGACTCATCATCATCATATTCACAGAAAGTCTGTTCTAATGACCACGAAAGCGTTAGGAATCGTCATAGCCATGAACAGAAAAAAACATCTCGGAGGTATCAGAGGAAACGTGTGGCCGCCGCGGAGCTCTGTAAAGTAGTACGGGACTCATCATCATCATATTCACAGAAAGTCTGTTCTAATGACCACGAAAGCGTTACGAAACGTCATAGCCATGAACAGAAAAAAACATCTCGGAGGTATCAGAGGAAACATGTGGCCGCCGCGGAGCTCTGTAAAGTAGTACGGGGCTCATCATCATCATATTCACAGAAGGTCTGTTCTAATGACCACGAAAGCGTTAGGAATCGTCATAGCCATGAACAGAAAAAAAATCTCGGAGGTATCAGAGGAAACTTGTGGCCGCCACGGAGCTCTGTAAAGTAGTACCGGACTCATCATCATCATATTCACAGAAGGTCTGTTCTAATGATCACGAAAGCGTTAGGAATCGTCATAGCCATGAACAGAAAAAAAATCTCGGACGTATCAGAGGAAACGTGTGGCCGCCGCGGAACTCTGTAAAGTAGTACGGGACTCATCATCATCATATTCACAGAAAGTCTGCTCTAATTCCCACGAAAGCGTTGGGAATCGTCATAGCCATGAACAGAAAAAAACATCTCGAAGGTATCAGAGGAAACGTGTGGCCGCCACGGAGCTCTGTAAAGTAGTACGGGACTCATCATCATCATATTCACAGAAAGTCTGTTCTAATGACCACGAAAGCGTTAGGAATCGTCATAGCCATGAACAGAAAAAAACATCTCGGAGGTATCAGAGGAAACGTGTGGCTGCCGTGGAGCTCTGTAAAGTAGTACGGGACTCATCATCATCATATTCACAGAAAGTCTGTTCTAATGACCACGAAAGCGTTAGGAATCGTCATAGCCATGAACAGAAAAAAACATCTCGGAGGTATCAGAGGAAACGTGTGGCCGCCGCGGAGCTCTGTAAAGTAGTACGGGACTCATCATCATCATATTCACAGAAAGTCTGTTCTAATGACCACGAAAGCGTTAGGAATCGTCATAGCCATGAACAGAAAAAAACATCTCGGAGGTATCAGAGGAAACGTGTGGCCGCCGTGGAGCTCTGTAAAGTAGTACGGGACTCATCATCATCATATTCACAGAAAGTCTGTTCTAATGACCACGAAAGCGTTAGGAATCGTCATAGCCATGAACAGAAAAAAACATCTCGGAGGTATCAGAGGAAACGTGTGGCCGCCGTGGAGCTCTGTAAAGTAGTACGGGACTCATCATCATCATATTCACAGAAAGTCTGTTCTAATGATCACGAAAGCGTTAGGAATCGTCATAGCCATGAACAGAAAAAAAATCTCGGAGGTATCAGAGGAAACTTGTGGCCGCCACGGAGCTCTGTAAAGTAGTACCGGACTCATCATCATCATATTCACAGAAGGTCTGTTCTAATGATCACGAAAGCGTTAGGAATCGTCATAGCCATGAACAGAAAAAAAATCTCGGACGTATCAGAGGAAACGTGTGGCCGCCGCGGAGCTCTGTAAAGTAGTACGGGACTCATCATCATCATATTCACAGAAGGTCTGTTCTAATGACCACGAAAGCGTTAGGAATCGTCATAGCCATGAACAGAAAAAAACATCTCGAAGGTATCAGAGGAAACGTGTGGCCGCCACGGAGCTCTGTAAAGTAGTACGGGACTCATCATCATCATATTCACAGAAAGTCTGTTCTAATGACCACGAAAGCGTTAGGAATCGTCATAGCCATGAACAGAAAAAAACATCTCGGAGGTATCAGAGGAAACGTGTGTCCGCCGCGGAGCTCTGTAAAGTAGTACGGGACTCATCATCATCATATTCACAGAAGGTCTGTTCTAATGACCACGAAAGCGTTAGGAATCGTCATAGCCATGAACAGAAAAAAACATCTCGGAGGTATCAGAGGAAACATGTGGCCGCCGCGGAGCTCTGTAAAGTAGTACGGGGCTCATCATCATCATATTCACAGAAGGTCTGTTCTAATGACCACGAAAGCGTTAGGAATCGTCATAGCCATGAACAGAAAAAAAATCTCGGAGGTATCAGAGGAAACTTGTGGCCGCCACGGAGCTCTGTAAAGTAGTACCGGACTCATCATCATCATATTCACAGAAGGTCTGTTCTAATGATCACGAAAGCGTTAGGAATCGTCATAGCCATGAACAGAAAAAAAATCTCGGACGTATCAGAGGAAACGTGTGGCCGCCGCGGAGCTCTGTAAAGTAGTACGGGACTCATCATCATCATATTCACAGAAGGTCTGTTCTAATGACCACGAAAGCGTTAGGAATCGTCATAGCCATGAACAGAAAAAAACATCTCGGAGGTATCAGAGGAAACGTGTGTCCGCCGTGGAGCTCTGTAAAGTAGTACGGGACTCATCATCATCATATTCACAGAAGGTCTGTTCTAATGACCACGAAAGCGTTAGGAATCGTCATAGCCATGAACAGAAAAAAACATCTCGGAGGTATCAGAGGAAACGTGTGTCCGCCGCGGAGCTCTGTAAAGTAGTACAGGACTCATCATCATCATATTCACAGAAAGTCTGTTCTAATGACCACGAAAGCGTTAGGAATCGTCATAGCCATGAACAGAAAAAAACATCTCGGAGGTATCAGAGGAAACGTGTGGCCGCCGTGGAGCTCTGTAAAGTAGTACGGGACTCATCATCATCATATTCACAGAAAGTCTGTTCTAATGACCACGAAAGCGTTAGGAATCGTCATAGCCATGAACAGAAAAAAACATCTCGGAGGTATCAGAGGAAACGTGTGGCCGCCGTGGAGCTCTGTAAAGTAGTACGGGACTCATCATCATCATATTCACAGAAGGTCTGTTCTAATGACCACGAAAGCGTTAGGAATCGTCATAGCCATGAACAGAAAAAAACATCTCGGAGGTATCAGAGGAAACGTGTGTCCGCCGTGGAGCTCTGTAAAGTAGTACGGGACTCATCATCATCATATTCACAGAAGGTCTGTTCTAATGACCACGAAAGCGTTAGGAATCGTCATAGCCATGAACAGAAAAAAACATCTCGGAGGTATCAGAGGAAACGTGTGGCCGCCGTGGAGCTCTGTAAAGTAGTACGGGACTCATCATCATCATATTCACAGAAAGTCTGTTCTAATGACCACGAAAGCGTTAGGAATCGTCATAGCCATGAACAGAAAAAAACATCTCGGAGGTATCAGAGGAAACGTGTGGCCGCCGTGGAGCTCTGTAAAGTAGTACGGGACTCATCATCATCATATTCACAGAAGGTCTGTTCTAATGACCACGAAAGCGTTAGGAATCGTCATAGCCATGAACAGAAAAAAACATCTCGGAGGTATCAGAGGAAACGTGTGTCCGCCGTGGAGCTCTGTAAAGTAGTACGGGACTCATCATCATCATATTCACAGAAAGTCTGTTCTAATGACCACGAAAGCGTTAGGAATCGTCATAGCCATGAACAGAAAAAAACATCTCGGAGGTATCAGAGGAAACGTGTGGCCGCCGCGGAGCTCTGTAAAGTAGTACGGGACTCATCATCATCATATTCACAGAAGGTCTGTTCTAATGACCACGAAAGCGTTAGGAATCGTCATAGCCATGAACAGAAAAAAACATCTCGGAGGTATCAGAGGAAACGTGTGGCCGCCGTGGAGCTCTGTAAAGTAGTACGGGACTCATCATCATCATATTCACAGAAAGTCTGTTCTAATGACCACGAAAGCGTTAGGAATCGTCATAGCCATGAACAGAAAAAAACATCTCGGAGGTATCAGAGGAAACGTGTGGCCGCCGTGGAGCTCTGTAAAGTAGTACGGGACTCATCATCATCATATTCACAGAAAGTCTGTTCTAATGACCACGAAAGCGTTAGGAATCGTCATAGCCATGAACAGAAAAAAACATCTCGGAGGTATCAGAGGAAACGTGTGGCCGCCGCGGAGCTCTGTAAAGTAGTACGGGACTCATCATCATCATATTCACAGAAGGTCTGTTCTAATGACCACGAAAGCGTTAGGAATCGTCATAGCCATGAACAGAAAAAAACATCTCGGAGGTATCAGAGGAAACGTGTGGCCGCCGTGGAGCTCTGTAAAGTAGTACGGGACTCATCATCATCATATTCACAGAAGGTCTGTTCTAATGACCACGAAAGCGTTAGGAATCGTCATAGCCATGAACAGAAAAAAACATCTCGGAGGTATCAGAGGAAACGTGTGTCCGCCGTGGAGCTCTGTAAAGTAGTACGGGACTCATCATCATCATATTCACAGAAAGTCTGTTCTAATGACCACGAAAGCCTTAGGAATCGTCATAGCCATGAACAGAAAAAAACATCTCGGAGGTATCAGAGGAAACGTGTGGCCGCCGTGGAGCTCTGTAAAGTAGTACGGGACTCATCATCATCATATTCACAGAAAGTCTGTTCTAATGACCACGAAAGCGTTAGGAATCGTCATAGCCATGAACAGAAAAAAACATCTCGGAGGTATCAGAGGAAACGTGTGGCCGCCGTGGAGCTCTGTAAAGTAGTACGGGACTCATCATCATCATATTCACAGAAAGTCTGTTCTAATGACCACGAAAGCGTTAGGAATCGTCATAGCCATGAACAGAAAAAAACATCTCGGAGGTATCAGAGGAAACGTGTGGCCGCCGTGGAGCTCTGTAAAGTAGTACGGGACTCATCATCATCATATTCACAGAAAGTCTGTTCTAATGACCACGAAAGCGTTAGGAATCGTCATAGCCATGAACAGAAAAAAACATCTCGGAGGTATCAGAGGAAACGTGTGGCCGCCGTGGAGCTCTGTAAAGTAGTACGGGACTCATCATCATCATATTCACAGAAGGTCTGTTCTAATGACCACGAAAGCGTTAGGAATCGTCATAGCCATGAACAGAAAAAAACATCTCGGAGGTATCAGAGGAAACGTGTGGCCGCCGTGGAGCTCTGTAAAGTAGTACGGGACTCATCATCATCATATTCACAGAAAGTCTGTTCTAATGACCACGAAAGCGTTAGGAATCGTCATAGCCATGAACAGAAAAAAACATCTCGGAGGTATCAGAGGAAACGTGTGGCCGCCGTGGAGCTCTGTAAAGTAGTACGGGACTCATCATCATCATATTCACAGAAAGTCTGTTCTAATGACCACGAAAGCGTTAGGAATCGTCATAGCCATGAACAGAAAAAAACATCTCGGAGGTATCAGAGGAAACGTGTGGCCGCCGTGGAGCTCTGTAAAGTAGTACGGGACTCATCATCATCATATTCACAGAAAGTCTGTTCTAATGACCACGAAAGCGTTAGGAATCGTCATAGCCATGAACAGAAAAAAACATCTCGGAGGTATCAGAGGAAACGTGTGGCCGCCGCGGAGCTCTGTAAAGTAGTACGGGACTCATCATCATCATATTCACAGAAGGTCTGTTCTAATGACCACGAAAGCGTTAGGAATCGTCATAGCCATGAACAGAAAAAAACATCTCGGAGGTATCAGAGGAAACGTGTGGCCGCCGTGGAGCTCTGTAAAGTAGTACGGGACTCATCATCATCATATTCACAGAAAGTCTGTTCTAATGACCACGAAAGCGTTAGGAATCGTCATAGCCATGAACAGAAAAAAACATCTCGGAGGTATCAGAGGAAACGTGTGGCCGCCGTGGAGCTCTGTAAAGTAGTACGGGACTCATCATCATCATATTCACAGAAGGTCTGTTCTAATGACCACGAAAGCGTTAGGAATCGTCATAGCCATGAACAGAAAAAAACATCTCGGAGGTATCAGAGGAAACGTGTGTCCGCCGTGGAGCTCTGTAAAGTAGTACGGGACTCATCATCATCATATTCACAGAAAGTCTGTTCTAATGACCACGAAAGCCTTAGGAATCGTCATAGCCATGAACAGAAAAAAACATCTCGGAGGTATCAGAGGAAACGTGTGGCCGCCGTGGAGCTCTGTAAAGTAGTACGGGACTCATCATCATCATATTCACAGAAAGTCTGTTCTAATGACCACGAAAGCGTTAGGAATCGTCATAGCCATGAACAGAAAAAAACATCTCGGAGGTATCAGAGGAAACGTGTGTCCGCCGTGGAGCTCTGTAAAGTAGTACGGGACTCATCATCATCATATTCACAGAAAGTCTGTTCTAATGACCACGAAAGCGTTAGGAATCGTCATAGCCATGAACAGAAAAAAACATCTCGGAGGTATCAGAGGAAACGTGTGGCCGCCGCGGAGCTCTGTAAAGTAGTACGGGACTCATCATCATCATATTCACAGAAGGTCTGTTCTAATGACCACGAAAGCGTTAGGAATCGTCATAGCCATGAACAGAAAAAAACATCTCGGAGGTATCAGAGGAAACGTGTGGCCGCCGTGGAGCTCTGTAAAGTAGTACGGGACTCATCATCATCATATTCACAGAAGGTCTGTTCTAATGACCACGAAAGCGTTAGGAATCGTCATAGCCATGAACAGAAAAAAACATCTCGGAGGTATCAGAGGAAACGTGTGTCCGCCGTGGAGCTCTGTAAAGTAGTACGGGACTCATCATCATCATATTCACAGAAAGTCTGTTCTAATGACCACGAAAGCCTTAGGAATCGTCATAGCCATGAACAGAAAAAAACATCTCGGAGGTATCAGAGGAAACGTGTGGCCGCCGTGGAGCTCTGTAAAGTAGTACGGGACTCATCATCATCATATTCACAGAAAGTCTGTTCTAATGACCACGAAAGCGTTAGGAATCGTCATAGCCATGAACAGAAAAAAACATCTCGGAGGTATCAGAGGAAACGTGTGTCCGCCGTGGAGCTCTGTAAAGTAGTACGGGACTCATCATCATCATATTCACAGAAAGTCTGTTCTAATGACCACGAAAGCGTTAGGAATCGTCATAGCCATGAACAGAAAAAAACATCTCGGAGGTATCAGAGGAAACGTGTGGCCGCCGCGGAGCTCTGTAAAGTAGTACGGGACTCATCATCATCATATTCACAGAAGGTCTGTTCTAATGACCACGAAAGCGTTAGGAATCGTCATAGCCATGAACAGAAAAAAACATCTCGGAGGTATCAGAGGAAACGTGTGGCCGCCGTGGAGCTCTGTAAAGTAGTACGGGACTCATCATCATCATATTCACAGAAGGTCTGTTCTAATGACCACGAAAGCGTTAGGAATCGTCATAGCCATGAACAGAAAAAAACATCTCGGAGGTATCAGAGGAAACGTGTGTCCGCCGTGGAGCTCTGTAAAGTAGTACGGGACTCATCATCATCATATTCACAGAAAGTCTGTTCTAATGACCACGAAAGCGTTAGGAATCGTCATAGCCATGAACAGAAAAAAACATCTCGGAGGTATCAGAGGAAACGTGTGTCCGCCGTGGAGCTCTGTAAAGTAGTACGGGACTCATCATCATCATATTCACAGAAAGTCTGTTCTAATGACCACGAAAGCGTTAGGAATCGTCATAGCCATGAACAGAAAAAAACATCTCGGAGGTATCAGAGGAAACGTGTGTCCGCCGTGGAGCTCTGTAAAGTAGTACGGGACTCATCATCATCATATTCACAGAAAGTCTGTTCTAATGACCACGAAAGCGTTAGGAATCGTCATAGCCATGAACAGAAAAAAACATCTCGGAGGTATCAGAGGAAACGTGTGTCCGCCGTGGAGCTCTGTAAAGTAGTACGGGACTCATCATCATCATATTCACAGAAGGTCTGTTCTAATGACCACGAAAGCGTTAGGAATCGTCATAGCCATGAACAGAAAAAAACATCTCGGAGGTATCAGAGGAAACGTGTGTCCGCCGTGGAGCTCTGTAAAGTAGTACGGGACTCATCATCATCATATTCACAGAAAGTCTGTTCTAATGACCACGAAAGCGTTAGGAATCGTCATAGCCATGAACAGAAAAAAACATCTCGGAGGTATCAGAGGAAACGTGTGTCCGCCGTGGAGCTCTGTAAAGTAGTACGGGACTCATCATCATCATATTCACAGAAGGTCTGTTCTAATGACCACGAAAGCGTTAGGAATCGTCATAGCCATGAACAGAAAAAAACATCTCGGAGGTATCAGAGGAAACGTGTGTCCGCCGTGGAGCTCTGTAAAGTAGTACGGGACTCATCATCATCATATTCACAGAAAGTCTGTTCTAATGACCACGAAAGCCTTAGGAATCGTCATAGCCATGAACAGAAAAAAACATCTCGGAGGTATCAGAGGAAACGTGTGGCCGCCGCGGAGCTCTGTAAAGTAGTACGGGACTCATCATCATCATATTCACAGAAAGTCTGTTCTAATGACCACGAAAGCGTTAGGAATCGTCATAGCCATGAACAGAAAAAAACATCTCGGAGGTATCAGAGGAAAAGTGTGGCCGCCGTGGAGCTCTGTAAAGTAGTACGGGACTCATCACCATCATATTCACAGAAAGTCTGTTCTAATGACCACGAAAGCGTTAGGAATCGTCATAGCCATGAACAGAAAAAAACATCTCGGAGGTATCAGAGGAAACGTGTGGCCGCCGTGGAGCTCTGTAAAGTAGTACGGGACTCATCATCATCATATTCACAGAAGGTCTGTTCTAATGACCACGAAAGCGTTAGGAATCGTCATAGCCATGAACAGAAAAAAACATCTCGGAGGTATCAGAGGAAACGTGTGGCCGCCGTGGAGCTCTGTAAAGTAGTACGGGACTCATCACCATCATATTCACAGAAAGTCTGTTCTAATGACCACGAAAGCGTTAGGAATCGTCATAGCCATGAACAGAAAAAAACATCTCGGAGGTATCAGAGGAAACGTGTGGCCGCCGTGGAGCTCTGTAAAGTAGTACGGGACTCATCACCATCATATTCACAGAAAGTCTGTTCTAATGACCACGAAAGCGTTAGGAATCGTCATAGCCATGAACAGAAAAAAACATCTCGGAGGTATCAGAGGAAACGTGTGGCCGCCGTGGAGCTCTGTAAAGTAGTACGGGACTCATCATCATCATATTCACAGAAGGTCTGTTCTAATGACCACGAAAGCGTTAGGAATCGTCATAGCCATGAACAGAAAAAAACATCTCGGAGGTATCAGAGGAAACGTGTGTCCGCCGTGGAGCTCTGTAAAGTAGTACGGGACTCATCATCATCATATTCACAGAAGGTCTGTTCTAATGACCACGAAAGCGTTAGGAATCGTCATAGCCATGAACAGAACAAAACATCTCGGAGGTATCAGAGGAAACGTGTGGCCGCCGTGGAGCTCTGTAATGTAGTACGGGACTCATCATCATCATATTCACAGAAAGTCTGTTCTAATGACCACGAAAGCGTTAGGAATCGTCATAGCCATGAACAGAAAAAAACATCTCGGAGGTATCAGAGGAAACGTGTGGCCGCCGTGGAGCTCTGTAAAGTAGTACGGGACTCATCATCATCATATTCACAGAAGGTCTGTTCTAATGACCACGAAAGCGTTAGGAATCGTCATAGCCATGAACAGAAAAAAACATCTCGGAGGTATCAGAGGAAACGTGTGGCCGCCGTGGAGCTCTGTAAAGTAGTACGGGACTCATCATCATCATATTCACAGAAAGTCTGTTCTAATGACCACGAAAGCGTTAGGAATCGTCATAGCCATGAACAGAAAAAAACATCTCGGAGGTATCAGAGGAAACGTGTGGCCGCCGTGGAGCTCTGTAAAGTAGTACGGGACTCATCATCATCATATTCACAGAAAGTCTGTTCTAATGACCACGAAAGCGTTAGGAATCGTCATAGCCATGAACAGAAAAAAACATCTCGGAGGTATCAGAGGAAACGTGTGGCCGCCGTGGAGCTCTGTAAAGTAGTACGGGACTCATCATCATCATATTCACAGAAGGTCTGTTCTAATGACCACGAAAGCGTTAGGAATCGTCATAGCCATGAACAGAAAAAAACATCTCGGAGGTATCAGAGGAAACGTGTGGCCGCCGTGGAGCTCTGTAATGTAGTACGGGACTCATCATCATCATATTCACAGAAAGTCTGTTCTAATGACCACGAAAGCGTTAGGAATCGTCATAGCCATGAACAGAAAAAAACATCTCGGAGGTATCAGAGGAAACGTGTGGCCGCCGTGGAGCTCTGTAAAGTAGTACGGGACTCATCATCATCATATTCACAGAAGGTCTGTTCTAATGACCACGAAAGCGTTAGGAATCGTCATAGCCATGAACAGAAAAAAACATCTCGGAGGTATCAGAGGAAACGTGTGGCCGCCGTGGAGCTCTGTAAAGTAGTACGGGACTCATCATCATCATATTCACAGAAAGTCTGTTCTAATGACCACGAAAGCGTTAGGAATCGTCATAGCCATGAACAGAAAAAAACATCTCGGAGGTATCAGAGGAAACGTGTGGCCGCCGTGGAGCTCTGTAAAGTAGTACGGGACTCATCATCATCATATTCACAGAAGGTCTGTTCTAATGACCACGAAAGCGTTAGGAATCGTCATAGCCATGAACAGAAAAAAACATCTCGGAGGTATCAGAGGAAACGTGTGTCCGCCGTGGAGCTCTGTAAAGTAGTACGGGACTCATCATCATCATATTCACAGAAAGTCTGTTCTAATGACCACGAAAGCCTTAGGAATCGTCATAGCCATGAACAGAAAAAAACATCTCGGAGGTATCAGAGGAAACGTGTGGCCGCCGCGGAGCTCTGTAAAGTAGTACGGGACTCATCATCATCATATTCACAGAAAGTCTGTTCTAATGACCACGAAAGCGTTAGGAATCGTCATAGCCATGAACAGAAAAAAACATCTCGGAGGTATCAGAGGAAACGTGTGGCCGCCGTGGAGCTCTGTAAAGTAGTACGGGACTCATCATCATCATATTCACAGAAAGTCTGTTCTAATGACCACGAAAGCGTTAGGAATCGTCATAGCCATGAACAGAAAAAAACATCTCGGAGGTATCAGAGGAAACGTGTGTCCGCCGCGGAGCTCTGTAAAGTAGTACGGGACTCATCATCATCATATTCACAGAAAGTCCGTTCTAATGACCACGAAAGCGTTAGGAATCGTCATAGCCATGAACAGAAAAAAACATCTCGGAGGTATCAGAGGAAACGTGTGACCGCCGCGGAGCTCTGTAAAGTAGTACGGGACTCATCATCATCATATTCACAGAAAGTCTGTTCTAATGACCACGAAAGCGTTAGGAATCGTCATAGCCATGAACAGAAAAAAACATCTCGGAGGTATCAGAGGAAACGTGTGGCCGCCGCGGAGCTCTGTAAAGTAGTACGGGACTCATCATCATCATATTCACAGAAAGTCTGTTCTAATGACCACGAAAGCGTTACGAAACGTCATAGCCATGAACAGAAAAAAACATCTCGGAGGTATCAGAGGAAACGTGTGGCCGCCGCGGAGCTCTGTAAAGTAGTACGGGACTCATCATCATCATATTCACAGAAAGTCTGTTCTAATGACCACGAAAGCGTTACGAAACGTCATAGCCATGAACAGAAAAAAACATCTCGGAGGTATCAGAGGAAACGTGTGGCCGCCACGGAGCTCTGTAAAGTAGTACGGGACTCATCATCATCATATTCACAGAAAGTCTGTTCTAATGACCACGAAAGCGTTACGAAACGTCATAGCCATGAACAGAAAAAAACATCTCGGAGGTATCAGAGGAAACGTGTGGCCGCCGCGGAGCTCTGTAAAGTAGTACGGGACTCATCATCATCATATTCACAGAAGGTCTGTTCTAATGACCACGAAAGCGTTAGGAATCGTCATAGCCATGAACAGAAAAAAAATCTCGGAGGTATCAGAGGAAACTTGTGGCCGCCACGGAGCTCTGTAAAGTAGTACCGGACTCATCATCATCATATTCACAGAAGGTCTGTTCTAATGATCACGAAAGCGTTAGGAATCGTCATAGCCATGAACAGAAAAAAACATCTCGGAGGTATCAGAGGAAACTTGTGGCCGCCGCGGAGCTCTGTAAAGTAGTACGGGACTCATCATCATCATATTCACAGAAAGTCTGTTCTAATGACCACGAAAGCGTTAGGAATCGTCATAGCCATGAACAGAAAAAAACATCTCGGAGGTATCAGAGGAAACGTGTGGCCGCCGCGGAGCTCTGTAAAGTAGTACGGGACTCATCATCATCATATTCACAGAAAGTCTGTTCTAATGACCACGAAAGCGTTACGAAACGTCATAGCCATGAACAGAAAAAAACATCTCGGAGGTATCAGAGGAAACGTGTGGCCGCCACGGAGCTCTGTAAAGTAGTACGGGACTCATCATCATCATATTCACAGAAAGTCTGTTCTAATGACCACGAAAGCGTTACGAAACGTCATAGCCATGAACAGAAAAAAACATCTCGGAGGTATCAGAGGAAACGTGTGGCCGCCGCGGAGCTCTGTAAAGTAGTACGGGACTCATCATCATCATATTCACAGAAGGTCTGTTCTAATGACCACGAAAGCGTTAGGAATCGTCATAGCCATGAACAGAAAAAAAATCTCGGAGGTATCAGAGGAAACTTGTGGCCGCCACGGAGCTCTGTAAAGTAGTACCGGACTCATCATCATCATATTCACAGAAGGTCTGTTCTAATGATCACGAAAGCGTTAGGAATCGTCATAGCCATGAACAGAAAAAAACATCTCGGAGGTATCAGAGGAAACTTGTGGCCGCCGCGGAGCTCTGTAAAGTAGTACGGGACTCATCATCATCATATTCACAGAAAGTCTGTTCTAATGACCACGAAAGCGTTAGGAATCGTCATAGCCATGAACAGAAAAAAACATCTCGGAGGTATCAGAGGAAACGTGTGGCCGCCGCGGAGCTCTGTAAAGTAGTACGGGACTCATCATCATCATATTCACAGAAAGTCTGTTCTAATGACCACGAAAGCGTTACGAAACGTCATAGCCATGAACAGAAAAAAACATCTCGGAGGTATAAGAGGAAACGTGTGGCCGCCACGGAGCTCTGTAAAGTAGTACGGGACTCATCATCATCATATTCACAGAAAGTCTGTTCTAATGACCACGAAAGCGTTACGAAACGTCATAGCCATGAACAGAAAAAAACATCTCGGAGGTATCAGAGGAAACGTGTGGCCGCCGCGGAGCTCTGTAAAGTAGTACGGGACTCATCATCATCATATTCACAGAAGGTCTGTTCTAATGACCACGAAAGCGTTAGGAATCGTCATAGCCATGAACAGAAAAAAAATCTCGGAGGTATCAGAGGAAACTTGTGGCCGCCACGGAGCTCTGTAAAGTAGTACCGGACTCATCATCATCATATTCACAGAAGGTCTGTTCTAATGATCACGAAAGCGTTAGGAATCGTCATAGCCATGAACAGAAAAAAACATCTCGGAGGTATCAGAGGAAACTTGTGGCCGCCGCGGAGCTCTGTAAAGTAGTACGGGACTCATCATCATCATATTCACAGAAGGTCTGTTCTAATGACCACGAAAGCGTTAGGAATCGTCATAGCCATGAACAGAAAAAAACATCTCGGAGGTATCAGAGGAAGCGTGTGGCCGCCGCGGAGCTCTGTAAAGTAGTACGGGACTCATCATCTTCATATTCACAGAAGGTCTGTTCTAATGACCACGAAAGCGTTAGGAATCGTCATAGCCATGAACAGAAAAAAACATCTCGGAGGTATCAGAGGAAACGTGTGGCCGCTGCGGAGCTCTGTAAAGTAGTACGGGACTCATCATCATCATATTCAGAGAAAGTCTGTTCTAATGACCACGAAAGCGTTAGGAATCGTCATAGCCATGAACAGAAAAAAACATCTCGGAGGTATCAGAGGAAACGTGTGGCCGCCACGGAGCTCTGTAAAGTAGTACGGGACTCATCATCATCATATTCACAGAAAGTCTGTTCTAATGACCACGAAAGCGTTACGAAACGTCATAGCCATGAACAGAAAAAAACATCTCGGAGGTATCAGAGGAAACGTGTGGCCGCCACGGAGCTCTGTAAAGTAGTACGGGACTCATCATCATCATATTCACAGAAAGTCTGTTCTAATGACCACGAAAGCGTTACGAAACGTCATAGCCATGAACAGAAAAAAACATCTCGGAGGTATCAGAGGAAACATGTGGCCGCCGCGGAGCTCTGTAAAGTAGTACGGGGCTCATCATCATCATATTCACAGAAGGTCTGTTCTAATGACCACGAAAGCGTTAGGAATCGTCATAGCCATGAACAGAAAAAAAATCTCGGAGGTATCAGAGGAAACTTGTGGCCGCCACGGAGCTCTGTAAAGTAGTACCGGACTCATCATCATCATATTCACAGAAGGTCTGTTCTAATGATCACGAAAGCGTTAGGAATCGTCATAGCCATGAACAGAAAAAAAATCTCGGACGTATCAGAGGAAACGTGTGGCCGCCGCGGAGCTCTGTAAAGTAGTACGGGACTCATCATCATCATATTCACAGAAGGTCTGTTCTAATGACCACGAAAGCGTTAGGAATCGTCATAGCCATGAATAGAAAAAAACATCTCGGAGGTATCAGAGGAAACGTGTGGCCGCCGCGGAACTCTGTAAAGTAGTACGGGACTCATCATCATCATATTCACAGAAAGTCTGCTCTAATTCCCACGAAAGCGTTAGGAATCGTCATAGCCATGAACAGAAAAAAACATCTCGAAGGTATCAGAGGAAACGTGTGGCCGCCACGGAGCTCTGTAAAGTAGTACGGGACTCATCATCATCATATTCACAGAAAGTCTGTTCTAATGACCACGAAAGCGTTAGGAATCGTCATAGCCATGAACAGAAAAAAACATCTCGGAGGTATCAGAGGAAACGTGTGGCCGCCACGGAGCTCTGTAAAGTAGTACGGGACTGATCATCATCATATTCACAGAAGGTCTGTTCTAATGATCACGAAAGCGTTAGGAATCGTCCTAGCCATGAACAGAAAAAACATCTCGGAGGTATCAGAGGAAACGTGTGGCCGCTGCGGAGCTCTGTAAAGTAGTACGGGACTCATCATCATCATATTCACAGAAGGTCTGTTCTAATGACCACGAAAGCGTTAGGAATCGTCATAGCCATGAACAGAAAAAAACATCTCGGAGGTATCAGAGGAAACGTGTGGCCGCCGCGGAGCTCTGTAAAGTAGTACGGGACTCATCATCATCATATTCACAGAAAGTCTGTTCTAATGACCACGAAAGCATTAGGAATCGTCATAGCCATGAACAGAAAAAAACATCTCGGAGGCATCAGAGGAAACGTGTGGCCGCCATGGAGCTCTGTAAAGTAGTACGGGACTCATCATCATCATATTCACAGAAAGTCTGTTCTAATGACCAAGAAAGCGTTAGGAATCGTCATAGCCATGAACAGAAAAAAACATGTCGGAGGTATCAGAGGAAACGTGTGGCCGCCACGGAGCTCTGTAAAGTAGTACGGGACTCATCATCATCATATTCACAGAAGGTCTGTTCTAATGACCACGAAAGCGTTAGGAATCGTCATAGCCATGAACAGAAAAAAACATCTCGGATGTATCAGAGGAAACGTGTGGCCGCCACGGAGCTCTGTAAAGTAGTACGGGACTCATCATCATCATATTCACAGAAAGTCTGTTCTAATGACCACGAAAGCGTTAGGAATCGTCATAGCCATGAACAGAAAAAAACATCTCGGAGGTATCAGAGGAAACGTGTGGCCGCCACGGAGCTCTGTAAAGTAGTACGGGACTCATCATCATCATATTCACAGAAAGTCTGTTCTAATGACCACGAAAGCGTTAGGAATCGTCATAGCCATGAACAGAAAAAAACATCTCGGAGGTATCAGAGGAAACGTGTGGCCGCCACGGAGCTCTGTAAAGTAGTACGGGACTCATCATCATCATATTCACAGAAGGTCTGTTCTAATGACCACGAAAGCGTTAGGAATCGTCATAGCCATGAACAGAAAAAAACATCTCGGAGGTATCAGAGGAAACATGTGGCCGCCGCGGAGCTCTGTAAAGTAGTACGGGACTCATCATCATCATATTCACAGAAGGTCTGTTTTAATGACCACGAAAGCGTTAGGAATCGTCATAGTCATGAACAGAAAAAAACATCTCGGAGGTATCAGAGGAAACATGTGGCCGCCGCGGAGCTCTGTAAAGTAGTACGGGACTCATCATCATCATATTCACAGAAGGTCTGTTCTAATGACCAAGAAAGCGTTAGGAATCGCCATAGCCATGAACAGAAAAAAACTTCTCGGGGGTATCAGAGGAAACGTGTGGCCGCCGCGGAGCTCTGTAAAGTAGTACGGGACTCATCATCATCATATTCACAGAAAGTCTGTTCTAATGACCACGAAAGCGTTAGGAATCGTCATAGCCATGAACAGAAAAAAACTTCTTGGAGGTATCAGAGGAAACATGTGGCCGCCGCGGAGCTCTGTAAAGTAGTACGGGACTGATCATCATCATATTCACAGAAGGTCTGTTCTAATGACCACGAAAGCGTTAGGAATCGTCATAGCCATGAACAGAAAAAAACATCTCGGAGGTATCAGAGGAAACGTGTGGCCGCCGCGGAGCTCTGTAAAGTAGTACGGGACTCATCATCATCATATTCACAGAAGGTCTGTTCTAATGACCACGAAAGCGTTAGGAATCGTCATAGCCATGAACAGAAAAAAACATCTCGGAGGTATCAGAGGAAACATGTGGCCGCCACGTAGCTCTGTAAAGTAGTACGGGACTCATCATCACCATATTCACAGAAGGTCTGTTCTAATGACCACGAAAGCGTTAGGAATCGTCATAGCCATGAACAGAAAAAAACATCTCGGATGTATCAGAGGAAACGTGTGGCCGCCACGGAGCTCTGTAAAGTAGTACGGGACTCATCATCATCATATTCACAGAAAGTCTGTTCTAATGACCACGAAAGCGTTAGGAATCATAATAGCCATGAAAAGATAAAAACATCTCGGACGTATCAGAGGAAACGTGTGGCCGCCGCGGAGCTCTGTAAAGTAGTACGGGACTCATCATCATCATATTCACAGAAGGTCTGTTCTAATGACCACGAAAGCGTTAGGAATCGTCATAGCCATGAACAGAAAAAAACATCTCGGAGGTATCAGAGGAAACGTGTGGCTGCCGCGGAGCTCTGTAAAGTAGTACGGGACTCATCATCATCATATTCACAGAAAGTCTGTTCTAATGACCACGAAAGCGTTAGGAATCGTCATAGCCATGAACAGAAAAAAACATCTCGGAGGCATCAGAGGAAACGTGTGGCCGCCATGGAGCTCTGTAAAGTAGTACGGGACTCATCATCATCATATTCACAGAAAGTCTGTTCTAATGACCAAGAAACGTTAGGAATCGTCATAGCCATGAACAGAAAAAAACATGTCGGAGGTATCAGAGGAAACGTGTGGCCGCCACGGAGCTCTGTAAAGTAGTACGGGACTCATCATCATCATATTCACAGAAGGTCTGTTCTAATGACCACGAAAGCGTTAGGAATCGTCATAGCCATGAACAGAAAAAAACATCTCGGATGTATCAGAGGAAACGTGTGGCCGCCACGGAGCTCTGTAAAGTAGTACGGGACTCATCATCATCATATTCACAGAAAGTCTGTTCCAATGACCACGAAAGTGTTAGGAATCGTCATAGCCATGAACAGAAAAAAACATCTCGGAGGTATCAGAGGAAACGTGTGGCCGCCACGGAGCTCTGTAAAGTAGTACGGGACTCATCATCATCATATTCACAGAAAGTCTGTTCTAATGACCACGAAAGCGTTAGGAATCGTCATAGCCATGAACAGAAAAAAACATCTCGGAGGTATCAGAGGAAACGTGTGGCCGCCACGGAGCTCTGTAAGGTAGTACGGGACTCATCATCATCATATTCACAGAAGGTCTGTTCTAATGACCACGAAAGCGTTAGGAATCGCCATAGCCATGAACAGAAAAAAACTTCTCGGGGGTATCAGAGGAAACGTGTGGCCGCCGCGGAGCTCTGTAAAGTAGTACGGGACTCATCATCATCATATTCACAGAAAGTCTGTTCTAATGACCACGAAAGCGTTAGGAATCGTCATAGCCATGAACAGAAAAAAACTTCTTGGAGGTATCAGAGGAAACATGTGGCCGCCGCGGAGCTCTGTAAAGTAGTACGGGACTGATCATCATCATATTCACAGAAGGTCTGTTCTAATGACCACGAAAGCGTTAGGAATCGTCATAGCCATGAACAGAAAAAAACATCTCGGAGGTATCAGAGGAAACGTGTGGCCGCCGCGGAGCTCTGTAAAGTAGTACGGGACTCATCATCATCATATTCACAGAAGGTCTGTTCTAATGACCACGAAAGCGTTAGGAATCGTCATAGCCATGAACAGAAAAAAACATCTCGGAGGTATCAGAGGAAACATGTGGCCGCCACGTAGCTCTGTAAAGTAGTACGGGACTCATCATCACCATATTCACAGAAGGTCTGTTCTAATGACCACGAAAGCGTTAGGAATCGTCGTAGCCATGAACAGAAAAAAACATCTCGGATGTATCAGAGGAAACGTGTGGCCGCCACGGAGCTCTGTAAAGTAGTACGGGACTCATCATCATCATATTCACAGAAAGTCTGTTCTAATGACCACGAAAGCGTTAGGAATCATAATAGCCATGAAAAGATAAAAACATCTCGGACGTATCAGAGGAAACGTGTGGCCGCCGCGGAGCTCTGTAAAGTAGTACGGGACTCATCATCATCATATTCACAGAAGGTCTGTTCTAATGACCACGAAAGCGTTAGGAATCGTCATAGCCATGAACAGAAAAAAACATCTCGGAGGTATCAGAGGAAACGTGTGGCCGCCACGGAGCTCTGTAAAGTAGTACGGGACTGATCATCATCATATTCACAGAAGGTCTGTCCTAATGATCACGAAAGCGTTAGGAATCGTCCTAGCCATGAACAGAAAAAACATCTCGGAGGTATCAGAGGAAACGTGTGGCCGCTGCGGAGCTCTGTAAAGTAGTACAGGACTCATCATCATCATATTCACAGAAGGTCTGTTCTAATGACCACGAAAGCGTTAGGAATCGTCATAGCCATGAACTGAAAAAAACATCTCGGAGGTATCAGAGGAAACGTGTGGCCGCCGCGGAGCTCTGTAAAGTAGTACGAGACTCATCATCATCATATTCACAGAAAGTCTGTTCTAATGACCACGAAAGCGTTAGGAATCGTCATAGCCATGAACAGAAAAAAACATCTCGGAGGCATCAGAGGAAACGTGTGGCCGCCATGGAGCTCTGTAAAGTAGTATTTGACTCATCATCATCATATTCACAGAAAGTCTGTTCTAATGACCACGAAAGCGTTAGGAATCGTCATAGCCATGAACAGAAAAAAACATGTCGGGGGTATCAAAGGAAACGTGTGGCCGCCACGGAGCTCTGTAAAGTAGTACGGGACTCATCATCATCATATTCACAGAAGGTCTGTTCTAATGACCACGAAAGCGTTAGGAATCGTCATAGCCATGAACAGAAAAAAAACATCTAGGATGTATCAGAGGAAACGTGTGGCCGCCACGGAGCTCTGTAAAGTAGTACGGGACTCATCATCATCATATTCACAGAAAGTCTGTTCTAATGACCACGAAAGCGTGAGGAATCGTCATAGCCATGAACAGAAAAAAACATCTCGGAGGGATCAGAGGAAACGTGTGGCCGCCACGGAGCTCTGTAAAGTAGTACGGGACTCATCATCATTATATTCACAGAAAGTCTGTTCTCATGACCACGAAAGCGTTAGGAATCGTCATAGCCATGAACAGAAAAAAACATCTCGGAGGTATCAGAGGAAACGTGTGGCCGCCACGGAGCTCTGTAAAGTAGTACGGGACTCATCATCATCATATTCACAGAAGGTCTGTTCTAATGACCACGAAAGCGTTAGGAATCGTCATAGCCATGAACAGAAAAAAACATCTCGGAGGTATCAGAGGAAACATGTGGCCGCCGCGGAGCTCTGTAAAGTAGTACGGGACTCATCATCATCATATTCACAGAAGGTCTGTTCTAATGACCACGAAAGCGTTAGGAATCGTCATAGCCATGAACAGAAAAAAACATCTCGGAGGTATCAGAGGAAACGTGTGGCCGCCGCGGAGCTCTGTAAAGTAGTACGGGACTCATCATCATCATATTCACAGAAGGTCTGTTCTAATGACCACGAAAGCGTTAGGAATCGTCATAGCCATGAACAGAAAAAAACATCTCGGAGGTATCAGAGGAAACGTGTGGCCGCCGCGGAGCTCTGTAAAGTAGTACAGGACTCATCATCATCATATTCACAGAAGGTCTCTTCTAATGACCACGAAAGCGTTAGGAATCGTCATAGCCATGAACAGAAAAAAACATCTCGGAGGTATCAGAGGAAACGTGTGGCCGCCGCGGATCTCTGTAAAGTAGTACGGGACTCATCATCATCATATTCACAGAAGGTCTGTTCTAATGACCACGAAAGCGTTAGGAATCGTCATAGCCATGAACAGAAAGAAACATCTCGGAGGTATCAGAGGAAACGTGTGCCCGCCGCGGAGCTCTGTAAAGTAGTACGGGACTCATCATCATCTTATTCACAGAAGGTCAGTTCTAATGACCACGAAAGCGTTAGGAATCGTCATAGCCATGAACAGAAAAAAACATCTCGGAGGTATCAGAGGAAACGTGTGGCCGCCGCGGAGCTCTGTAAAGTAGTACGGGACTCATCATCATCATATTCACAGAAAGTCTGTTCTAATGACAACGAAAGCGTTAGGAATCGTCATAGCCATGAACAGAAAAAAACATCTCGGAGGTATCAGAGGAAACGTGTGGCCGCCGCGGAGCTCTGTAAAGTAGTACGGGACTCATCATCATCATATTCACAGAAGGTCTGTTCTAATGACCACGGAAGCGTTAGGAATCGTCATAGCCATGAACTGAAAAAAACATCTCGGAGGTATCAGAGGAAACGTGTGGCCGCCGCGGAGCTCTGTAAAGTAGTACGGGACTCATCATCATCATATTCACAGAAAGTCTGTTCTAATGACAACGAAAGCGTTAGGAATCGTCATAGCCATGAACAGAAAAAAACATCTCGGAGGTATCAGAGGAAACGTGTGGCCGCCGCGGAGCTCTGTAAAGTAGTACGGGACTCATCATCATCATATTCACAGAAGGTCTGTTCTAATGACCACGGAAGCGTTAGGAATCGTCATAGCCATGAACAGAAAAAAACATCTCGGAGGTATCAGAGGAAACGTGTGACCGCCGCGGAGCACTGTAAAGTAGTACGGGACTCATCATCATTATATTCACAGAAAGTCTGTTCTAATGACCACGAAAGCGTTAGGAATCGTCATAGCCATGAACAGAAAAAAACATCTCGGAGGTATCAGAGGAAACGTGTGGCCGCCGCGGAACTCTGTAAAGTAGTACGGGACTCATCATCATCATAATCACAGAAGGTCTGTTCTAATGACCACGAAAGCGTTAGGAATCGTCATAGCCATGAACAGAAAAAAACATCTCGGAGGTATCAGAGGAAACGTGTGGCCGCCGCGGAGCTCTGTAAAGTAGTACGGGACTCATCATCATCATATTCACAGAAGGTCTGTTCTAATGACCACGGAAGCGTTAGGAATCGTCATAGCCATGAACAGAAAAAAACATCTCGGAGGTATCAGAGGAAACGTGTGGCCGCCGCGGGGCTCTGTAAAGTAGTACGGGACTCATCATCATTATATTCACAGAAAGTCTGTTCTAATGACCACGAAAGCGTTAGGAATCGTCATAGCCATGAACAGAAAAAACATCTCGGAGGTATCAGAGGAAACGTGTGGCCGCCACGGAGCTCTGTAAAGTAGTACGGGACTCATCATCATCATATTCACAGAAAGTCTGTTCTAATGACCACGAAAGCGTTAGGAATCGTCATAGCCATGAACAGAAAAAAACATCTCGGAGGTATCAGAGGAAACGTGTGGCCGCCGCGGAGCTCTGTAAAGTAGTACGGGACTCATCATCATCATATTCACAGAAGGTCTGTTCTAATGACCAAGAAAGCGTTAGGAATCGTCATAGCCATGAACAGAAAAAAACATCTCGGAGGTATCAGAGGAAACATGTGGCCGCCGCGGAGCTCTGTAAAGTAGTACGGGACTCATCATCATCATATTCACAGAAGGTCTGTTCTAATGATCACGAAAGCATTAGGAATCGTCATTGCCATGAACAGAGAAAACATCTCGGAGGTATCAGAGGAAACGTGTGGCCGCCGCGGAGCTCTGTAAAGTAGTACGGGACTCATCATCATCATATTCACAGAAGGTCTGTTCTAATGACCACGAAAGCGTTAGGAATCGTCATAGCAATGAACAGAAAAAAACATCTCGGAGGTATCAGAGGAAACATGTGGCCGCCGCGGAGCTCTGTAAAGTAGTACGGGACTCATCATCATCATATTCACAGAAGGTCTGTTCTAATGACCACGAAAGCGTTAGGAATCGTCATAGCCATGAACAGAAAAAAACATCTCGGAGGTATCAGAGGAAACGTGTGGCCGCCGCGGAGCTCTGTAAAGTAGTACGGGACTGATCATCATCATATTCACAGAAGGTCTGTTCTAATGACCACGAAAGCGTTAGGAATCGTCATAGCCATGAACAGAAAAAAACATCTCGGAGGTATCAGAGGAAACATGTGGCCGCCGCGGAGCTCTGTAAAGTAGTACGGGACTCATCATCATCATATTCACAGAAGGTCTGTTCTAATGATCACGAAAGCATTAGGAATCGTCATTGCCATGAACAGAGAAAACATCTCGGAGGTATCAGAGGAAACGTGTGGCCGCCGCGGAGCTCTGTAAAGTAGTACGGGACTCATCATCATCATATTCACAGAAGGTCTGTTCTAATGACCACGAAAGCGTTAGGAATCGTCATAGCAATGAACAGAAAAAAACATCTCGGAGGTATCAGAGGAAACGTGTGTCCGCCACGGAGCTCTGTAAAGTAGTACGGGACTCATCATCATCATATTCACAGAAGGTCTGTTCTAATGACCACGAAAGCGTTAGGAATCGTCATAGCCATGAACAGAAAAAAACATCTCGGAGGTATCAGAGGAAACGTGTGGCCGCCGCGGAGCTCTGTAAAGTAGTACGGGACTCATCATCATCATATTCACAGAAGGTCTGTTCTAATGACCATGAAAGCGTTAGGAATCGTCATAGCCATGAACAGAAAAAAACATCTCGGAGGTATCAGAGGAAACGTGTGGCCGCCGCGGAGCTCTGTAAAGTAGTACGGGACTCATCATCATCATATTCACAGAAGGTCTTTTCTAATGACCACGAAAGCGTTAGGAATCGTCATAGCCATGAACAGAAAAAAACATCTCGGAGGTATCAGAGGAAACATGTGGCCGCCGCGGAGCTCTGTAAAGTAGTATGGGACTCATCATCATCATATTCACAGAAGGTCTGTTCTAATGATCACGAAAGCATTAGGAATCGTCATTGCCATGAACAGAGAAAACATCTCGGAGGTATCAGAGGAAACGTGTGGCCGCCGCGGAGCTCTGTAAAGTAGTACGGGACTCATCATCATCATATTCACAGAAGGTCTGTTCTAATGACCATGAAAGCGTTAGGAATCGTCATAGCCATGAACAGAAAAAAACATCTCGGAGGTATCAGAGGAAACGTGTGGCCGCCGCGGAGCTCTGTAAAGTAGTACGGGACTCATCATCATCATATTCACAGAAGGTCTTTTCTAATGACCACGAAAGCGTTAGGAATCGTCATAGCCATGAACAGAAAAAAACATCTCGGAGGTATCAGAGGAAACATGTGGCCGCCGCGGAGCTCTGTAAAGTAGTACGGGACTCATCATCATCATATTCACAGAAGGTCTGTTCTAATGATCACGAAAGCATTAGGAATCGTCATTGCCATGAACAGAGAAAACATCTCGGAGGTATCAGAGGAAACGTGTGGCCGCCGCGGAGCTCTGTAAAGTAGTACGGGACTCATCATCATCATATTCACAGAAGGTCTGTTCTAATGACCACGAAAGCGTTAGGAATCGTCATAGCAATGAACAGAAAAAAACATCTCGGGGGTATCAGAGGAAACGTGTGGCCGCCACGGAGCTCTGTAAAGTAGTACGGGACTCATAATCATCATATTCACAGAAGGTCTGTTCTAATGACCACGAAAGCGTTAGGAATCGTCATAGCCATGAACAGAAAAAAACATCTCGGAGGTATCAGAGGAAACGTGTGGCCGCCGCGGAGCTCTGTAAAGTAGTACGGGACTCATCATCATCATATTCACAGAAGGTCTGTTCTAATGACCACGAAAGCGTTAGGAATCGTCATAGCCATGAACAGAAAAAAACATCTCGGAGGTATCAGAGGAAACGTGTGGCCGCCGCGGAGCTCTGTAAAGTAGTACGGGACTCATCATCATCATATTTACAGAAGGTCTGTTCTAATGACCACGAAAGCGTTAGGAATCGTCAGAGCCATGAACAGAAAAAAACTTCTCGGAGGTAGCAGAGGAAACGTGTGGCCGCCGCGGAGCTCTGTAAAGTAGTACGGGACTCATCATCATCATATTCACAGAAGGTCTGTTCTAATGACCACGAAAGCGTTAGGAATCGTCATAGCCATGAACAGAAAAAAACATCTCGGAGGTATCAGAGGAAACGTGTGGCCGCCGCGGAGCTCTGTAAAGTAGTACGGGACTCATCATCATCATATTCACAGAAAGTCTGTTCTAATGACAACGAAAGCGTTAGGAATCGTCATAGCCATGAACAGAAAAAAACATCTCGGAGGTATCAGAGGAAACGTGTGGCCGCCGCGGAGCTCTGTAAAGTAGTACGGGACTCATCATCATCATATTCACAGAAGGTCTGTTCTAATGACCACGAAAGCGTTAGGAATCGTCATAGCCATGAACAGAAAAAAACATCTCGGAGGTATCAGAGGAAACGTGTGGCCGCCACGGAGCTCTGTAAAGTAGTACGGGACTCATCATCATCATATTCACAGAAAGTCTGTTCTAATGACCACAAAAGCGTTAGGAATCGTCATAGCCATGAACAGAAAAAAACATCTCGGAGGTATCAGAGGAAACGTGTGGCCGCCGCGGAGCTCTGTAAAGTAGTACGGGACTCATCATCATCATATTCACAGAAGGTCTGTTCTAATGACCACGAAAGCGTTAGGAATCGTCATAGCAATGAACAGAAAAAAACATCTCGGAGGTATCAGAGGAAACGTGTGGCCGCCACGGAGCTCTGTAAAGTAGTACGGGACTCATCATCATCATATTCACAGAAGGTCTGTTCTAATGACCACGAAAGCGTTAGGAATCGTCATAGCAATGAACAGAAAAAAACATCTCGGAGGTATCAGAGGAAACGTATGGCCGCCACGGAGCTCTGTAAAGTAGTACGGGACTCATCATCATCATATTCACAGAAGGTCTGTTCTAATGACCACGAAAGCGTTAGGAATCGTCATAGCAATGAACAGAAAAAAACATCTCGGAGGTATCAGAGGAAACGTATGGCCGCCACGGAGCTCTGTAAAGTAGTACGGGACTCATCATCATCATATTCACAGAAGGTCTGTTCTAATGACCACGAAAGCGTTAGGAATCGTCATAGCCATGAACAGAAAAAAACATCTCGGAGGTATCAGAGGAAACGTGTGGCCGCCACGGAGCTCTGTAAAGTAGTACGGGACTCATCATCATCATATTCACAGAAGGTCTGTTCTAATGACCACGAAAGCGTTAGGAATCGTCATAGCCATGAACAGAAAAAAACATCTCGGAGGTATCAGAGGAAACGTGTGGCCGCCACGGAGCTCTGTAAAGTAGTACGGGACTCATCATCATCATATTCACAGAAGGTCTGTTCTAATGACCACGAAAGCGTTAGGAATCGTCATAGCAATGAACAGAAAAAAACATCTCGGAGGTATCAGAGGAAACGTATGGCCGCCACGGAGCTCTGTAAAGTAGTACGGGACTCATCATCATCATATTCACAGAAGGTCTGTTCTAATGACCACGAAAGCGTTAGGAATCGTCATAGCCATGAACAGAAAAAAACATCTCGGAGGTATCAGAGGAAACGTGTGGCCGCCACGGAGCTCTGTAAAGTAGTACGGGACTCATCATCATCATATTCACAGAAGGTCTGTTCTAATGACCACGAAAGCGTTAGGAATCGTCATAGCCATGAACAGAAAAAAACATCTCGGAGGTATCAGAGGAAACGTGTGGCCGCCACGGAGCTCTGTAAAGTAGTACGGGACTCATCATCATCATATTCACAGAAGGTCTGTTCTAATGACCACGAAAGCGTTAGGAATCGTCATAGCAATGAACAGAAAAAAACATCTCGGAGGTATCAGAGGAAACGTATGGCCGCCACGGAGCTCTGTAAAGTAGTACGGGACTCATCATCATCATATTCACAGAAGGTCTGTTCTAATGACCACGAAAGCGTTAGGAATCGTCATAGCAATGAACAGAAAAAAACATCTCGGAGGTATCAGAGGAAACGTGTGGCCGCCACGGAGCTCTGTAAAGTAGTACGGGACTCATCATCATCATATTCACAGAAGGTCTGTTCTAATGACCACGAAAGCGTTAGGAATCGTCATAGCCATGAACAGAAAAAAACATCTCGGAGGTATCAGAGGAAACGTGTGGCCGCCGCGGAGCTCTGTAAAGTAGTACGGGACTCATCATCATCATATTCACAGAAGGTCTGTTCTAATGACCACGAAAGCGTTAGGAATCGTCATAGCCATGAACAGAAAAAAACATCTCGGAGGTATCAGAGGAAACGTGTGGCCGCCGCGGAGCTCTGTAAAGTAGTACGGGACTCATCATCATCATATTCACAGAAGGTCTGTTCTAATGACCACGAAAGCGTTAGGAATCGTCATAGCAATGAACAGAAAAAAACATCTCGGAGGTATCAGAGGAAACGTGTGGCCGCCACGGAGCTCTGTAAAGTAGTACGGGACTCATCATCATCATATTCACAGAAGGTCTGTTCTAATGACCACGAAAGCGTTAGGAATCGTCATAGCCATGAACAGAAAAAAACTTCTCGGGGGTATCAGAGGAAACGTGTGGCCGCCGCGGAGCTCTGTAAAGTAGTATGGGACTCATCATCATCATATTCACAGAAAGTCTGTTCTAATGAACACGAAAGCGTTAGGAATCGTCATAGCCATGAACATAAAAAAACATCTTGGAGGTATCAGAGGAAACGTGTGGCCGCCGCGGAGCTCTGTAAAGTAGTACGGGACTCATCATCAACATATTCACAGAAAGTCTGTTCTAATGACCACGAAAGCGTTAGGAATCGTCATAGCCATGAACAGAAAAAAACATCTCGGAGGTATCAGAGGAAACGTGTGGCCGCCACGGAGCTCTGTAAAGTAGTACGGGACTCATCATCATCATATTCACAGAAGGTCGGTTCTAATGACCACGAAAGCGTTAGGAATCGTCCTAGCCATGAACAGAAAAAAACATCTCGGAGGTATCAGAGGAAACATGTGGCCGCCTCGGAGCTCTGTAAAGTAGTACGGGACTCATCATCATCATATTCACAGAAGGTCTGTTCTAATGACCACGAAAGCGTTAGGAATCGTCATAGCCATGAACAGAAAAAAACATCTCGGAGGTATCAGAGGAAACATGTGGCCGCCGCGGAGCTCTGTAAAGTAGTACGGGACTCATCATCATCATATTCACAGAAGGTCTGTTCTAATGACCACGAAAGCGTTAGGAATCGTCATAGCCATGAACAGAAAAAAACTTCTCGGGGGTATCAGAGGAAACGTGTGGCCGCCACGGAGCTCTGTAAAGTAGTACGGGACTCATCATCATCATATTCACAGAAGGTCGGTTCTAATGACCACGAAAGCGTTAGGAATCGTCATAGCCATGAACAGAAAAAAACATCTCGGAGGTATCAGAGGAAACATGTGGCCGCCGCGGAGCTCTGTAAAGTAGTACGGGACTCATCATCATCATATTCACAGAAGGTCTGTTCTAATGACCACGAAAGCGTTAGGAATCGTCATAGCCATGAACAGAAAAAAACTTCTCGGGGGTATCAGAGGAAACGTGTGGCCGCCACGGAGCTCTGTAAAGTAGTACGGGACTCATCATCATCATATTCACAGAAGGTCGGTTCTAATGACCACGAAAGCGTTAGGAATCGTCATAGCCATGAACAGAAAAAAACATCTCGGAGGTATCAGAGGAAACATGTGGCCGCCGCGGAGCTCTGTAAAGTAGTACGGGACTCATCATCATCATATTCACAGAAGGTCTGTTCTAATGACGACGAAAGCGTTAGGAATCGTCATAGCCATGAACAGAAAAAAACATCTCGGAGGTATCAGAGGAAACATGTGGCCGCCTCGGAGCTCTGTAAAGTAGTACGGGACTCATCATCATCATATTCACAGAAAGTCTGTTCTAATGACCACGAAAGCGTTAGGAATCGTCATAGCCATGAACAGAAAAAAACATCTCGGAGGTATCAGAGGAAACATGTGGCCGCCGCGGAGCTCTGTAAAGTAGTACGGGACTCATCATCATCATATTCACAGAAGGTCTGTTCTAATGACCACGAAAGCGTTAGGAATCGTCATAGCCATGAACAGAAAAAAACTTCTCGGGGGTATCAGAGGAAACGTGTGGCCGCCGCGGAGCTCTGTAAAGTAGTATGGGACTCATCATCATCATATTCACAGAAAGTCTGTTCTAATGACCACGAAAGCGTTAGGAATCGTCATAGCCATGAACAGAAAAAAACATCTCGGAGGTATCAGAGGAAACGTGTGGCCGCCGCGGAGCTCTGTAAAGTAGTACGGGACTCATCATCATCATATTCACAGAAGGTCTGTTCTAATGACCACGAAAGCGTTAGGAATCGTCATAGCCATGAACAGAAAAAAACTTCTCGGAGGTATCAGAGGAAACGTGTGGCCGCCGCGGAGCTCTGTAAAGTAGTACGGGACTCATCATCATCATATTCACAGAAGGTCTGTTCCAATGACCACGAAAGCGTTAGGAATCGTCATAGCCATGAACAGACAAAAACATCTCGGAGGTATCAGAGGAAACGTGTGGCCGCCACGGAGCTCTGTAAAGTAGTACGGGACTCATCATCATCATAATCACAGAAAGTCTGTTCTAATGACCACGAAAGCGTTAGGAATCGTCATAGCCATGAACAGAAAAGAACATCTCGGAGGTATCAGAGGAAACGTGTGGCCGCCGCGGAGCTCTGTAAAGTAGTACGGGACTCATCATCATCATATTCACAGAAGGTCGGTTCTAATGACCACGAAAGCGTTAGGAATCGTCATAGCCATGAACAGAAAAAAACTTCTCGGGGGTATCAGAGGAAACGTGTGGCCGCCGCGGAGCTCTGTAAAGTAGTATGGGACTCATCATCATCATATTCACAGAAAGTCTGTTCTAATGACCACGAAAGCGTTAGGAATCGTCATAGCCATGAACAGAAAAAAACATCTCGGAGGTATCAGAGGAAACATGTGGCCGCCGCGGAGCTCTGTAAAGTAGTACGGGACTCATCATCATCATATTCACAGAAAGTCTGTTCTAATGACCACGAAAGCGTTAGGAATCGTCACAGCCATGAACAGAAAAAAACATCTCGGAGGTATCAGAGGAAACGTGTGGCCGCCGCGGAGCTCTGTAAAGTAGTACGGGACTCATCATCATCATATTCACAGAAGGTCTGTTCTAATGACCACGAAAGCGTTAGGAATCGTCATAGCCATGAACAGAAAAAAACTTCTCGGAGGTATCAGAGGAAATGTGTGGCCGCCGCGGAGCTCTGTAAAGTAGTACGGGACTCATCATCATCATATTCACAGAAGGTCTGTTCCAATGACCACGAAAGCGTTAGGAATCGTCATAGCCATGAACAGACAAAAACATCTCGGAGGTATCAGAGGAAACGTGTGGCCGCCACGGAGCTCTGTAAAGTAGTACGGGACTCATCATCATCATAATCACAGAAAGTCTGTTCTAATGACCACGAAAGCGTTAGGAATCGTCATAGCCATGAACAGAAAAGAACATCTCGGAGGTATCAGAGGAAACGTGTGGCCGCCGCGGAGCTCTGTAAAGTAGTACGGGACTCATCATCATCATATTCACAGAAGGTCTGTTCTAATGACCACGAAAGCGTTAGGAATCGTCATAGCCATGAACAGAAAAAAACTTCTCGGAGGTATCAGAGGAAACGTGTGGCCGCCGCGGAGCTCTGTAAAGTAGTATGGGACTCATCATCATCATATTCACAGAAGGTCTGTTCTAATGACCACGAAAGCGTTAGGAATCGTCATAGCCATGAACAGACAAAAACATCTCGGAGGTATCAGAGGAAACGTGTGGCCGCCACGGAGCTCTGTAAAGTAGTATGGGACTCATCATCATCATATTCACAGAAGGTCTGTTCTAATGACCACGAAAGCGTTAGGAATCGTCATAGCCATGAACAGAAAAAAACTTCTTGGAGGTATCAGAGGAAACGTGTGGCCGCCGCGGAGCTCTGTAAAGTAGTACGGGACTCATCATCATCATATTCACAGAAGGTCTGTTCTAATGACCACGAAAGCGTTAGGAATCGTCATAGCCATGAACAGAAAAAAACTTCTCGGAGGTATCAGAGGAAACGTGTGGCCGCCGCGGAGCTCTGTAAAGCAGTATGGGACTCATCATCATCATATTCACAGAAGGTCTGTTCTAATGACCACGAAAGCGTTAGGAATCGTCATAGCCATGAACAGAAAAAAACTTCTCGGAGGTATCAGAGGAAACGTGTGGCCGCCACGGAGCTCTGTAATGTAGTATGGGACTCATCATCATCATATTCACAGAAGGTCTGTTCTAATGACCACGAAAGCGTTAGGAATCGTCATAGCCATGAACAGAAAAGAACATCTCGGAGGTATCAGAGGAAACGTGTGGCCGCCGCGGAGCTCTGTAAAGTAGTACGGGACTCATCATCATCATATTCACAGAAGGTCTGTTCTAATGACCACGAAAGCGTTAGGAATCGTCATAGCCATGAACAGACAAAAACATCTCGGAGGTATCAGAGGAAACGTGTGGCCGCCACGGAGCTCTGTAAAGTAGTATGGGACTCATCATCATCATATTCACAGAAGGTCTGTTCTAATGACCACGAAAGCATTAGGAATCGTCATAGCCATGAACAGAAAAAAACATCTCGGAGGTATCAGAGGAAACGTGTGGCCGCCGCGGAGCTCTGTAAAGCAGTATGGGACTCATCATCATCATATTCACAGAAGGTCTGTTCTAATGACCACGAAAGCGTTAGGAATCGTCATAGCCATGAACAGAAAAAAACTTCTCGGAGGTATCAGAGGAAACGTGTGGCCGCCACGGAGCTCTGTAAAGTAGTATGGGACTCATCATCATCATATTCACAGAAGGTCTGTTCTAATGACCACGAAAGCGTTAGGAATCGTCATAGCCATGAACAGAAAAGAACATCTCGGAGGTATCAGAGGAAACGTGTGGCCGCCACGGAGCTCTGTAAAGTAGTATGGGACTCATCATCATCATATTCACAGAAGGTCTGTTCTAATGACCACGAAAGCGTTAGGAATCGTCATAGCCATGAACAGAAAAGAACATCTCGGAGGTATCAGAGGAAACGTGTGGCCGCCGCGGAGCTCTGTAAAGTAGTACGGGACTCATCATCATCATATTCACAGAAGGTCTGTTCTAATGACCACGAAAGCGTTAGGAATCGTCATAGCCATGAACAGAAAAGAACATCTCGGAGGTATCAGAGGAAACGTGTGGCCGCCGCGGAGCTCTGTAAAGTAGTACGGGACTCATCATCATCATATTCACAGAAGGTCTGTTCTAATGACCACGAAAGCGTTAGGAATCGTCATAGCCATGAACAGAAAAAAACTTCTTGGAGGTATCAGAGGAAACGTGTGGCCGCCGCGGAGCTCTGTAAAGTAGTACGGGACTCATCATCATCATATTCACAGAAGGTCTGTTCTAATGACCACGAAAGCGTTAGGAATCGTCATAGCCATGAACAGAAAAGAACATCTCGGAGGTATCAGAGGAAACGTGTGGCCGCCGCGGAGCTCTGTAAAGTAGTACGGGACTCATCATCATCATATTCACAGAAGGTCTGTTCTAATGACCACGAAAGCGTTAGGAATCGTCATAGCCATGAACAGAAAAAAACTTCTCGGAGGTATCAGAGGAAACGTGTGGCCGCCGCGGAGCTCTGTAAAGCAGTATGGGACTCATCATCATCATATTCACAGAAGGTCTGTTCTAATGACCACGAAAGCGTTAGGAATCGTCATAGCCATGAACAGAAAAAAACTTCTCGGAGGTATCAGAGGAAACGTGTGGCCGCCACGGAGCTCTGTAAAGTAGTATGGGACTCATCATCATCATATTCACAGAAGGTCTGTTCTAATGACCACGAAAGCGTTAGGAATCGTCATAGCCATGAACAGAAAAGAACATCTCGGAGGTATCAGAGGAAACGTGTGGCCGCCGCGGAGCTCTGTAAAGTAGTACGGGACTCATCATCATCATATTCACAGAAGGTCTGTTCTAATGACCACGAAAGCGTTAGGAATCGTCATAGCCATGAACAGAAAAAAACTTCTCGGAGGTATCAGAGGAAACGTGTGGCCGCCGCGGAGCTCTGTAAAGTAGTATGGGACTCATCATCATCATATTCACAGAAGGTCTGTTCTAATGACCACGAAAGCGTTAGGAATCGTCATAGCCATGAACAGACAAAAACATCTCGGAGGTATCAGAGGAAACGTGTGGCCGCCACGGAGCTCTGTAAAGTAGTATGGGACTCATCATCATCATATTCACAGAAGGTCTGTTCTAATGACCACGAAAGCGTTAGGAATCGTCATAGCCATGAACAGAAAAAAACTTCTTGGAGGTATCAGAGGAAACATGTGGCCGCCGCGGAGCTCTGTAAAGTAGTACGGGACTCATCATCATCATATTCACAGAAGGTCTGTTCTAATGACCACGAAAGCGTTAGGAATCGTCATAGCCATGAACAGACAAAAACATCTCGGAGGTATCAGAGGAAACGTGTGCCGCCACGGAGCTCTGTAAAGTAGTATGGGACTCATCATCATCATATTCACAGAAGGTCTGTTCTAATGACCACGAAAGCATTAGGAATCGTCATAGCCATGAACAGAAAAAAACATCTCGGAGGTATCAGAGGAAACGTGTGGCCGCCGCGGAGCTCTGTAAAGTAGTATGGGACTCATCATCATCATATTCACAGAAGGTCTGTTCTAATGACCACGAAAGCGTTAGGAATCGTCATAGCCATGAACAGACAAAAACATCTCGGAGGTATCAGAGGAAACGTGTGGCCGCCGCGGAGCTCTGTAAAGTAGTATGGGACTCATCATCATCATATTCACAGAAGGTCTGTTCTAATGACCACGAAAGCGTTAGGAATCGTCATAGCCATGAACAGAAAAAAACTTCTCGGAGGTATCAGAGGAAACGTGTGGCCGCCGCGGAGCTCTGTAAAGCAGTATGGGACTCATCATCATCATATTCACAGAAGGTCTGTTCTAATGACCACGAAAGCGTTAGGAATCGTCATAGCCATGAACAGAAAAAAACATCTCGGAGGTATCAGAGGAAACGTGTGGCCGCCGCGGAGCTCTGTAAAGTAGTACGGGACTCATCATCATCATATTCACAGAAGGTCTGTTCTAATGACCACGAAAGCGTTAGGAATCGTCATAGCCATGAACAGACAAAAACATCTCGGAGGTATCAGAGGAAACGTGTGGCCGCCACGGAGCTCTGTAAAGTAGTATGGGACTCATCATCATCATATTCACAGAAGGTCTGTTCTAATGACCACGAAAGCGTTAGGAATCGTCATAGCCATGACAGAAAAAAACATCTCGGAGGTATCAGAGGAAACGTGTGGCCGCCGCGGAGCTCTGTAAAGTAGTACGGGACTCATCATCATCATATTCACAGAAGGTCTGTTCTAATGACCACGAAAGCGTTAGGAATCGTCATAGCCATGAACAGACAAAAACATCTCGGAGGTATCAGAGGAAACGTGTGGCCGCCACGGAGCTCTGTAAAGTAGTATGGGACTCATCATCATCATATTCACAGAAGGTCTGTTCTAATGACCACGAAAGCGTTAGGAATCGTCATAGCCATGAACAGAAAAAAACATCTCGGAGGTATCAGAGGAAACGTGTGGCCGCCGCGGAGCTCTGTAAAGTAGTACGGGACTCATCATCATCATATTCACAGAAGGTCTGTTCTAATGACCACGAAAGCGTTAGGAATCGTCATAGCCATGAACAGAAAAAAACATCTCGGAGGTATCAGAGGAAACGTGTGGCCGCCGCGGAGCTCTGTAAAGTAGTACGGGACTCATCATCATCATATTCACAGAAGGTCTGTTCTAATGACCACGAAAGCGTTAGGAATCGTCATAGCCATGAACAGACAAAAACATCTCGGAGGTATCAGAGGAAACGTGTGGCCGCCACGGAGCTCTGTAAAGTAGGATGGGACTCATCATCATCATATTCACAGAAGGTCTGTTCTAATGACCACGAAAGCGTTAGGAATCGTCATAGCCATGAACAGAAAAAAACATCTCGGAGGTATCAGAGGAAACGTGTGGCCGCCGCGGAGCTCTGTAAAGTAGTACGGGACTCATCATCATCATATTCACAGAAGGTCTGTTCTAATGACCACGAAAGCGTTAGGAATCGTCATAGCCATGAACAGAAAAAAACATCTCGGAGGTATCAGAGGAAACGTGTGGCCGCCGTGGAGCTCTGTAAAGTAGTACGGGACTCATCATCATCATATTCACAGAAGGTCTGTTCTAATGACCACGAAAGCGTTAGGAATCGTCATAGCCATGAAAAGACAAAAACATCTCGGAGGTATCAGAGGAAACGTGTGGCCGCCACGGAGCTCTGTAAAGTAGTATGGGACTCATCATCATCATATTCACAGAAGGTCTGTTCTAATGACCACGAAAGCGTTAGGAATCGTCATAGCCATGAACAGAAAAAAACATCTCGGAGGTATCAGAGGAAACGTGTGGCCGCCGCGGAGCTGTGTAAAGTAGTATGGGACTCATCATCATCATATTCACAGAAGGTCTGTTCTAATGACCACGAAAGCGTTAGGAATCGTCATAGCCATGAACAGACAAAAACATCTCGGAGGTATCAGAGGAAACGTGTGGCCGCCACGGAGCTCTGTAAAGTAGTATGGGACTCATCATCATCATATTCACAGAAGGTCTGTTCTAATGACCACGAAAGCGTTAGGAATCGTCATAGCCATGAACAGAAAAAAACTTCTCGGAGGTATCAGAGGAAACGTGTGGCCGCCGCGGAGCTCTGTAAAGTAGTATGGGACTCATCATCATCATATTCACAGAAGGTCTGTTCTAATGACCACGAAAGCGTTAGGAATCGTCATAGCCATGAACAGAAAAAAACATCTCGGAGGTATCAGAGGAAACGTGTGGCCGCCGCGGAGCTCTGTAAAGTAGTACGGGACTCATCATCATCATATTCACAGAAGGTCTGTTCTAATGACCACGAAAGCGTTAGGAATCGTCATAGCCATGAACAGACAAAAACATCTCGGACGTATCAGAGGAAACGTGTGGCCGCCGCGGAGCTCTGTAAAGTAGTATGGGACTCATCATCATCATATTCACAGAAGGTCTGTTCTAATGACCACGAAAGCGTTAGGAATCCTCATAGCCATGAACAGAAAAAAACATCTCGGAGGTATCAGAGGAAACGTGTGGCCGCCGCGGATCTCTGTAAAGTAGTACGGGACTCATCATCATCATATTCACAGAAGGTCTGTTCTAATGACCACGAAAGCGTTAGGAATCGTCCTAGCCATGAACAGAAAAAAACATCTCGGAGGTATCAGAGGAAACGTGTGGCCGCCGCGGAGCTCTGTAAAGTAGTATGGGACTCATCATCATCATATTCACAGAAAGTCTGTTCTAATGACCACGAAAGCGTTAGGAATCGTCATAGCCATGAACAGAAAAAAACATCTCGGAGGTATCAGAGGAAACGTGTGGCCGCCGCGGAGCTCTGTAAAGTAGTACGGGACTCATCATCATCATATTCACAGAAGGTCTGTTCTAATGACCACGAAAGCGTTAGGAATCGTCATAGCCATGAACAGACAAAAACATCTCGGAGGTATCAGAGGAAACGTGTGGCCGCCACGGAGCTCTGTAAAGTAGTACGGGACTCATCATCATCATAATCACAGAAAGTCTGTTCTAATGACCACGAAAGCGTTAGGAATCGTCATAGCCATGAACAGAAAAGAACATCTCGGAGGTATCAGAGGAAACGTGTGGCCGCCGCGAAGCTCTGTAAAGTAGTACGGGACTCATCATCATCATATTCACAGAAGGTCTGGTCTAATGACCACGAAAGCGTTAGGAATCGTCATAGCCATGAACAGAAAAAAACTTCTCGGAGGTATCAGAGGAAACGTGTGGCCGCCGCGGAGCTCTGTAAAGTAGTATGGGACTCATCATCATCATATTCACAGAAGGTCTGTTCTAATGACCACGAAAGCGTTAGGAATCGTCATAGCCATGAACAGAAAAAAACATCTCGGAGGTATCAGAGGAAACGTGTGGCCGCCGCGGAGCTCTGTAAAGTAGTACGGGACTCATCATCATCATATTCACAGAAGGTCTGTTCTAATGACCACGAAAGCGTTAGGAATCGTCATAGCCATGAACAGAAAAAAACATCTCGGAGGTATCAGAGGAAACGTGTGGCCGCCGCGGAGCTCTGTAAAGTAGTACGGGACTCATCATCATCATATTCACGGAAGGTCAGTTCTAATGACCACGAAAGCGTTAGGAATTGTCATGTCCATGAACAGAAAAAAACATCTCGGAGGTATCAGAGGAAACGTGTGGCTGACACGGAGCTCTGTAAAGTAGTACGGGACTCATCATCATCATATTCACAGAAAGTCTGTTTTAATGACCACGAAAGCGTTAGAAATCGTCATAGCCATGAACAGAAAAAAACATCTCGGATGTATCAGAGGAAACGTGTGGCCGCCACGGAGCTCTGTAAAGTAGTACGGGACTCATCATCATCATATTCACAGAAAGTTTGTTCTAATGACCACGAAAGCGTTAGGAATCGTCATAGCCATGAACAGAAAAAAACTTCTCGGAGGTATCAGAGGAAACGTGTGGCCGCCGCGGAGCTCTGTAAAGTAGTACGGGACTCATCATCATCATATTCACAGAAGGTCTGTTCTAATGACCACGAAAGCGTTAGGAATCGTCATAGCCATGAACAGAAAAAAACATCTCGGAGGTATCAGAGGAAACGTGTGGCCGCCGCGGAGCTCTGTAAAGTAGTACGGGACTCATCATCATCATATTCACAGAAGGTCTGTTCTAATGACCACGAAAGCGTTAGGAATCGTCATAGCCATGAACAGAAAAAAACTTCTCGGAGGTATCAGAGGAAACGTGTGGCCGCCGCGGAGCTCTGTAAAGTAGTACGGGACTCATCATCATCATATTCACGGAAGGTCAGTTCTAATGACCACGAAAGCGTTAGGAATCGTCATAGCCATGAACAGAAAAAAACATCTCGGAGGTATCAGGGGAAACGTGTGGCCGCCGCGGAGCTCTGTAAAGTAGTACGGGACTCATCATCATCATATTCACAGAAGGTCAGTTCTAATGACCACGAAAGCATTAGGAATCGTCATAGCCATGAACAGAAAAAAACATCTCGGAGGTATCAGATAAAAACGTGTGGCCGCCGCGGAGCTCTGTAAAGTAGTACGGGACTCATCATCATCATATTCACAGAAAGTCTGTTCTAATGACCACGAAAGCGTTAGGAATCGTCATGTCCATGAACAGAAAAAAACATCTCGGAGGTATCAGAGGAAACGTGTGGCCGCCGCGGAGCTCTGTAAAGTAGTACGGGACTCATCATCATCATATTCACAGAAGGTCTGTTCTAATGACGACGAAAGCGTTAGGAATCGTCATAGCCATGAACAGAAAAAATCATCTCGGAGGTATCAGAGGAAACGTGTGGCCGCCACGGAGCTCTGTAAAGTAGTACGGGACTCATCATCATCATATTCACAGAAAGTCTGTGCTAATGACCACGAAAGCGTTAGGAATTGTCATGTCCATGAACAGAAAAAAACATCTCGGAGGTATCAGAGGAAACGTGTGGCCGCCGCGGAGCTGTGTAAAGTAGTATGGGACTCATCATCATCATATTCACAGAAGGTCTGTTCTAATGACCACGAAAGCGTTAGGAATCGTCATAGCCATGAACAGAAAAAAACATCTCGGAGGTATCAGAGGAAACGTGTGGCCGCCACGGAGCTCTGTAAAGTAGTATGGGACTCATCATCATCATATTCACAGAAGGTCTGTTCTAATGACCACGAAAGCGTTAGGAATCGTCATAGCCATGAACAGAAAAAAACATCTCGGAGGTATCAGAGGAAACGTGTGGCCGCCGCGGAGCTGTGTAAAGTAGTATGGGACTCATCATCATCATATTCACAGAAGGTCTGTTCTAATGACCACGAAAGCGTTAGGAATCGTCATAGCCATGAACAGACAAAAACATCTCGGAGGTATCAGAGGAAACGTGTGGCCGCCACGGAGCTCTGTAAAGTAGTATGGGACTCATCATCATCATATTCACAGAAGGTCTGTTCTAATGACCACGAAAGCGTTAGGAATCGTCATAGCCATGAACAGAAAAAAACTTCTCGGAGGTATCAGAGGAAACGTGTGGCCGCCGCGGAGCTCTGTAAAGTAGTATGGGACTCATCATCATCATATTCACAGAAGGTCTGTTCTAATGACCACGAAAGCGTTAGGAATCGTCATAGCCATGAACAGAAAAAAACATCTCGGAGGTATCAGAGGAAACGTGTGGCCGCCGCGGAGCTCTGTAAAGTAGTACGGGACTCATCATCATCATATTCACAGAAGGTCTGTTCTAATGACCACGAAAGCGTTAGGAATCGTCATAGCCATGAACAGACAAAAACATCTCGGACGTATCAGAGGAAACGTGTGGCCGCCGCGGAGCTCTGTAAAGTAGTATGGGACTCATCATCATCATATTCACAGAAGGTCTGTTCTAATGACCACGAAAGCGTTAGGAATCCTCATAGCCATGAACAGAAAAAAACATCTCGGAGGTATCAGAGGAAACGTGTGGCCGCCGCGGATCTCTGTAAAGTAGTACGGGACTCATCATCATCATATTCACAGAAGGTCTGTTCTAATGACCACGAAAGCGTTAGGAATCGTCCTAGCCATGAACAGAAAAAAACATCTCGGAGGTATCAGAGGAAACGTGTGGCCGCCGCGGAGCTCTGTAAAGTAGTATGGGACTCATCATCATCATATTCACAGAAAGTCTGTTCTAATGACCACGAAAGCGTTAGGAATCGTCATAGCCATGAACAGAAAAAAACATCTCGGAGGTATCAGAGGAAACGTGTGGCCGCCGCGGAGCTCTGTAAAGTAGTACGGGACTCATCATCATCATATTCACAGAAGGTCTGTTCTAATGACCACGAAAGCGTTAGGAATCGTCATAGCCATGAACAGACAAAAACATCTCGGAGGTATCAGAGGAAACGTGTGGCCGCCACGGAGCTCTGTAAAGTAGTACGGGACTCATCATCATCATAATCACAGAAAGTCTGTTCTAATGACCACGAAAGCGTTAGGAATCGTCATAGCCATGAACAGAAAAGAACATCTCGGAGGTATCAGAGGAAACGTGTGGCCGCCGCGAAGCTCTGTAAAGTAGTACGGGACTCATCATCATCATATTCACAGAAGGTCTGGTCTAATGACCACGAGAGCGTTAGGAATCGTCATAGCCATGAACAGAAAAAAACTTCTCGGAGGTATCAGAGGAAACGTGTGGCCGCCGCGGAGCTCTGTAAAGTAGTATGGGACTCATCATCATCATATTCACAGAAGGTCTGTTCTAATGACCACGAAAGCGTTAGGAATCGTCATAGCCATGAACAGAAAAAAACATCTCGGAGGTATCAGAGGAAACGTGTGGCCGCCGCGGAGCTCTGTAAAGTAGTACGGGACTCATCATCATCATATTCACAGAAGGTCTGTTCTAATGACCACGAAAGCGTTAGGAATCGTCATAGCCATGAACAGAAAAAAACATCTCGGAGGTATCAGAGGAAACGTGTGGCCGCCGCGGAGCTCTGTAAAGTAGTACGGGACTCATCATCATCATATTCACGGAAGGTCAGTTCTAATGACCACGAAAGCGTTAGGAATTGTCATGTCCATGAACAGAAAAAAACATCTCGGAGGTATCAGAGGAAACGTGTGGCTGACACGGAGCTCTGTAAAGTAGTACGGGACTCATCATCATCATATTCACAGAAAGTCTGTTTTAATGACCACGAAAGCGTTAGAAATCGTCATAGCCATGAACAGAAAAAAACATCTCGGATGTATCAGAGGAAACGTGTGGCCGCCACGGAGCTCTGTAAAGTAGTACGGGACTCATCATCATCATATTCACAGAAAGTTTGTTCTAATGACCACGAAAGCGTTAGGAATCGTCATAGCCATGAACAGAAAAAAACTTCTCGGAGGTATCAGAGGAAACGTGTGGCCGCCGCGGAGCTCTGTAAAGTAGTACGGGACTCATCATCATCATATTCACAGAAGGTCTGTTCTAATGACCACGAAAGCGTTAGGAATCGTCATAGCCATGAACAGAAAAAAACATCTCGGAGGTATCAGAGGAAACGTGTGGCCGCCGCGGAGCTCTGTAAAGTAGTACGGGACTCATCATCATCATATTCACAGAAGGTCTGTTCTAATGACCACGAAAGCGTTAGGAATCGTCATAGCCATGAACAGAAAAAAACTTCTCGGAGGTATCAGAGGAAACGTGTGGCCGCCGCGGAGCTCTGTAAAGTAGTACGGGACTCATCATCATCATATTCACGGAAGGTCAGTTCTAATGACCACGAAAGCGTTAGGAATCGTCATAGCCATGAACAGAAAAAAACATCTCGGAGGTATCAGGGGAAACGTGTGGCCGCCGCGGAGCTCTGTAAAGTAGTACGGGACTCATCATCATCATATTCACAGAAGGTCAGTTCTAATGACCACGAAAGCATTAGGAATCGTCATAGCCATGAACAGAAAAAAACATCTCGGAGGTATCAGATAAAAACGTGTGGCCGCCGCGGAGCTCTGTAAAGTAGTACGGGACTCATCATCATCATATTCACAGAAAGTCTGTTCTAATGACCACGAAAGCGTTAGGAATCGTCATGTCCATGAACAGAAAAAAACATCTCGGAGGTATCAGAGGAAACGTGTGGCCGCCGCGGAGCTCTGTAAAGTAGTACGGGACTCATCATCAACATATTCACAGAAAGTCTGTTCTAATGACCATGAAAGCGTTAGGAATCGTCATAGCCATGAACAGAAAAAAACATCTCGGAGGTATCAGAGGAAACGTGTGGCCGCTGCGGAGCTCTGTAAAGTAGTACGGGACTCATCATCATCATATTCACAGAAGGTCTGTTCTAATGACCACGAAAGCGTTAGAAATCGTTATAGCCATGAACAGAAAAAATTATCTCGGTGGTATCAGAGGAAACGTGTGGCCGCCACGGAGCTCTGTAAAGTAGTACGGGACTCATCATCATCATATTCACAGAAAGTCTGTTTTAATGACCACGAAAGCGTTAGAAATCGTCATAGCCATGAACAGAAAAAAACATCTCGGATGTATCAGAGGAAACGTGTGGCCGCCACGGAGCTCTGTAAAGTAGTACGGGACTCATCATCATCATATTCACAGAAAGTTTGTTCTAATGACCACGAAAGCGTTAGGAATCGTCATAGCCATGAACAGAAAAAAACTTCTCGGAGGTATCAGAGGAAACGTGTGGCCGCCGCGGAGCTCTGTAAAGTAGTACGGGACTCATCATCATCATATTCACAGAAGGTCTGTTCTAATGACCACGAAAGCGTTAGGAATCGTCATAGCCATGAACAGAAAAAAACATCTCGGAGGTATCAGAGGAAACGTGTGGCCGCCGCGGAGCTCTGTAAAGTAGTACGGGACTCATCATCATCATATTCACAGAAGGTCTGTTCTAATGACCACGAAAGCGTTAGGAATCGTCATAGCCATGAACAGAAAAAAACTTCTCGGAGGTATCAGAGGAAACGTGTGGCCGCCGCGGAGCTCTGTAAAGTAGTACGGGACTCATCATCATCATATTCACAGAAAGTCTGTTTTAATGACCACGAAAGCGTTAGGAATCGTCATAGCCATGAACAGAAAAAAACATCTCGGAGGTATCAGAGGAAACGTGTGGCCGCCACGGAGCTCTGTAAAGTAGTACGGGACTCATCATCATCATATTCACAGAAAGTTTGTTCTAATGACCACGAAAGCGTTAGGAATCGTCATAGCCATGAACAGAAAAAAACATCTCGGAGGTATCAGAGGAAACGTGTGGCCGCCACGGAGCTCTGTAAAGTAGTACGGGACTCATCATCATCATATTCACAGAAAGTTTGTTCTAATGACCACGAAAGCCTTAGGAATCGTCATAGCCATGAACAGAAAAAAACATCTCGGAGGTATCAGAGGAAACGTGTGGCCGCCACGGAGCTCTGTAAAGTAGTTCGGGACTCATCATCATCATCTTCTCAGAAGGTCTGTTCTAATGACCACGAAAGCGTTAGGAATCGTCATAGCCATGAACAGAAAAAAACATCTCGGATGTATCAGAGGAAACGTGTGGCCGCCACGGAGCTCTGTAAAGTAGTACGGGACTCATCATCATCATATTCACAGAAAGTCTGTGCTAATGACCACGAAAGCGTTAGGAATTGTCATAGCCATGAACACAAAAAAACATCTCGGAGGTATCAGAGGAAACGTGTGGCCGCCAGGGAGCTCTGTAAAGTAGTACGGGACTCATCATCATCATATTCACAGAAAGTCTGTTCTAATGACCACGAAAGCGTTAGGAATCGTCATAGCCATGAACAGAAAAAAACATCTCGGAGGTATCAGAGGAAACGTGTGGCCGCCACGGAGCTCTGTAAAGTAGTACGGGACTCATCATCATCATATTCACAGAAGGTCTGTTCTAATGACCACGAAAGCGTTAGGAATCGTCATAGCCATGAACAGAAAAAAACATCTCGGAGGTATCAGAGGAAACATGTGGCCGCCTCGGAGCTCTGTAAAGTAGTACGGGACTCATCATCATCATATTCACAGAAGGTCTGTTCTAATGACCACGAAAGCGTTAGGAATCGTCATAGGCATGAACAGAAAAAAACATCTCGGAGGTATCAGAGGAAACATGTGGCCGCCGCGGAGCTCTGTAAAGTAGTACGGGACTCATCATCATCATATTCACAGAAGGTCTGTTCTAATGACCACGAAAGCGTCAGGAATCGTCATAGCCATGAACAGAAAAAAACTTCTCGGGGGTATCAGAGGAAACGTGTGGCCGCCGCGGAGCTCTGTAAAGTAGTACGGGACTCATCATCATCATATTCACAGAAAGTCTGTTCTAATGACCACGAAAGCGTTAGGAATCGTCCTAGCCATGAACAGAAAAAAACATCTCGGAGGTATCAGAGGAAACGTGTGGCCGCCGCGGAGCTCTGTAAAGTAGTACGGGACTCATCATCATCATATTCACAGAAAGTCTGTTCTAATGACCACGAAAGCGTTAGGAATCGTCTTAGCCATGAACAGAAAAAAACATCTCGGAGGTATCAGAGGAAACGTGTGGCCGTCGCGGAGCTCTGTAAAGTAGTATGGGACTCATCATCATCATATTCACAGAAGGTTTGTTCTAATGACCACGAAAGCGTTAGGAATCGTCATAGCCATGAACAGAAAAAAACATCTCGGAGGTATCAGAGGAAACGTGTGGCCGCCACGGAGCTCTGTAAAGTAGTACGGCACTCATCATCATCATAATCACAGAAAGTCTGTTCTAATGACCACGAAAGCGTTAGGAATCGTCATAGCCATGAACAGAAAAAAACATCTCGGAGGTATCAGAGGATACGTGTGGCCGCCACGGAGCTCTGTAAAGTAGTACGGGACTCATCATCATCATATTCACAGAAAGTCTGTTCTAATGACCACGAAAGCGTTAGGAATCGTCATAGCCATGATCAGAAAAAAACATCTCGGAGGTATCAGAGGAAACTTGTGGCCGACGCGGAGCTCTGTAAAGTAGTACGGGACTCATCATCATCATATTCACAGAAGGTCTGTTCTAATGACCACGAAAGCGTTAGGAATCGTCATAGCCATGAACAGAAAGAAACATCACGGAGGTATCAGAGGAAACGTGTGGCCGCCACGGAGCTCTGTAAAGTAGTACGGGACTCATCATCATCATATTCACAGAAAGTTTGTTCTAATGACCACGAAAGCGTTAGGAATCGTCATAGCCATGAACAAAAAAAAACTTCTCGGAGGTATCAGAGGAAACGTGTGGCCGACGCGGAGCTCTGTAAAGTAGTACGGGACTCATCATCATCATATTCACAGAAGGTCTGTTCTAATGACCACGAAAGCGTTAGGAATCGTCATAGCCATGAACAGAAAGAAACATCTCGGAGGTATCAGAGGAAACGTGTATCCGCCGCGGAGCTCTGTAAAGTAGTACGGGACTCATCATCATCATATTCACAGAAGGTCTGTTCTAATGACCACGAAAGCGTTAGGAATCGTCATAGCCATGAACAGAAAAATCTTCTCGGAGGTATCAGAGGAAACGTGTGGCCGCCGCGGAGTTCTGTAAAGTAGTACGGGACTCATCATCATCATATTCACAGAAGGTCTGTTCTAATGACCACGAAAGCGTTAGGAATTGTCATAGCCATGAACAGAAAAAAACTTCTCGGAAGTATCAGAGGAAACGTGTGGCCGCCGCGGTGCTCTGTAAAGTAGTATGGGACTCATCATCATCATATTCACAGAAGGTCTGTTCTAATGACCACGAAAGCGTTAGGAATCGTCATAGCCATGAACAGAAAAAAACATCTCGGAGGTATCAGAGGAAACGTGTGGCCGACGCGGAGTTCTGTAAAGTAGTACGGGACTCGTCATCATCATATTCACAGAAGGTCTGTTCTAATGACCACGAAAGCGTTAGGAATCGTCATAGCCATGAACAAAAAAAAACTCCTCGGAGGTATCAGAGAAAACGTGTGGCCGACGCGGAGCTCTGTAAAGTAGTACGGGACTCATCATCATCATATTCACAGAAGGTCTGTTCTAATGACCACGAAAGCGTTAGGAATCGTCATAGCCATGAACAAAAAAAAACTTCTCGGAGGTATCAGAGGAAACGTGTGGCCGACGCGGAGCTCTGTAAAGTAGTACGGGACTCATCATCATCATATTCACAGAAGGTCTGTTCTAATGACCACGAAAGCGTTAGGAATCGTCATAGCCATGAACAAAAAAAAACTTCTCGGAGGTATCAGAGGAAACGTGTGGCCGACGCGGAGCTCTGTAAAGTAGTACGGGACTCATCATCATCATATTCACAGAAGGTCTGTTCTAATGACCACGAAAGCGTTAGGAATCGTCATAGCCATGAACAGAAAAATCTTCTCGGAGGTATCAGAGGAAACGTGTGGCCGCCGCGGAGTTCTGTAAAGTAGTACGGGACTCATCATCATCAAATTCACAGAAGGTCTGTTCTAATGACCACGAAAGCGTTAGGAATTGTCATAGCCATGAACAGAAAAAAACTTCTCGGAAGTATCAGAGGAAACGTGTGGCCGCCGCGGTGCTCTGTAAAGTAGTATGGGACTCATCATCATCATATTCACAGAAGGTCTGTTCTAATGACCACGAAAGCGTTAGGAATCGTCATAGCCATGAACAGAAAAAAACATCTCGGAGGTGTCAGAGGAAACGTGTGGCCGCCGCGGAGCTCTGTAAAGTAGTACGGGACTCATCATCATCATATTCACAGAAGGTCTGTTCTAATGACCACGAAAGCGTTATGAATCGTCATAGCCATGAACAGAAAAAAACATCTCGGAGGTATCAGAGGAAACGTGTGGCCGCCGCGGAGCTCTGTAAAGTAGTACGGGACTCGTCATCATCATATTCACAGAAGGTCTGTTCTAATGACCACGAAAGCGTTAGGAATCGTCATACCCATGAACAGAAAAAAACATCTCGGAGGTGTCAGAGGAAACGTGTGGCCGCCGCGGAGTTCTGTAAAGTAGTACGGGACTCATCATCATCATACTCACAGAAGGTCTGTTCTAATGACCACGAAAGCGTTATGAATCGTCATAGCCAAGAACAGAAAAAAACATCTCGGAGGTATCAGAGGAAACGTGTGGCCGCCGCGGAGCTCTGTAAAGTAGTACGGGACTCGCCATCATCATATTCACAGAAGGTCTGTTCTAATGACCACGAAAGCGTTAGGAATCGTCATACCCATGAACAGAAAAAAACATCTCGGAGGTGTCAGAGGAAACGTGTGGCCGCCGCGGAGTTCTGTAAAGTAGTACGGGACTCATCATCATCATATTCACAGAAGGTCTGTTCTAATGACCACGAAAGCGTTATGAATCGTCATAGCCATGAACAGAAAAAAACATCTCGGAGGTATCAGAGGAAACGTGTGGCCGCCGCGGAGCTCTGTAAAGTAGTACGGGACTCGTCATCATCATATTCACAGAAGGTCTGTTCTAATGACCACGAAAGCGTTAGGAATCGTCATACCCATGAACAGAAAAAAACATCTCGGGGGTGTCAGAGGAAACGTGTGGCCGCCGCGGAGCTCTGTAAAGTAGTACGGGACTCAACATCATCATATTCACAGAAGGTCTGTTCTAATGACCACGAAAGCGTTATGAATCGTCATAGCCATGAACAGAAAAAAACATCTCGGAGGTATCAGAGGAAACGTGTGGCCGCCGCGGAGCTCTGTAAAGTAGTACGGGACTCATCATCATCATATTCACAGAAGGTCTGTTCTAATGACCACGAAAGCGTTAGGAATCGTCATAGCCATGATCAGAAAAAAACATCTCGGAGGTATCAGAGGAAACGTGTGGCCGCCGCGGAGCTCTGTAAAGTAGTACGGGACTCATCATCATCATATTCACAGAAGGTCTGTTCTAATGACCACGAAAGCGTTAGGAATCGTCATTGACATGAACAGAAAAAAACTTCTCGGAGGTATCAGAGACGCGTGTGGCCGCCGCGGAGCTCTGTAAAGTAGTACGGGACTCATCATCATCATATTCACAGAAGGTCTGTTCTAATGACCACGAAAGCGTTAGGAATCGTCATAGCCATGAACAGAAAAAAACATCTCGGAGGTATCAGAGGAAACGTGTGGCCGCTGCGGAGCTCTGTAAAGTAGTACGGGACTCAACATCATCATATTCACAGAAGGTCTATCCTAATGACCACGAAATCGTTAGGAATCGTCATACCCATGAACAGAAAAAAACTTCTCAGAGGTATCAGAGGAAACGTGTGGCCGCCACGGAGCTCTGTAAAGTAGTACGGGACTCATCATCATCATATTCACAGAAGGTCTGTTCTAATGACCACGAAAGCGTTAGGAATCGTCATAGCCATGAACAGAAAAAAACATCTCGGAGGTATCAGAGGAAACGTGTGGCCGCCGCAGAGCTCTGTAAAGTAGTACGGGACTCATCATCATCATATTCACAGAAGGTCTGTTGTAATGACCACGAAAGCGTTAGGAATCGTCATAGCCATGAACAGAAAAAAACATCTCGGAGGTATCAGAGGAAACGTGTGGCTGCCGCGGAGCTCTGTAAAGTAGTACGGGACTCATCATCATCATATTCACAGAAGGTCTGTTCTAATGACCACGAAAGCGTTAGGAATCGTCATAGCCATGAACAGAAAAAAACATCTCGGAGGTATCAGAGGAAACGTGTGGCCGCCGCGGAGCTCTGTAAAGTAGTACGGGACTCATCATCATCATATTCACAGAAGGTCTGTTCTAATGACCACGAAAGCGTTAGGAATCGTCATAGCCATGAACAGAAAAAACATCTCGGAGGTATCAGAGGAAACGTGTGGCCGCCGCGGAGCTCTGTAAAGTAGTACGGGACTCATCATCATCATATTCACAGAAGGTCTGTTCTAATGACCACGAAAGCGTTAGGAATCGTCATAGCCATGAACAGAAAAAACATCTCGGAGGTATCAGAGGAAACGTGTGGCCGCTGCGGAGCTCTGTAAAGTAGTACGGGACTCAACATCATCATATTCACAGAAGGTCTATCCTAATGACCACGAAAGCGTTAGGAATCGTCATACCCATGAACAGAAAAAAACTTCTCAGAGGTATCAGAGGAAACATGTGGCCGCCACGGAGCTCTGTAAAGTAGTACGGGACTCATCATCATCATATTCACAGAAGGTCTGTTCTAATGACCACGAAAGCGTTAGGAATCGTCATAGCCATGAACAGAAAAAACATCTCGGAGGTATCAGAGGAAACGTGTGGCCGCTGCGGAGCTCTGTAAAGTAGTACGGGACTCATCATCATCATATTCACAGAAGGTCTGTTCTAATGACCACGAAAGCGTTAGGAATCGTCATAGCCATGAACAGAAAAAAACATCTCGGAGGTATCAGAGGAAACGTGTGGCCGCCGCAGAGCTCTGTAAAGTAGTACGGGACTCATCATCATCATATTCACAGAAGGTCTGTTGTAATGACCACGAAAGTGTTAGGAATCGTCATAGCCATGAACAGAAAAAAACATCTCGGAGGTATCAGAGGAAACGTGTGGCCGCCGCGGAGCTCTGTAAAGTAGTACGGGACTCATCATCATCATATTCACAGAAGGTCTGTTCTAATGACCACGAAAGCGTTAGGAATCGTCATAGCCATGAACAGAAAAAAACATCTCGGAGGTATCAGAGGAAACGTGTGGCCGCTGCGGAGCTCTGTAAAGTAGTACGGGACTCATCATCATCATATTCACAGAAGGTCTGTTCTAATGACCACGAAAGCGTTAGGAATCGTCATAGCCATGAACAGAAAAAACATCTCGGAGGTATCAGAGGAAACGTGTGGCCGCTGCGGAGCTCTGTAAAGTAGTACGGGACTCATCATCATCATATTCACAGAAGGTCTGTTCTAATGACCACGAAAGCGTTAGGAATCGTCATAGCCATGAACAGAAAAAAACATCTCGGAGGTATCAGAGGAAACGTGTGGCCGCCGCGGAGCTCTGTAAAGTAGTACGGGACTCATCATCATCATATTCACAGAAGGTCTGTTCTAATGACCACGAAAGCGTTAGGAATCGTCATAGCCATGAACAGAAAAAACATCTCGGAGGTATCAGAGGAAACGTGTGGCCGCCGCGGAGCTCTGTAAAGTAGTACGGGACTCATCATCATCATATTCACAGAAGGTCTGTTCTAATGACCACGAAAGCGTTAGGAATCGTCATAGCCATGAACAGAAAAAACATCTCGGAGGTATCAGAGGAAACGTGTGGCCGCCGCGGAGCTCTGTAAAGTAGTACGGGACTCATCATCATCATATTCACAGAAGGTCTGTTCTAATGACCACGAAAGCGTTAGGAATCGTCATAGCCATGAACAGAAAAAACATCTCGGAGGTATCAGAGGAAACGTGTGGCCGCTGCGGAGCTCTGTAAAGTAGTACGGGACTCATCATCATCATATTCACAGAAGGTCTGTTCTAATGACCACGAAAGCGTTAGGAATCGTCATAGCCATGAACAGAAAAAAACATCTCGGAGGTATCAGAGGAAACGTGTGGCCGCCGCGGAGCTCTGTAAAGTAGTACGGGACTCATCATCATCATATTCACAGAAGGTCTGTTCTAATGACCACGAAAGCGTTAGGAATCGTCATAGCCATGAACAGAAAAAACATCTCGGAGGTATCAGAGGAAACGTGTGGCCGCCACGGAGCTCTGTAAAGTAGTACGGGACTCATCATCATCATATTCACAGAAGGTCTGGTCTAATGACCACGAAAGCGTTAGGAATCGTCATAGCCATGAACAGAAAAAACATCTCGGAGGTATCAGAGGAAACGTGTGGCCGCTGCGGAGCTCTGTAAAGTAGTACGGGACTCATCATCATCATATTCACAGAAGGTCTGTTCTAATGACCACGAAAGCGTTAGGAATCGTCATAGCCATGAACAGAAAAAAACATCTCGGAGGTATCAGAGGAAACGTGTGGCCGCCGCGGAGCTCTGTAAAGTAGTACGGGACTCATCATCATCATATTCACAGAAGGTCTGTTCTAATGACCACGAAAGCGTTAGGAATCGTCATAGCCATGAACAGAAAAAACATCTCGGAGGTATCAGAGGAAACGTGTGGCCGCTGCGGAGCTCTGTAAAGTAGTACGGGACTCATCATCATCATATTCACAGAAGGTCTGTTCTAATGACCACGAAAGCGTTAGGAATCGTCATAGCCATGAACAGAAAAAACATCTCGGAGGTATCAGAGGAAACGTGTGGCCGCCGCGGAGCTCTGTAAAGTAGTACGGGACTCATCATCATCATATTCACAGAAGGTCTGTTCTAATGACCACGAAAGCGTTAGGAATCGTCATAGCCATGAACAGAAAAAACATCTCGGAGGTATCAGAGGAAACGTGTGGCCGCTGCGGAGCTCTGTAAAGTAGTACGGGACTCATCATCATCATATTCACAGAAGGTCTGTTCTAATGACCACGAAAGCGTTAGGAATCGTCATAGCCATGAACAGAAAAAACATCTCGGAGGTATCAGAGGAAACGTGTGGCCGCTGCAGAGCTCTGTAAAGTAGTACGGGACTCATCATCATCATATTCACAGAAGGTCTATTCTAATGACCACGAAAGCGTTAGGAATCGTCATAGCCATGAACAGAAAAAACATCTCGGAGGTATCAGAGGAAACGTGTGGCCGCCGCGGAGCTCTGTAAAGTAGTACGGGACTCATCATCACCATATTCACAGAAGGTCTGTTCTAATGACCACGAAAGCGTTAGGAATCGTCATAGCCATGAACAGAAAAAACATCTCGGAGGTATCAGAGGAAACGTGTGGCCGCTGCGGAGCTCTGTAAAGTAGTACGGGACTCATCATCATCATATTCACAGAAGGTCTGTTCTAATGACCACGAAAGCGTTAGGAATCGTCATAGCCATGAACAGAAAAAAACATCTCGGAGGTATCAGAGGAAACGTGTGGCCGCTGCGGAGCTCTGTAAAGTAGTACGGGACTCAACATCATCATATTCACAGAAGGTCTATCCTAATGACCACGAAAGCGTTAGGAATCGTCATACCCATGAACAGAAAAAAACTTCTCAGAGGTATCAGAGGAAACGTGTGGCCGCCACAGAGCTCTGTAAAGTAGTACGGGACTCATCATCATCATATTCACAGAAGGTCTGTTCTAATGACCACGAAAGCGTTAGGAATCGTCATAGCCATGAACAGAAAAAACATCTCGGAGGTATCAGAGGAAACGTGTGGCCGCCGCGGAGCTCTGTAAAGTAGTACGGGACTCATCATCATCATATTCACAGAAGGTCTGTTCTAATGACCACGAAAGCGTTAGGAATCGTCATAGCCATGAACAGAAAAAACATCTCGGAGGTATCAGAGGAAACGTGTGGCCGCTGCGGAGCTCTGTAAAGTAGTACGGGACTCATCATCATCATATTCACAGAAGGTCTGTTCTAATGACCACGAAAGCGTTAGGAATCGTCATAGCCATGAACAGAAAAAACATCTCGGAGGTATCAGAGGAAACGTGTGGCCGCCGCGGAGCTCTGTAAAGTAGTACGGGACTCATCATCATCATATTCACAGAAGGTCTGTTCTAATGACCACGAAAGCGTTAGGAATCGTCATAGCCATGAACAGAAAAAACATCTCGGAGGTATCAGAGGAAACGTGTGGCCGCTGCGGAGCTCTGTAAAGTAGTACGGGACTCATCATCATCATATTCACAGAAGGTCTGTTCTAATGACCACGAAAGCGTTAGGAATCGTCATAGCCATGAACAGAAAAAACATCTCGGAGGTATCAGAGGAAACGTGTGGCCGCTGCGGAGCTCTGTAAAGTAGTACGGGACTCATCATCATCATATTCACAGAAGGTCTATTCTAATGACCACGAAAGCGTTAGGAATCGTCATAGCCATGAACAGAAAAAACATCTCGGAGGTATCAGAGGAAACGTGTGGCCGCCGCGGAGCTCTGTAAAGTAGTACGGGACTCATCATCATCATATTCACAGAAGGTCTATTCTAATGACCACGAAAGCGTTAGGAATCGTCATAGCCATGAACAGAAAAAACATCTCGGAGGTATCAGAGGAAACGTGTGGCCGCTGCGGAGCTCTGTAAAGTAGTACGGGACTCATCATCATCATATTCACAGAAGGTCTGTTCTAATGACCACGAAAGCGTTAGGAATCGTCATAGCCATGAACAGAAAAAAACATCTCGGAGGTATCAGAGGAAACGTGTGGCCGCTGCGGAGCTCTGTAAAGTAGTACGGGACTCAACATCATCATATTCACAGAAGGTCTATCCTAATGACCACGAAAGCGTTAGGAATCGTCATACCCATGAACAGAAAAAAACTTCTCAGAGGTATCAGAGGAAACGTGTGGCCGCCACAGAGCTCTGTAAAGTAGTACGGGACTCATCATCATCATATTCACAGAAGGTCTGTTCTAATGACCACGAAAGCGTTAGGAATCGTCATAGCCATGAACAGAAAAAAACATCTCGGAGGTATCAGAGGAAACGTGTGGCCGCCGCGGAGCTCTGTAAAGTAGTACGGGACTCATCATCATCATATTCACAGAAGGTCTGTTCTAATGACCACGAAAGCGTTAGGAATCGTCATAGCCATGAACAGAAAAAACATCTCGGAGGTATCAGAGGAAACGTGTGGCCGCTGCGGAGCTCTGTAAAGTAGTACGGGACTCATCATCATCATATTCACAGAAGGTCTGTTCTAATGACCACGAAAGCGTTAGGAATCGTCATAGCCATGAACAGAAAAAACATCTCGGAGGTATCAGAGGAAACGTGTGGCCGCCGCGGAGCTCTGTAAAGTAGTACGGGACTCATCATCATCATATTCACAGAAGGTCTGTTCTAATGACCACGAAAGCGTTAGGAATCGTCATAGCCATGAACAGAAAAAACATCTCGGAGGTATCAGAGGAAACGTGTGGCCGCTGCGGAGCTCTGTAAAGTAGTACGGGACTCATCATCATCATATTCACAGAAGGTCTGTTCTAATGACCACGAAAGCGTTAGGAATCGTCATAGCCATGAACAGAAAAAACATCTCGGAGGTATCAGAGGAAACGTGTGGCCGCTGCGGAGCTCTGTAAAGTAGTACGGGACTCATCATCATCATATTCACAGAAGGTCTATTCTAATGACCACGAAAGCGTTAGGAATCGTCATAGCCATGAACAGAAAAAACATCTCGGAGGTATCAGAGGAAACGTGTGGCCGCCGCGGAGCTCTGTAAAGTAGTACGGGACTCATCATCACCATATTCACAGAAGGTCTGTTCTAATGACCACGAAAGCGTTAGGAATCGTCATAGCCATGAACAGAAAAAACATCTCGGAGGTATCAGAGGAAACGTGTGGCCGCTGCGGAGCTCTGTAAAGTAGTACGGGACTCATCATCATCATATTCACAGAAGGTCTGTTCTAATGACCACGAAAGCGTTAGGAATCGTCATAGCCATGAACAGAAAAAAACATCTCGGAGGTATCAGAGGAAACGTGTGGCCGCTGCGGAGCTCTGTAAAGTAGTACGGGACTCAACATCATCATATTCACAGAAGGTCTATCCTAATGACCACGAAAGCGTTAGGAATCGTCATACCCATGAACAGAAAAAAACTTCTCAGAGGTATCAGAGGAAACGTGTGGCCGCCACAGAGCTCTGTAAAGTAGTACGGGACTCATCATCATCATATTCACAGAAGGTCTGTTCTAATGACCACGAAAGCGTTAGGAATCGTCATAGCCATGAACAGAAAAAAACATCTCGGAGGTATCAGAGGAAACGTGTGGCCGCCGCAGAGCTCTGTAAAGTAGTACGGGACTCATCATCATCATATTCACAGAAGGTCTGTTGTAATGACCACGAAAGCGTTAGGAATCGTCATAGCCATGAACAGAAAAAAACATCTCGGAGGTATCAGAGGAAACGTGTGGCCGCCGCGGAGCTCTGTAAAGTAGTACGGGACTCATCATCATCATATTCACAGAAGGTCTGTTCTAATGACCACGAAAGCGTTAGGAATCGTCATAGCCATGAACAGAAAAAAACATCTCGGAGGTATCAGAGGAAACGTGTGGCCGCCGCGGAGCTCTGTAAAGTAGTACGGGACTCATCATCATCATATTCACAGAAGGTCTGTTCTAATGACCACGAAAGCGTTAGGAATCGTCATAGCCATGAACAGAAAAAAAACATCTCGGAGGTATCAGAGGAAACGTGTGGCCGCTGCGGAGCTCTGTAAAGTAGTACGGGACTCATCATCATCATATTCACAGAAGGTCTGTTCTAATGACCACGAAAGCGTTAGGAATCGTCATAGCCATGAACAGAAAAAAACATCTCGGAGGTATCAGAGGAAACGTGTGGCCGCCGCAGAGCTCTGTAAAGTAGTACGGGACTCATCATCATCAAATTCACAGAAGGTCTGTTCTAATGACCACGAAAGCGTTAGGAATCGTCATAGCCATGAACAGAAAAAAACATCTCGGAGGTATCAGAGGAAACGTGTGGCCGCTGCGGAGCTCTGTAAAGTAGTACGGGACTCATCATCATCATATTCACAGAAGGTGTGTTCTAATGACCACGAAAGCGTTAGGAATCGTCATAGCCATGAACAGAAAAAAACATCTCGGAGGTATCAGAGGAAACGTGTGGCCGCTGCGGAGCTCTGTAAAGTAGTACGGGACTCATCATCATCATATTCACAGAAGGTCTGTTCTAATGACCACGAAAGCGTTAGGAATCGTCATAGCCATGAACAGAAAAAAACATCTCGGAGGTATCAGAGGAAACGTGTGGCCGCCGCAGAGCTCTGTAAAGTAGTACGGGACTCATCATCATCATATTCACAGAAGGTCTGTTGTAATGACCACGAAAGCGTTAGGAATCGTCATAGCCATGAACAGAAAAAAACATCTCGGAGGTATCAGAGGAAACGTGTGGCCGCCGCGGAGCTCTGTAAAGTAGTACGGGACTCATCATCATCATATTCACAGAAGGTCTGTTCTAATGGCCACGAAAGCGTTAGGAATCGTCATAGCCATGAACAGAAAAAACATCTCGGAGGTATCAGAGGAAACGTGTGGCCGCCGCGGAGCTCTGTAAAGTAGTACGGGACTCATCATCATCATATTCACAGAAGGTCTGTTCTAATGACCACGAAAGCGTTAGGAATCGTCAGAGCCATGAACAGAAAGAAACTTCTCGGAGGTATCAGAGGAAACGTGTGGCCGCCGCGGAGGTCTGTAAAGTAGTATGGGACTCATCATCATCATATTCACAGAAGGTCTGTTCTAATGACCACGAAAGCGTTAGGAATCGTCATAGCCATGAACAGAAAAAAACTTCTCGGAGGTATCAGAGGAAACGTGTGGCCGCCGCGGAGCTCTGTAAAGTAGTACGGGACTCATCATCATCATATTCACAGAAGGTCTGTTCTAATGACCACGAAAGCGTTAGGAATCGTCATAGCCATGAACAGAAAAAACATCTCGGAGGTATCAGAGGAAACGTGTGGCCGCCGCGGAGCTCTGTAAAGTAGTACGGGACTCATCATCATCATATTCACAGAAGGTCTGTTCTAATGACCACGAAAGCGTTAGGAATCGTCATAGCCATGAACAGAAAAAACATCTCGGAGGTATCAGAGGAAACGTGTGGCCGCCGCGAAGCTCTGTAAAGTAGTACGGGACTCATCATCATCATATTCACAGAAGGTCTGTTCTAATGACCACGAAAGCGTTAGGAATCGTCATAGCCATGAACAGAAAAAAACTTCTCGGAGGTATCAGAGGAAACGTGTGGCCGCCGCGGAGCTCTGTAAAGTAGTACGGGACTCATCATCATCATATTCACAGAAGGTCTGTTCTAATGACCACGAAAGCGTTAGGAATCGTCAGAGCCATGAACAGAAAGAAACTTCTCGGAGGTATCAGAGGAAACGTGTGGCCGCCGCGGAGGTCTGTAAAGTAGTATGGGACTCATCATCATCATATTCACAGAAGGTCTGTTCTAATGACCACGAAAGCGTTAAGAATCGTCATAGCCATGAACAGAAAAAAACATCTCGGAGGTATCAGAGGAAACGTGTGGCCGCCGCGGAGCTCTGTAAAGTAGTACGGGACTCATCATCATCATATTCACAGAAGGTCTGTTCTAATGACCACGAAAGCGTTAGGAATCGTCATAGCCATGAACAGAAAAAAACTTCTCGGAGGTATCAGAGGAAACGTGTGGCCGCCGCGGAGCTCTGTAAAGTAGTACGGGACTCATCATCATCATATTCACAGAAGGTCTGTTCTAATGACCACGAAAGCGTTAGGAATCGTCATAGCCATGAACAGAAAAAAACTTCTCGGAGGTATCAGAGGAAACGTGTGGCCGCCGCGGAGCTCTGTAAAGTAGTACGGGACTCATCATCATCATATTCACAGAAGGTCTGTTCTAATGACCACGAAAGCGTTAGGAATCGTCATAGCCATGAACAGAAAAAACATCTCGGAGGTATCAGAGGAAACGTGTGGCCGCCGCGGAGCTCTGTAAAGTAGTACGGGACTCATCATCATCATATTCACAGAAGGTCTGTTCTAATGACCACGAAAGCGTTAGGAATCGTCATAGCCATGAACAGAAAAAACTTCTCGGAGGTATCAGAGGAAACGTGTGGCCGCCGCGGAGCTCTGTAAAGTAGTACGGGACTCATCATCATCATATTCACAGAAGGTCTGTTCTAATGACCACGAAAGCGTTAGGAATCGTCATAGCCATGAACAGAAAAAACATCTCGGAGGTATCAGAGGAAACGTGTGGCCGCTGCGGAGCTCTGTAAAGTAGTACGGGACTCATCATCATCATATTCACAGAAGGTCTGTTCTAATGACCACGAAAGCGTTAGGAATCGTCATAGCCATGAACAGAAAAAAACATCTCGGAGGTATCAGAGGAAACGTGTGGCCGCCGCGGAGCTCTGTAAAGTAGTACGGGACTCATCATCATCATATTCACAGAAGGTCTGTTCTAATGACCACGAAAGCGTTAGGAATCGTCATAGCCATGAACAGAAAAAACATCTCGGAGGTATCAGAGGAAACGTGTGGCCGCTGCGGAGCTCTGTAAAGTAGTACGGGACTCATCATCATCATATTCACAGAAGGTCTGTTCTAATGACCACGAAAGCGTTAGGAATCGTCATAGCCATGAACAGAAAAAACATCTCGGAGGTATCAGAGGAAACGTGTGGCCGCCGCGGAGCTCTGTAAAGTAGTACGGGACTCATCATCATCATATTCACAGAAGGTCTGTTCTAATGACCACGAAAGCGTTAGGAATCGTCATAGCCATGAACAGAAAAAACATCTCGGAGGTATCAGAGGAAACGTGTGGCCGCTGCGGAGCTCTGTAAAGTAGTACGGGACTCATCATCATCATATTCACAGAAGGTCTGTTCTAATGACCACGAAAGCGTTAGGAATCGTCATAGCCATGAACAGAAAAAACATCTCGGAGGTATCAGAGGAAACGTGTGGCCGCTGCGGAGCTCTGTAAAGTAGTACGGGACTCATCATCATCATATTCACAGAAGGTCTGTTCTAATGACCACGAAAGCGTTAGGAATCGTCATAGCCATGAACAGAAAAAACATCTCGGAGGTATCAGAGGAAACGTGTGGCCGCCGCGGAGCTCTGTAAAGTAGTACGGGACTCATCATCATCATATTCACAGAAGGTCTGTTCTAATGACCACGAAAGCGTTAGGAATCGTCATAGCCATGAACAGAAAAAACATCTCGGAGGTATCAGAGGAAACGTGTGGCCGCTGCGGAGCTCTGTAAAGTAGTACGGGAGTCATCATCATCATATTCACAGAAGGTCTGTTCTAATGACCACGAAAGCGTTAGGAATCGTCATAGCCATGAACAGAAAAAAACATCTCGGAGGTATCAGAGGAAACGTGTGGCCGCTGCGGAGCTCTGTAAAGTAGTACGGGACTCAACATCATCATATTCACAGAAGGTCTATCCTAATGACCACGAAAGCGTTAGGAATCGTCATACCCATGAACAGAAAAAAACTTCTCAGAGGTATCAGAGGAAACGTGTGGCCGCCACGGAGCTCTGTAAAGTAGTACGGGACTCATCATCATCATATTCACAGAAGGTCTGTTCTAATGACCACGAAAGCGTTAGGAATCGTCATAGCCATGAACAGAAAAAAACATCTCGGAGGTATCAGAGGAAACGTGTGGCCGCCGCAGAGCTCTGTAAAGTAGTACGGGACTCATCATCATCATATTCACAGAAGGTCTGTTGTAATGACCACGAAAGCGTTAGGAATCGTCATAGCCATGAACAGAAAAAAACATCTCGGAGGTATCAGAGGAAACGTGTGGCCGCCGCGGAGCTCTGTAAAGTAGTACGGGACTCATCATCATCATATTCACAGAAGGTCTGTTCTAATGACCACGAAAGCGTTAGGAATCGTCATAGCCATGAACAGAAAAAAACATCTCGGAGGTATCAGAGGAAACGTGTGGCCGCCGCGGAGCTCTGTAAAGTAGTACGGACCTCATCATCATCATATTCACAGAAGGTCTGTTCTAATGACCACGAAAGCGTTAGGAATCGTCATAGCCATGAACAGAAAAAAACATCTCGGAGGTATCAGAGGAAACGTGTGGCCGCTGCGGAACTCTGTAAAGTAGTACGGGACTCATCATCATCATATTCACAGAAGGTCTGTTCTAATGACCACGAAAGCGTTAGGAATCGTCATAGCCATGAACAGAAAAAAAACATCTCGGAGGTATCAGAGGAAACGTGTGGCCGCCGCAGAGCTCTGTAAAGTAGTACGGGACTCATCATCATCATATTCACAGAAGGTCTGTTCTAATGACCACGAAAGCGTTAGGAATCGTCATAGCCATGAACAGAAAAAAACATCTCGGAGGTATCAGAGGAAACGTGTGGCCGCTGCGGAGCTCTGTAAAGTAGTACGGGACTCATCATCATCATATTCACAGAAGGTCTGTTCTAATGACCACGAAAGCGTTAGGAATCGTCATAGCCATGAACAGAAAAAAACATCTCGGAGGTATCAGAGGAAACGTGTGGCCGCTGCGGAGCTCTGTAAAGTAGTACGGGACTCATCATCATCATATTCACAGAAGGTCTGTTCTAATGACCACGAAAGCGTTAGGAATCGTCATAGCCATGAACAGAAAAAAACATCTCGGAGGTATCAGAGGAAACGTGTGGCCGCCGCAGAGCTCTGTAAAGTAGTACGGGACTCATCATCATCATATTCACAGAAGGTCTGTTGTAATGACCACGAAAGCGTTAGGAATCGTCATAGCCATGAACAGAAAAAAACATCTCGGAGGTATCAGAGGAAACGTGTGGCCGCCGCGGAGCTCTGTAAAGTAGTACGGGACTCATCATCATCATATTCACAGAAGGTCTGTTCTAATGACCACGAAAGCGTTAGGAATCGTCATAGCCATGAACAGAAAAAACATCTCGGAGGTATCAGAGGAAACGTGTGGCCGCCGCGGAGCTCTGTAAAGTAGTACGGGACTCATCATCATCATATTCACAGAAGGTCTGTTCTAATGACCACGAAAGCGTTAGGAATCGTCATAGCCATGAACAGAAAAAAACTTCTCGGAGGTATCAGAGGAAACGTGTGGCCGCCGCGGAGCTCTGTAAAGTAGTACGGGACTCATCATCATCATATTCACAGAAGGTCTGTTCTAATGACCACGAAAGCGTTAGGAATCGTCATAGCCATGAACAGAAAAAAACTTCTCGGAGGTATCAGAGGAAACGTGTGGCCGCCGCGGAGCTCTGTAAAGTAGTACGGGCCTCATCATCATCATATTCACAGAAGGTCTGTTCTAATGACCACGAAAGCGTTAGGAATCGTCAGAGCCATGAACAGAAAGAAACTTCTCGGAGGTATCAGAGGAAACGTGTGGCCGCCGCGGAGGTCTGTAAAGTAGTATGGGACTCATCATCATCATATTCACAGAAGGTCTGTTCTAATGACCACGAAAGCGTTAAGAATCGTCATAGCCATGAACAGAAAAAAACATCTCGGAGGTATCAGAGGAAACGTGTGGCCGCCGCGGAGCTCTGTAAAGTAGTACGGGACTCATCATCATCATATTCACAGAAGGTCTGTTCTAATGACCACGAAGGCGTTAGGAATCGTCATAGCCATGAACAGAAAAAAACTTCTCGGAGGTATCAGAGGAAACGTGTGGCCGCCGCGGAGCTCTGTAAAGTAGTACGGGACTCATCATCATCATATTCACAGAAGGTCTGTTCTAATGACCACGAAAGCGTTAGGAATCGTCATAGCCATGAACAGAAAAAAACTTCTCGGAGGTATCAGAGGAAACGTGTGGCCGCCGCGGAGCTCTGTAAAGTAGTACGGGACTCATCATCATCATATTCACAGAAGGTCTGTTCTAATGACCACGAAAGCGTTAGGAATCGTCATAGCCATGAACAGAAAAAAACTTCTCGGAGGTATCAGAGGAAACGTGTGGCCGCCGCGGAGCTCTGTAAAGTAGTACGGGACTCATCATCATCATATTCACAGAAGGTCTGTTCTAATGACCACGAAAGCGTTAGGAATCGTCATAGCCATGAACAGAAAAAAACTTCTCGGAGGTATCAGAGGAAACGTGTGGCCGCCGCGGAGCTCTGTAAAGTAGTACGGGACTCATCATCATCATATTCACAGAAGGTCTGTTCTAATGACCACGAAAGCGTTAGGAATCGTCATAGCCATGAACAGAAAAAAACTTCTCGGAGGTATCAGAGGAAACGTGTGGCCGCCGCGGAGCTCTGTAAAGTAGTACGGGACTCATCATCATCATATTCACAGAAGGTCTGTTCTAATGACCACGAAAGCGTTAGGAATCGTCATAGCCATGAACAGAAAAAAACTTCTCGGAGGTATCAGAGGAAACGTGTGGCCGCCGCGGAGCTCTGTAAAGTAGTACGGGACTCATCATCATCATATTCACAGAAGGTCTGTTCTAATGACCACGAAAGCGTTAGGAATCGTCATAGCCATGAACAGAAAAAAACTTCTCGGAGGTATCAGAGGAAACGTGTGGCCGCCGCGGAGCTCTGTAAAGTAGTACGGGACTCATCATCATCATATTCACAGAAGGTCTGTTCTAATGACCACGAAAGCGTTAGGAATCGTCATAGCCATGAACAGAAAAAAACTTCTCGGAGGTATCAGAGGAAACGTGTGGCCGCCGCGGAGCTCTGTAAAGTAGTACGGGACTCATCATCATCATATTCACAGAAGGTCTGTTCTAATGACCACGAAAGCGTTAGGAATCGTCATAGCCATGAACAGAAAAAAACTTCTCGGAGGTATCAGAGGAAACGTGTGGCCGCCGCGGAGCTCTGTAAAGTAGTACGGGACTCATCATCATCATATTCACAGAAGGTCTGTTCTAATGACCACGAAAGCGTTAGGAATCGTCATAGCCATGAACAGAAAAAAACATCTCGGAGGTATCAGAGGAAACGTGTGGCCGCCGCGGAGCTCTGTAAAGTAGTACGGGACTCATCATCATCATATTCACAGAAGGTCTGTTCTAATGACCACGAAAGCGTTAGGAATCGTCATAGCCATGAACAGAAAAAAACATCTCGGAGGTATCAGAGGAAACGTGTGGCCGCCGCGGAGCTCTGTAAAGTAGTACGGGACTCATCATCATCATATTCACAGAAGGTCTGTTCTAATGACCACGAAAGCGTTAGGAATCGTCATAGCCATGAACAGAAAAAAACTTCTCGGAGGTATCAGAGGAAACGTGTGGCCGCCGCGGAGCTCTGTAAAGTAGTACGGGACTCATCATCATCATATTCACAGAAGGTCTGTTCTAATGACCACGAAAGCGTTAGGAATCGTCATAGCCACGAACAGAAAAAAACTTCTCGGAGGTATCAGAGGAAACGTGTGGCCGCCGCGGAGCTCTGTAAAGTAGTACGGGACTCATCATCATCATATTCACAGAAGGTCTGTTCTAATGACCACGAAAGCGTTAGGAATCGTCATAGCCATGAACAGAAAAAAACTTCTCGGAGGTATCAGAGGAAACGTGTGGCCGCCGCGGAGCTCTGTAAAGTAGTACGGGACTCATCATCATCATATTCACAGAAGGTCTGTTCTAATGACCACGAAAGCGTTAGGAATCGTCATAGCCATGAACAGAAAAAAACATCTCGGAGGTATCAGAGGAAACGTGTGGCCGCCGCGGAGCTCTGTAAAGTAGTACGGGACTCATCATCATCATACTCACAGAAGGTCTGTTCTAATGACCACGAAAGCGTTAGGAATCGTCATAGCCATGAACAGAAAAAAACTTCTCGGAGGTATCAGAGGAAACGTGTGGCCGCCGCGGAGCTCTGTAAAGTAGTTCGGGACTCATCATCATCATATTCACAGAAGGTCTGTTCTAATGACCACGAAAGCGTTAGGAATCGTCATAGCCATGAACAGAAAAAAACATCTCGGAGGTATCAGAGGAAACGTGTGGCCGCCGCGGAGCTCTGTAAAGTAGTACGGGACTCATCATCATCATATTCACAGAAGGTCTGTTCTAATGACCACGAAAACGTTACTGAATCGTCATAGCTATGAACAGAAAAAAAACATCTCGGGGGTACCAGAGGAAACGTGTGGCCGCCGCGGAGCTCTGTAAAGTAGTACGGGACTCATCATCATCATACTCACAGAAGGTCTGTTCTAATGACCACGAAAGCGTTAGGAATCGTCATAGCCACGAACAGAAAAAAACTTCTCGGAGGTATCAGAGGAAACGTGTGGCCGCCGCGGAGCTCTGTAAAGTAGTACGGGACTCATCATCATCATATTCACAGAAGGTCTGTTCTAATGACCACGAAAGCGTTAGGAATCGTCATAGCCACGAACAGAAAAAAACTTCTCGGAGGTATCAGAGGAAACGTGTGGCCGCCGCGGAGCTCTGTAAAGTAGTACGGGACTCATCATCATCATATTCACAGAAGGTCTGTTCTAATGACCACGAAAGCGTTAGGAATCGTCATAGCCATGAACAGAAAAAAACATCTCGGAGGTATCAGAGGAAACGTGTGGCCGCCGCGGAGCTCTGTAAAGTAGTACGGGACTCATCATCATCATATTCACAGAAGGTCTGTTCTAATGACCACGAAAGCGTTAGGAATCGTCATAGCCATGAACAGAAAAAAACATCTCGGAGGTATCAGAGGAAACGTGTGGCCGCCGCGGAGCTCTGTAAAGTAGTACGGGACTCATCATCATCATACTCACAGAAGGTCTGTTCTAATGACCACGAAAGCGTTAGGAATCGTCATAGCCATGAACAGAAAAAAACTTCTCGGAGGTATCAGAGGAAACGTGTGGCCGCCGCGGAGCTCTGTAAAGTAGTTCGGGACTCATCATCATCATATTCACAGAAGGTCTGTTCTAATGACCACGAAAGCGTTAGGAATCGTCATAGCCATGAACAGAAAAAAACATCTCGGAGGTATCAGAGGAAACGTGTGGCCGCCGCGGAGCTCTGTAAAGTAGTACGGGACTCATCATCATCATATTCACAGAAGGTCTGTTCTAATGACCACGAAAGCGTTAGGAATCAACATAGCCATGAACAGAAAAAAACTTCTCGGAGGTATCAGAGGAAACGTGTGGCCGCCGCGGAGCTCTGTAAAGTAGTACGGGACTCATCATCATCATATTCACAGAAGGTCTGTTCTAATGACCACGAAAGCGTTAGGAATCGTCATAGCCATGAACAGAAAAAAACTTCTCGGAGGTATCAGAGGAAACGTGTGGCCGCCGCGGAGCTCTGTAAAGTAGTTCGGGACTCATCATCATCATATTCACAGAAGGTCTGTTCTAATGACCACGAAAGCGTTAGGAATCGTCATAGCCATGAACAGAAAAAAACTTCTCGGAGGTATCAGAGGAAACGTGTGGCCGCCGCGGAGCTCTGTAAAGTAGTTCGGGACTCATCATCATCATATTCACAGAAGGTCTGTTCTAATGACCACGAAAGCGTTAGGAATCGTCATAGCCATGAACAGAAAAAAACATCTCGGAGGTATCAGAGGAAACGTGTGGCCGCCGCGGAGCTCTGTAAAGTAGTACGGGACTCATCATCATCATATTCACAGAAGGTCTGTTCTAATGACCACGAAAGCGTTAGGAATCAACATAGCCATGAACAGAAAAAAACATCTCGGAGGTATCAGAGGAAACGTGTGGCCGCCGCGGAGCTCTGTAAAGTAGTACGGGACTCATCATCATCATATTCACAGAAGGTCTGTTCTAATGACCACGAAAGCGTTAGGAATCGTCATAGCCATGAACAGAAAAAAACTTCTCGGAGGTATCAGAGGAAACGTGTGGCCGCCGCGGAGCTCTGTAAAGTAGTTCGGGACTCATCATCATCATATTCACAGAAGGTCTGTTCTAATGACCACGAAAGCGTTAGGAATCGTCATAGCCATGAACAGAAAAAAACATCTCGGAGGTATCAGAGGAAACGTGTGGCCGCCGCGGAGCTCTGTAAAGTAGTACGGGACTCATCATCATCATACTCACAGAAGGTCTGTTCTAATGACCACGAAAGCGTTAGGAATCGTCATAGCCATGAACAGAAAAAACTTCTCGGAGGTATCAGAGGAAACGTGTGGCCGCCGCGGAGCTCTGTAAAGTAGTACGGGACTCATCATCATCATATTCACAGAAGGTCTGTTCTAATGACCACGAAAGCGTTAGGAATCAACATAGCCATGAACAGAAAAAAACTTCTCGGAGGTATCAGAGGAAACGTGTGGCCGCCGCGGAGCTCTGTAAAGTAGTACGGGACTCATCATCATCATATTCACAGAAGGTCTGTTCTAATGACCACGAAAGCGTTAGGAATCAACATAGCCATGAACAGAAAAAAACTTCTCGGAGGTATCAGAGGAAACGTGTGGCCGCCGCGGAGCTCTGTAAAGTAGTACGGGACTCATCATCATCATATTCACAGAAGGTCTGTTCTAATGACCACGAAAGCGTTAGGAATCAACATAGCCATGAACAGAAAAAAACTTCTCGGAGGTATCAGAGGAAACGTGTGGCCGCCGCGGAGCTCTGTAAAGTAGTACGGGACTCATCATCATCATATTCACAGAAGGTCTGTTCTAATGACCACGAAAGCGTTAGGAATCGTCATAGCCATGAACAGAAAAAACTTCTCGGAGGTATCAGAGGAAACGTGTGGCCGCCGCGGAGCTCTGTAAAGTAGTACGGGACTCATCATCATCATATTCACAGAAGGTCTGTTCTAATGACCACGAAAGCGTTAGGAATCAACATAGCCATGAACAGAAAAAAACTTCTCGGAGGTATCAGAGGAAACGTGTGGCCGCCGCGGAGCTCTGTAAAGTAGTACGGGACTCATCATCATCATATTCACAGAAGGTCTGTTCTAATGACCACGAAAGCGTTAGGAATCGTCATAGCCATGAACAGAAAAAACTTCTCGGAGGTATCAGAGGAAACGTGGGGCCGCCGCGGAGCTCTGTAAAGTAGTACGGGACTCATCATCATCATATTCACAGAAGGTCTGTTCTAATGACCACGAAAGCGTTAGGAATCGTCATAGCCATGAACAGAAAAAACTTCTCGGAGGTATCAGAGGAAACGTGTGGCCGCCGCGGAGCTCTGTAAAGTAGTACGGGACTCATCATCATCATATTCACAGAAGGTCTGTTCTAATGACCACGAAAGCGTTAGGAATCAACATAGCCATGAACAGAAAAAAACTTCTCGGAGGTATCAGAGGAAACGTGTGGCCGCCGCGGAGCTCTGTAAAGTAGTACGGGACTCATCATCATCATATTCACAGAAGGTCTGTTCTAATGACCACGAAAGCGTTAGGAATCGTCATAGCCATGAACAGAAAAAACTTCTCGGAGGTATCAGAGGAAACGTGTGGCCGCCGCGGAGCTCTGTAAAGTAGTACGGGACTCATCATCATCATATTCACAGAAGGTCTGTTCTAATGACCACGAAAGCGTTAGGAATCAACATAGCCATGAACAGAAAAAAACTTCTCGGAGGTATCAGAGGAAACGTGTGGCCGCCGCGGAGCTCTGTAAAGTAGTACGGGACTCATCATCATCATATTCACAGAAGGTCTGTTCTAATGACCACGAAAGCGTTAGGAATCGTCATAGCCATGAACAGAAAAAAACTTCTCGGAGGTATCAGAGGAAACGTGTGGCCGCCGCGGAGCTCTGTAAAGTAGTACGGGACTCATCATCATCATATTCACAGAAGGTCTGTTCTAATGACCACGAAAGCGTTAGGAATCAACATAGCCATGAACAGAAAAAAACTTCTCGGAGGTATCAGAGGAAACGTGTGGCCGCCGCGGAGCTCTGTAAAGTAGTACGGGACTCATCATCATCATATTCACAGAAGGTCTGTTCTAATGACCACGAAAGCGTTAGGAATCGTCATAGCCATGAACAGAAAAAAACTTCTCGGAGGTATCAGAGGAAACGTGTGGCCGCCGCGGAGCTCTGTAAAGTAGTTCGGGACTCATCATCATCATATTCACAGAAGGTCTGTTCTAATGACCACGAAAGCGTTAGGAATCGTCATAGCCATGAACAGAAAAAAACTTCTCGGAGGTATCAGAGGAAACGTGTGGCCGCCGCGGAGCTCTGTAAAGTAGTTCGGGACTCATCATCATCATATTCACAGAAGGTCTGTTCTAATGACCACGAAAGCGTTAGGAATCGTCATAGCCATGAACAGAAAAAAACATCTCGGAGGTATCAGAGGAAACGTGTGGCCGCCGCGGAGCTCTGTAAAGTAGTACGGGACTCATCATCATCATATTCACAGAAGGTCTGTTCTAATGACCACGAAAGCGTTAGGAATCAACATAGCCATGAACAGAAAAAAACATCTCGGAGGTATCAGAGGAAACGTGTGGCCGCCGCGGAGCTCTGTAAAGTAGTACGGGACTCATCATCATCATATTCACAGAAGGTCTGTTCTAATGACCACGAAAGCGTTAGGAATCGTCATAGCCATGAACAGAAAAAAACTTCTCGGAGGTATCAGAGGAAACGTGTGGCCGCCGCGGAGCTCTGTAAAGTAGTTCGGGACTCATCATCATCATATTCACAGAAGGTCTGTTCTAATGACCACGAAAGCGTTAGGAATCGTCATAGCCATGAACAGAAAAAAACATCTCGGAGGTATCAGAGGAAACGTGTGGCCGCTGCGGAGCTCTGTAAAGTAGTACGGGACTCATCATCATCATATTCACAGAAGGTCTGTTCTAATGACCACGAAAGCGTTAGGAATCGTCATAGCCATGAACAGAAAAAACATCTCGGAAGTATCAGAGGAAACGTGTGGCCGCCGCAGAGCTCTGTAAAGTAGTACGGGACTCATCATCATCATATTCACAGAAGGTCTGTTCTAATGACCACGAAAGCGTTAGGAATCGTCATAGCCATGAACAGAAAAAAACATCTCGGAGGTATCAGAGGAAACGTGTGGCCGCTGCGGAGCTCTGTAAAGTAGTACGGGACTCATCATCATCATATTCACAGAAGGTCTGTTCTAATGACCACGAAAGCGTTAGGAATCGTCATAGCCATGAACAGAAAAAAACATCTCGGAGGTATCAGAGGAAACGTGTGGCCGCCGCGGAGCTCTGTAAAGTAGTACGGGACTCATCATCATCATATTCACAGAAGGTCTGTTCTAATGACCACGAAAGCGTTAGGAATCGTCATAGCCATGAACAGAAAAAAACTTCTCGGAGGTATGAGAGGAAACGTGTGGCCGCCGCGGAGCTCTGTAAAGTAGTACGGGACTCATCATCATCATATTCACAGAAGGTCTGTTCTAATGACCACGAAAGCGTTAGGAATCGTCATAGCCATGAACAGAAAAAAACATCTCGGAGGTATCAGAGGAAACGTGTGGCCGCCGCAGAGCTCTGTAAAGTAGTACGGGACTCATCATCATCATATTCACAGAAGGTCTGTTCTAATGACCACGAAAGCGTTAGGAATCGTCATAGCCATGAACAGAAAAAAACATCTCGGAGGTATCAGAGGAAACGTGTGGCCGCCGCGGAGCTCTGTAAAGTAGTACGGGACTCATCATCATCATATTCACAGAAGGTCTGTTCTAATGACCACGAAAGCGTTAGGAATCGTCATAGCCATGAACAGAAAAAACATCTCGGAGGTATCAGAGGAAACGTGTGGCCGCCGCGGAGCTCTGTAAAGTAGTACGGGACTCATCATCATCATATTCACAGAAGGTCTGTTCTAATGACCACGAAAGCGTTAGGAATCGTCATAGCCATGAACAGAAAAAAACTTCTCGGAGGTATCAGAGGAAACGTGTGGCCGCCGCGGAGCTCTGTAAAGTAGTACGGGACTCATCATCATCATATTCACAGAAGGTCTGTTCTAATGACCACGAAAGCGTTAGGAATCGTCATAGCCATGAACAGAAAAAAACTTCTCGGAGGTATCAGAGGAAACGTGTGGCCGCCGCGGAGCTCTGTAAAGTAGTACGGGACTCATCATCATCATATTCACAGAAGGTCTGTTCTAATGACCACGAAAGCGTTAGGAATCGTCATAGCCATGAACAGAAAAAAACATCTCGGAGGTATCAGAGGAAACGTGTGGCCGCCGCGGAGCTCTGTAAAGTAGTACGGGACTCATCATCATCATACTCACAGAAGGTCTGTTCTAATGACCACGAAAGCGTTAGGAATCGTCATAGCCATGAACAGAAAAAAACTTCTCGGAGGTATCAGAGGAAACGTGTGGCCGCCGCGGAGCTCTGTAAAGTAGTTCGGGACTCATCATCATCATATTCACAGAAGGTCTGTTCTAATGACCACGAAAGCGTTAGGAATCGTCATAGCCATGAACAGAAAAAAACATCTCGGAGGTATCAGAGGAAACGTGTGGCCGCCGCGGAGCTCTGTAAAGTAGTACGGGACTCATCATCATCATACTCACAGAAGGTCTGTTCTAATGACCACGAAAGCGTTAGGAATCGTCATAGCCATGAACAGAAAAAACTTCTCGGAGGTATCAGAGGAAACGTGTGGCCGCCGCGGAGCTCTGTAAAGTAGTACGGGACTCATCATCATCATATTCACAGAAGGTCTGTTCTAATGACCACGAAAGCGTTAGGAATCAACATAGCCATGAACAGAAAAAAACTTCTCGGAGGTATGAGAGGAAACGTGTGGCCGCCGCGGAGCTCTGTAAAGTAGTACGGGACTCATCATCATCATATTCACAGAAGGTCTGTTCTAATGACCACGAAAGCGTTAGGAATCGTCATAGCCATGAACAGAAAAAAACATCTCGGAGGTATCAGAGGAAACGTGTGGCCGCCGCAGAGCTCTGTAAAGTAGTACGGGACTCATCATCATCATATTCACAGAAGGTCTGTTCTAATGACCACGAAAGCGTTAGGAATCGTCATAGCCATGAACAGAAAAAAACATCTCGGAGGTATCAGAGGAAACGTGTGGCCGCTGCGGAGCTCTGTAAAGTAGTACGGGACTCATCATCATCATATTCACAGAAGGTCTGTTCTAATGACCACGAAAGCGTTAGGAATCGTCATAGCCATGAACAGAAAAAAACATCTCGGAGGTATCAGAGGAAACGTGTGGCCGCCGCAGAGCTCTGTAAAGTAGTACGGGACTCATCATCATCATATTCACAGAAGGTCTGTTCTAATGACCACGAAAGCGTTAGGAATCGTCATAGCCATGAACAGAAAAAAACATCTCGGAGGTATCAGAGGAAACGTGTGGCCGCTGCGGAGCTCTGTAAAGTAGTACGGGACTCATCATCATCATATTCACAGAAGGTCTGTTCTAATGACCACGAAAGCGTTAGGAATCGTCATAGCCATGAACAGAAAAAAACATCTCGGAGGTATCAGAGGAAACGTGTGGCCGCTGCGGAGCTCTGTAAAGTAGTACGGGACTCATCATCATCATATTCACAGAAGGTCTGTTCTAATGACCACGAAAGCGTTAGGAATCGTCATAGCCATGAACAGAAAAAAACATCTCGGAGGTATCAGAGGAAACGTGTGGCCGCCGCAGAGCTCTGTAAAGTAGTACGGGACTCATCATCATCATATTCACAGAAGGTCTGTTGTAATGACCACGAAAGCGTTAGGAATCGTCATAGCCATGAACAGAAAAAAACATCTCGGAGGTATCAGAGGAAACGTGTGGCCGCCGCGGAGCTCTGTAAAGTAGTACGGGACTCATCATCATCATATTCACAGAAGGTCTGTTCTAATGACCACGAAAGCGTTAGGAATCGTCATAGCCATGAACAGAAAAAACATCTCGGAGGTATCAGAGGAAACGTGTGGCCGCCGCGGAGCTCTGTAAAGTAGTACGGGACTCATCATCATCATATTCACAGAAGGTCTGTTCTAATGACCACGAAAGCGTTAGGAATCGTCATAGCCATGAACAGAAAAAAACTTCTCGGAGGTATCAGAGGAAACGTGTGGCCGCCGCGGAGCTCTGTAAAGTAGTACGGGACTCATCATCATCATATTCACAGAAGGTCTGTTCTAATGACCACGAAAGCGTTAGGAATCGTCATAGCCATGAACAGAAAAAAACTTCTCGGAGGTATCAGAGGAAACGTGTGGCCGCCGCGGAGCTCTGTAAAGTAGTACGGGACTCATCATCATCATATTCACAGAAGGTCTGTTCTAATGACCACGAAAGCGTTAGGAATCGTCAGAGCCATGAACAGAAAGAAACTTCTCGGAGGTATCAGAGGAAACGTGTGGCCGCCGCGGAGGTCTGTAAAGTAGTATGGGACTCATCATCATCATATTCACAGAAGGTCTGTTCTAATGACCACGAAAGCGTTAAGAATCGTCATAGCCATGAACAGAAAAAAACATCTCGGAGGTATCAGAGGAAACGTGTGGCCGCCGCGGAGCTCTGTAAAGTAGTACGGGACTCATCATCATCATATTCACAGAAGGTCTGTTCTAATGACCACGAAGGCGTTAGGAATCGTCATAGCCATGAACAGAAAAAAACTTCTCGGAGGTATCAGAGGAAACGTGTGGCCGCCGCGGAGCTCTGTAAAGTAGTACGGGACTCATCATCATCATATTCACAGAAGGTCTGTTCTAATGACCACGAAAGCGTTAGGAATCGTCATAGCCATGAACAGAAAAAAACTTCTCGGAGGTATCAGAGGAAACGTGTGGCCGCCGCGGAGCTCTGTAAAGTAGTACGGGACTCATCATCATCATATTCACAGAAGGTCTGTTCTAATGACCACGAAAGCGTTAGGAATCGTCATAGCCATGAACAGAAAAAAACTTCTCGGAGGTATCAGAGGAAACGTGTGGCCGCCGCGGAGCTCTGTAAAGTAGTACGGGACTCATCATCATCATACTCACAGAAGGTCTGTTCTAATGACCACGAAAGCGTTAGGAATCGTCATAGCCATGAACAGAAAAAAACTTCTCGGAGGTATCAGAGGAAACGTGTGGCCGCCGCGGAGCTCTGTAAAGTAGTACGGGACTCATCATCATCATATTCACAGAAGGTCTGTTCTAATGACCACGAAAGCGTTAGGAATCGTCATAGCCATGAACAGAAAAAAACTTCTCGGAGGTATCAGAGGAAACGTGTGGCCGCCGCGGAGCTCTGTAAAGTAGTACGGGACTCATCATCATCATATTCACAGAAGGTCTGTTCTAATGACCACGAAAGCGTTAGGAATCGTCATAGCCATGAACAGAAAAAAACTTCTCGGAGGTATCAGAGGAAACGTGTGGCCGCCGCGGAGCTCTGTAAAGTAGTACGGGACTCATCATCATCATATTCACAGAAGGTCTGTTCTAATGACCACGAAAGCGTTAGGAATCGTCATAGCCATGAACAGAAAAAAACTTCTCGGAGGTATCAGAGGAAACGTGTGGCCGCCGCGGAGCTCTGTAAAGTAGTACGGGACTCATCATCATCATATTCACAGAAGGTCTGTTCTAATGACCACGAAAGCGTTAGGAATCGTCATAGCCATGAACAGAAAAAAACTTCTCGGAGGTATCAGAGGAAACGTGTGGCCGCCGCGGAGCTCTGTAAAGTAGTACGGGACTCATCATCATCATATTCACAGAAGGTCTGTTCTAATGACCACGAAAGCGTTAGGAATCGTCATAGCCATGAACAGAAAAAAACTTCTCGGAGGTATCAGAGGAAACGTGTGGCCGCCGCGGAGCTCTGTAAAGTAGTACGGGACTCATCATCATCATATTCACAGAAGGTCTGTTCTAATGACCACGAAAGCGTTAGGAATCGTCATAGCCATGAACAGAAAAAAACTTCTCGGAGGTATCAGAGGAAACGTGTGGCCGCCGCGGAGCTCTGTAAAGTAGTACGGGACTCATCATCATCATATTCACAGAAGGTCTGTTCTAATGACCACGAAAGCGTTAGGAATCGTCATAGCCATGAACAGAAAAAAACATCTCGGAGGTATCAGAGGAAACGTGTGGCCGCCGCGGAGCTCTGTAAAGTAGTACGGGACTCATCATCATCATATTCACAGAAGGTCTGTTCTAATGACCACGAAAGCGTTAGGAATCGTCATAGCCATGAACAGAAAAAAACTTCTCGGAGGTATCAGAGGAAACGTGTGGCCGCCGCGGAGCTCTGTAAAGTAGTACGGGACTCATCATCATCATATTCACAGAAGGTCTGTTCTAATGACCACGAAAGCGTTAGGAATCGTCATAGCCACGAACAGAAAAAAACTTCTCGGAGGTATCAGAGGAAACGTGTGGCCGCCGCGGAGCTCTGTAAAGTAGTACGGGACTCATCATCATCATATTCACAGAAGGTCTGTTCTAATGACCACGAAAGCGTTAGGAATCGTCATAGCCATGAACAGAAAAAAACTTCTCGGAGGTATCAGAGGAAACGTGTGGCCGCCGCGGAGCTCTGTAAAGTAGTACGGGACTCATCATCATCATATTCACAGAAGGTCTGTTCTAATGACCACGAAAGCGTTAGGAATCGTCATAGCCATGAACAGAAAAAAACATCTCGGAGGTATCAGAGGAAACGTGTGGCCGCCGCGGAGCTCTGTAAAGTAGTACGGGACTCATCATCATCATATTCACAGAAGGTCTGTTCTAATGACCACGAAAGCGTTAGGAATCGTCATAGCCATGAACAGAAAAAAACTTCTCGGAGGTATCAGAGGAAACGTGTGGCCGCCGCGGAGCTCTGTAAAGTAGTACGGGACTCATCATCATCATATTCACAGAAGGTCTGTTCTAATGACCACGAAAGCGTTAGGAATCGTCATAGCCATGAACAGAAAAAAACTTCTCGGAGGTATCAGAGGAAACGTGTGGCCGCCGCGGAGCTCTGTAAAGTAGTACGGGACTCATCATCATCATATTCACAGAAGGTCTGTTCTAATGACCACGAAAGCGTTAGGAATCGTCATAGCCATGAACAGAAAAAAACTTCTCGGAGGTATCAGAGGAAACGTGTGGCCGCCGCGGAGCTCTGTAAAGTAGTACGGGACTCATCATCATCATATTCACAGAAGGTCTGTTCTAATGACCACGAAAGCGTTAGGAATCGTCATAGCCATGAACAGAAAAAAACTTCTCGGAGGTATCAGAGGAAACGTGTGGCCGCCGCGGAGCTCTGTAAAGTAGTACGGGACTCATCATCATCATATTCACAGAAGGTCTGTTCTAATGACCACGAAAGCGTTAGGAATCGTCATAGCCATGAACAGAAAAAAACTTCTCGGAGGTATCAGAGGAAACGTGTGGCCGCCGCGGAGCTCTGTAAAGTAGTACGGGACTCATCATCATCATATTCACAGAAGGTCTGTTCTAATGACCACGAAAGCATTAGGAATCGTCATAGCCATGAACAGAAAAAAACTTCTCGGAGGTATCAGAGGAAACGTGTGGCCGCCGCGGAGCTCTGTAAAGTAGTACGGGACTCATCATCATCATATTCACAGAAGGTCTGTTCTAATGACCACGAAAGCGTTAGGAATCGTCATAGCCATGAACAGAAAAAAACTTCTCGGAGGTATCAGAGGAAACGTGTGGCCGCCGCGGAGCTCTGTAAAGTAGTACGGGACTCATCATCATCATATTCACAGAAGGTCTGTTCTAATGACCACGAAAGCGTTAGGAATCGTCATAGCCATGAACAGAAAAAAACTTCTCGGAGGTATCAGAGGAAACGTGTGGCCGCCGCGGAGCTCTGTAAAGTAGTACGGGACTCATCATCATCATATTCACAGAAGGTCTGTTCTAATGACCACGAAAGCGTTAGGAATCGTCATAGCCATGAACAGAAAAAAACATCTCGGAGGTATCAGAGGAAACGTGTGGCCGCCACGGAGCTCTGTAAAGTAGTACGGGACTCATCATCATCATATTCACAGAAGGTCTGTTCTAATGACCACGAAAGCGTTAGGAATCGTCATAGCCATGAACAGAAAAAAACTTCTCGGAGGTATCAGAGGAAACGTGTGGCCGCCGCGGAGCTCTGTAAAGTAGTACGGGACTCATCATCATCATATTCACAGAAGGTCTGTTCTAATGACCACGAAAGCGTTAGGAATCGTCATAGCCATGAACAGAAAAAAACTTCTCGGAGGTATCAGAGGAAACGTGTGGCCGCCGCGGAGCTCTGTAAAGTAGTACGGGACTCATCATCATCATATTCACAGAAGGTCTGTTCTAATGACCACGAAAGCGTTAGCAATCGTCATAGCCATGAACAGAAAAAAACTTCTCGGAGGTATCAGAGGAAACGTGTGGCCGCCGCGAAGCTCTGTAAAGTAGTACAGGACTCATCATCATCATATTCACAGAAGGTCTGTTCTAATGACCACGAAAGCGTTAGGAATCGTCATAGCCATGAACAGAAAAAAACTTCTCGGAGGTATCAGAGGAAACGTGTGGCCGCCGCGGAGCTCTGTAAAGTAGTATGGGACTCATCATCATCATATTCACAGAAGGTCTGTTCTAATGACCACGAAAGCGTTAGGAATCGTCATAGCCACGAACAGAAAAAAACTTCTCGGAGGTATCAGAGGAAACGTGTGGCCGCCGCGGAGCTCTGTAAAGTAGTACGGGACTCATCATCATCATATTCACAGAAGGTCTGTTCTAATGACCACGAAAGCGTTAGGAATCGTCATAGCCATGAACAGAAAAAAACTTCTCGGAGGTATCAGAGGAAACGTGTGGCCGCCGCGGAGCTCTGTAAAGTAGTACGGGACTCATCATCATCATATTCACAGAAGGTCTGTTCTAATGACCACGAAAGCGTTAGGAATCGTCATAGCCATGAACAGAAAAAAACTTCTCGGAGGTATCAGAGGAAACGTGTGGCCGCCGCGGAGCTCTGTAAAGTAGTACGGGACTCATCATCATCATATTCACAGAAGGTCTGTTCTAATGACCACGAAAACGTTACTGAATCGTCATAGCTATGAACAGAAAAAAAACATCTCGGGGGTATCAGAGGAAACGTGTGGCCGCCGCGGAGCTCTGTAAAGTAGTACGGGACTCATCATCATCATACTCACAGAAGGTCTGTTCTAATGACCACGAAAGCGTTAGGAATCGTCATAGCCACGAACAGAAAAAAACTTCTCGGAGGTATCAGAGGAAACGTGTGGCCGCCGCGGAGCTCTGTAAAGTAGTACGGGACTCATCATCATCATATTCACAGAAGGTCTGTTCTAATGACCACGAAAGCGTTAGGAATCGTCATAGCCACGAACAGAAAAAAACTTCTCGGAGGTATCAGAGGAAACGTGTGGCCGCCGCGGAGCTCTGTAAAGTAGTACGGGACTCATCATCATCATATTCACAGAAGGTCTGTTCTAATGACCACGAAAGCGTTAGGAATCGTCATAGCCATGAACAGAAAAAAACATCTCGGAGGTATCAGAGGAAACGTGTGGCCGCCGCGGAGCTCTGTAAAGTAGTACGGGACTCATCATCATCATATTCACAGAAGGTCTGTTCTAATGACCACGAAAGCGTTAGGAATCGTCATAGCCATGAACAGAAAAAAACATCTCGGAGGTATCAGAGGAAACGTGTGGCCGCCGCGGAGCTCTGTAAAGTAGTACGGGACTCATCATCATCATACTCACAGAAGGTCTGTTCTAATGACCACGAAAGCGTTAGGAATCGTCATAGCCATGAACAGAAAAAAACTTCTCGGAGGTATCAGAGGAAACGTGTGGCCGCCGCGGAGCTCTGTAAAGTAGTTCGGGACTCATCATCATCATATTCACAGAAGGTCTGTTCTAATGACCACGAAAGCGTTAGGAATCGTCATAGCCATGAACAGAAAAAAACATCTCGGAGGTATCAGAGGAAACGTGTGGCCGCCGCGGAGCTCTGTAAAGTAGTACGGGACTCATCATCATCATACTCACAGAAGGTCTGTTCTAATGACCACGAAAGCGTTAGGAATCGTCATAGCCATGAACAGAAAAAAACATCTCGGAGGTATCAGAGGAAACGTGTGGCCGCCGCGGAGCTCTGTAAAGTAGTACGGGACTCATCATCATCATACTCACAGAAGGTCTGTTCTAATGACCACGAAAGCGTTAGGAATCGTCATAGCCATGAACAGAAAAAAACTTCTCGGAGGTATCAGAGGAAACGTGTGGCCGCCGCGGAGCTCTGTAAAGTAGTACGGGACTCATCATCATCATATTCACAGAAGGTCTGTTCTAATGACCACGAAAGCGTTAGGAATCAACATAGCCATGAACAGAAAAAAACTTCTCGGAGGTATCAGAGGAAACGTGTGGCCGCCGCGGAGCTCTGTAAAGTAGTACGGGACTCATCATCATCATATTCACAGAAGGTCTGTTCTAATGACCACGAAAACGTTACTGAATCGTCATAGCTATGAACAGAAAAAAAACATCTCGGGGGTATCAGAGGAAACGTGTGGCCGCCGCGGAGCTCTGTAAAGTAGTACGGGACTCATCATCATCATATTCACAGAAGGTCTGTTCTAATGACCACGAAAGCGTTAGGAATCGTCATAGCCATGAACAGAAAAAAACTTCTCGGAGGTATCAGAGGAAACGTGTGGCCGCCGCGGAGCTCTGTAAAGTAGTACGGGACTCATCATCATCATATTCACAGAAGGTCTGTTCTAATGACCATGAAAGCGTTAAGAATTGTCATAGCCATGAACAGAAAAAAATTTCTCGGAAGTATCAGAGGAAACGTGTGGCCGCCGCAGTGCTCTGTAAAGTAGTACGGGACTCATCATCATCATATTCACAGAAGGTCTGTTGTAATGACCACGAAAGCGTTAGGAATCGTCATAGCCATGAACAGAAAAAAACTTCTCGGAGGTATCAGAGGAAACGTGTGGCCGCCGCGGAGCTCTGTAAAGTAGTACGGGACTCATCATCATCATATTCACAGAAGGTCTGTTCTAATGACCACGAAAGCGTTAGGAATCGTCAGAGCCATGAACAGAAAAAAACTTCTCGGAGGTATCAGAGGAAACGTGTGGCCGCCGCGGAGCTCTGTAAAGTAGTATGGGACTCATCATCATCATATTCACAGAAGGTCTGTTCTAATGACCACGAAAGCGTTAGGAATCGTCATAGCCATGAACAGAAAAAAACATCTCGGAGGTATCAGAGGATACGTGTGGCCACCGCGGAGCTCTGTAAAGTAGTACGGGGCTCATCATCATCATATTCACAGAAGGTCTGTTCTAATGACCACGAAAGCGTTAGGAATCGTCATAGCCATGAACAGAAAAAAACATCTCGGAGGTATCAGAGGAAACGTGTGGCCGCCGCGGAGCTCTGTAAAGTAGTATGGGGCTCATCATCATCATATTCACAGAAGGTCTGTTCTAATGTCCACGAAAGTGTTAGGAATCGTCATAGCCATGAACAGAAAAAAACATCTCGGAGGTATCAGAGGAAACGTGTGGCCGCCGCGGAGCTCTGTAAAGTAGTACGGGACTCATCATCATCATATTCACAGAAGGTCTGTTCTAATGACCACGAAAGCGTTAGGAATCGTCATAGCCATGAACAGAAAAAAACATCTCGGAGGTATCACAGGAAACATGTGGCCGCCGCGGAGCTCTGTAAAGTAGAACGGGACTCATCATCATCATATTCACAGAAGGTCTGTTCTAATGACCACGAAAGCGTTAGGAATCGTCATAGCCATGAACAGAAAAAAACATCTCGGAGGTATCAGAGGAAACGTGTGGCCGCCGCGGAGCTCTGTAAAGTAGTACGGGACTCATCATCATCATATTCACAGAAGGTCTGTTCTAATGACCACGAAAGCGTTAGGAATCGTCATAGCCATGAACAGAAAAAAACTTCTCAGAGGTATCAGAGGAAACGTGTGGCCGCCGCGGAGCTCTGAAAAGTAGTATGGGACTCATCATCATCATATTCACAGAAGGTCTGTTCTAATGACCACGAAAGCGTTAGGAATCGTCATAGCCATGAACAGAAAAAACATCTCGGAGGTATCAGAGGAAACGTGTGGCCGCCGCGGAGCTCTGTAAAGTAGTACGGGACTCATCATCATCATATTCACAGAAGGTCTGTTCTAATGACCACGAAAGCGTTAGGTATCGTCATAGCCATGAACAGAAAAAAACTTCTCAGAGGTATCAGAGGAAACGTGTGGCCGCCGCGGAGCTCTGTAAAGTAGTACGGGACTCATCATCATCATATTCACAGAAGGTCTGTTCTAATGACCACGAAAGCGTTAGGAATCGTCATAGCCATGAACAGAAAAAAACTTCTCAGAGGTATCAGAGGAAACGTGTGGCCGCCGCGGAGCTCTGTAAAGTAGTACGGGACTCATCATCATCATATTCACAGAAGGTCTGTTCTAATGACCACGAAAGCGTTAGGAATCGTCATAGCCATGAACAGAAAAAACATCTCGGAGGTATCAGAGGAAACGCGTGGCCGCCGCGGAGCTCTGTAAAGTAGTACGGGACTCATCATCATCATATTCACAGAAGGTCTGTTCTAATGACCACGAAAGCGTTAGGAATCGTCATAGCCATGAACAGAAAAAAACTTCTCGGAGGTATCAGAGGAAACGTGTGGCCGCCGCGGAGCTCTGTAAAGTAGTATGGGACTCATCATCATCATATTCACAGAAGGTCTGTTCTAATGACCACGAAAGCGTTAGGAATCGTCATAGCCATGAACAGAAAAAAACATCTCGGAGGTATCAGAGGAAACGTGTGGCCGCCGCGGAGCTCTGTAAAGTAGTACGGGGCTCATCATCATCATATTCACAGAAGGTCTGTTCTAATGACCACGAAAGCGTTAGGAATCGTCATAGCCATGAACAGAAAAAAACTTCTCGGAGGTATCAGAGGAAACGTGTGGCCGCCGCGGAGCTCTGTAAAGTAGTATGGGACTCATCATCATCATATTCACAGAAGGTTTGTTCTAATGACCACGAAAGCGTTAGGAATCGTCATAGCCATGAACAGAAAAAAACATCTCGGAGGTATCAGAGGAAACGTGTGGCCGCCGCGGAGCTCTGTAAAGTAGTACGGGACTCATCATCACCATATTCACAGAAGGTCTGTTCTAATGACCACGAAAGCGTTAGGAATCGTCATAGCCATGAACAGAAAAAAACTTCTCGGAGGTATCAGAGGAAACGTGTGGCCGCCGCGGAGTTCTGTAAAGTAGTATGGGAATCATCATCATCATATTCACAGAAGGTCTGTTCTAATGACCACGAAAGCGTTAGGAATCGTCATAGCCATGAACAGAAAAAAACATCTCGGAGGTATCAGAGGAAACGTGTGGCCGCCGCGGAGCTCTGTAAAGTAGTACGGGACTCATCATCATCATATTCACAGAAGGTCTGTTCTAATGACCACGAAAGCGTTAGGAATCGTCATAGCCATGATCAGAAAAAAACATCTCGGAGGTATCAGAGGAAACTTGTGGCCGCCACGTAGCTCTTTAAAGTAGTACGGGACTCATCATCATCATATTCAAAGAAGGTCTGTTCTAATGATCACGAAAGCGTTAGGAATCGTCATAGCCATGAACAGAAAAAACATCTCGGAGGTATCAGAGGAAACGTGTGGCCGCCGCGAAGCTCTGTAAAGTAGTACGGGACTCATCATCATCATATTCACAGAAGGTCTGTTCTAATGACCACGAAAGCGTTAGGAATCGTCATAGCCATGAACAGAAAAAAACATCTCGGAGGTATCAGAGTAAACGTGTGGCCGCCGCGGAGCTCTGTAAAGTAGTACGGGACTCATCATCATCATATTCACAGAAGGTCTGTTCTAATGATCACGAAAGCGTTAGGAATCGTCATAGCCATGAACAGAAAAAAACATCTCGGAGGTATCAGAGGAAACGTGTGGCCGCCACGGAGCTCTGTAAAGTAGTACGGGACTCATCATCATCATATTCAAAGAAGGTCTGTTCTAATGACCACGAAAGCGTTAGGAATCGTCATAGCCATGAACAGAAAAAACATCTCGGAGGTATCAGAGGAAACGTGTGGCCGCCGCGGAGCTCTGTAAAGTAGTACGGGACTCATCATCATCATATTCACAGAAGGTCTGTTCTAATGATCACGAAAGCGTTAGGAATCGTCATAGCCATGAACAGAAAAAAACATCTCGGAGGTATCAGAGGAAACGTGTGGCCGCCGCGGAGCTCTGTAAAGTAGTACGGGACTCATCATCATCATATTCACAGAAGGTCTGTTCTAATGACCACGAAAGCGTTAGGAATCGTCATAGCCATGAACAGAAAAAAACATCTCGGAGGTATCAGAGGAAACGTGTGGCCGCCGCAGAGCTCTGTAAAGTAGTACGGGACTCATCATCATCATATTCAAAGAAGGTCTGTTCTAATGACCACGAAAGCGTTAGGAATCGTCATAGCCATGAACAGAAAAAACATCTCGGAGGTATCAGAGGAAACATGTGGCCGCCGCGGAGCTCTGTAAAGTAGTACGGGACTCATCATCATCATATTCACAGAAGGTCTGTTCTAATGATCACGAAAGCGTTAGGAATCGTCATAGCCATGAACAGAAAAAAACATCTCGGAGGTATCAGAGTAAACGTGTGGCCGCCGCGGAGCTCTGTAAAGTAGTACGGGACTCATCATCATCATATTCACAGAAGGTCTGTTCTAATGACCACGAAAGCGTTAGGAATCGTCATAGCCATGAACAGAAAAAAACATCTCGGAGGTATCAGAGGAAACGTGTGGCCGCCGCGGAGCTCTGTAAAGTAGTACGGGACTCATCATCATCATATTCACAGAAGGTCTGTTCTAATGACCACGAAAACGTTACTGAATCGTCATAGCTATGAACAGAAAAAAACATCTCGGAGGTATCAGAGTAAACGTGTGGCCGCCGCGGAGCTCTGTAAAGTAGTACGGGACTCATCATCATCATATTCACAGAAGGTCTGTTCTAATGACCACGAAAGCGTTAGGAATCGTCATAGCCATGAACAGAAAAAAACATCTCGGAGGTATCAGAGGAAACGTGTGGCCGCCGCGGAGCTCTGTAAAGTAGTACGGGACTCATCATCATCATATTCACAGAAGGTCTGTTCTAATGACCACGAAAACGTTACTGAATCGTCATAGCTATGAACAGATAAAAAACATCTCGGGGGTATCAGAGGAAACGTGTGGCCGCCGCGGAGCTCTGTAAAGTAGTACGGGACTCATCATCATCATATTCACAGAAGGTCTGTTCTAATGACCACGAAAGCGTTAGGAATCGTCATAGCCATGAACAGAAAAAAACTTCTCGGAGGTATCAGAGGAAACGTGTGGCCGCCGCGGAGCTCTGTAAAGTAGTACGGGACTCATCATCATCATATTCACAGAAGGTCTGTTCTAATGACCACGAAAGCGTTAGGAATCGTCATAGCCATGAACAGAAAAAAACTTCTCGGAGGTATCAGAGGAAACGTGTGGCCGCCGCGGAGCTCTGTAAAGTAGTACGGGACTCATCATCATCATATTCACAGAAGGTCTGTTCTAATGACCACGAAAGCGTTAGGAATCGTCATAGCCATGAACAGAAAAAAACTTCTCGGAGGTATCAGAGGAAACGTGTGGCCGCCGCGGAGCTCCGTAAAGTAGTACGGGACTCATCATCATCATATTCACAGAAGGTCTGTTCTAATGACCACGAAAGCGTTAGGAATCGTCATAGCCATGAACAGAAAAAAACTTCTCGGAGGTATCAGAGGAAACGTGTGGCCGCCGCGGAGCTCTGTAAAGTAGTACGGGACTCATCATCATCATATTCACAGAAGGTCTGTTCTAATGACCACGAAAGCGTTAGGAATCGTCATAGCCATGAACAGAAAAAAACTTCTCGGAGGTATCAGAGGAAACGTGTGGCCGCCGCGGAGCTCTGTAAAGTAGTACGGGACTCATCATCATCATATTCACAGAAGGTCTGTTCTAATGACCACGAAAGCGTTAGGAATCGTCATAGCCATGAACAGAAAAAAACATCTCACAGGTATCAGAGGAAACGTGTGGCCGCCGCGGAGCTCTGTAAAATAGTACGGGACTCATCATCATCATATTCACAGAAGGTCTGTTCTAATGACCACGAAAGCGTTAGGAATCGTCATAGCCATGAACAGAAAAAAACTTCTCGGAGGTATCAGAGGAAACGTGTGGCCGCCGCGGAGCTCTGTAAAGTAGTACGGGACTCATCATCATCATATTCACAGAAGGTCTGTTCTAATGACCACGAAAGCGTTAGGAATCGTCATAGCCACGAACAGAAAAAAACTTCTCGGAGGTATCAGAGGAAACGTGTGGCCGCCGCGGAGCTCTGTAAAGTAGTACGGGACTCATCATCATCATATTCACAGAAGGTCTGTTCTAATGACCACGAAAGCGTTAGGAATCGTCATAGCCATGAACAGAAAAAAACTTCTCGGAGGTATCAGAGGAAACGTGTGGCCGCCGCGGAGCTCTGTAAAGTAGTACGGGACTCATCATCATCATATTCACAGAAGGTCTGTTCTAATGACCACGAAAGCGTTAGGAATCGTCATAGCCATGAACAGAAAAAAACATCTCGGAGGTATCAGAGGAAACGTGTGGCCGCCGCGGAGCTCTGTAAAGTAGTACGGGACTCATCATCATCATACTCACAGAAGGTCTGTTCTAATGACCACGAAAGCGTTAGGAATCGTCATAGCCACGAACAGAAAAAAACTTCTCGGAGGTATCAGAGGAAACGTGTGGCCGCCGCGGAGCTCTGTAAAGTAGTACGGGACTCATCATCATCATATTCACAGAAGGTCTGTTCTAATGACCACGAAAGCGTTAGGAATCGTCATAGCCATGAACAGAAAAAAACTTCTCGGAGGTATCAGAGGAAACGTGTGGCCGCCGCGGAGCTCTGTAAAGTAGTACGGGACTCATCATCATCATATTCACAGAAGGTCTGTTCTAATGACCACGAAAGCGTTAGGAATCGTCATAGCCACGAACAGAAAAAAACTTCTCGGAGGTATCAGAGGAAACGTGTGGCCGCCGCGGAGCTCTGTAAAGTAGTACGGGACTCATCATCATCATATTCACAGAAGGTCTGTTCTAATGACCACGAAAGCGTTAGGAATCGTCATAGCCATGAACAGAAAAAAACTTCTCGGAGGTATCAGAGGAAACGTGTGGCCGCCGCGGAGCTCTGTAAAGTAGTACGGGACTCATCATCATCACATTCACAGAAGGTCTGTTCTAATGACCACGAAAGCGTTAGGAATCGTCATAGCCACGAACAGAAAAAAACTTCTCGGAGGTATCAGAGGAAACGTGTGGCCGCCGCGGAGCTCTGTAAAGTAGTACGGGACTCATCATCATCATATTCACAGAAGGTCTGTTCTAATGACCACGAAAGCGTTAGGAATCGTCATAGCCATGAACAGAAAAAAACTTCTCGGAGGTATCAGAGGAAACGTGTGGCCGCCGCGGAGCTCTGTAAAGTAGTACGGGACTCATCATCATCATATTCACAGAAGGTCTGTTCTAATGACCACGAAAGCGTTAGGAATCGTCATAGCCACGAACAGAAAAAAACTTCTCGGAGGTATCAGAGGAAACGTGTGGCCGCCGCGGAGCTCTGTAAAGTAGTACGGGACTCATCATCATCATATTCACAGAAGGTCTGTTCTAATGACCACGAAAGCGTTAGGAATCGTCATAGCCATGAACAGAAAAAAACTTCTCGGAGGTATCAGAGGAAACGTGTGGCCGCCGCGGAGCTCTGTAAAGTAGTACGGGACTCATCATCATCATATTCACAGAAGGTCTGTTCTAATGACCACGAAAGCGTTAGGAATCGTCATAGCCATGAACAGAAAAAAACTTCTCGGAGGTATCAGAGGAAACGTGTGGCCGCCGCGGAGCTCTGTAAAGTAGTACGGGACTCATCATCATCATATTCACAGAAGGTCTGTTCTAATGACCACGAAAGCGTTAGGAATCGTCATAGCCACGAACAGAAAAAAACTTCTCGGAGGTATCAGAGGAAACGTGTGGCCGCCGCGGAGCTCTGTAAAGTAGTACGGGACTCATCATCATCATATTCACAGAAGGTCTGTTCTAATGACCACGAAAGCGTTAGGAATCGTCATAGCCATGAACAGAAAAAAACTTCTCGGAGGTATCAGAGGAAACGTGTGGCCGCCGCGGAGCTCTGTAAAGTAGTACGGGACTCATCATCATCATATTCACAGAAGGTCTGTTCTAATGACCACGAAAGCGTTAGGAATCGTCATAGCCACGAACAGAAAAAAACTTCTCGGAGGTATCAGAGGAAACGTGTGGCCGCCGCGGAGCTCTGTAAAGTAGTACGGGACTCATCATCATCATATTCACAGAAGGTCTGTTCTAATGACCACGAAAGCGTTAGGAATCGTCATAGCCATGAACAGAAAAAAACTTCTCGGAGGTATCAGAGGAAACGTGTGGCCGCCGCGGAGCTCTGTAAAGTAGTACGGGACTCATCATCATCATATTCACAGAAGGTCTGTTCTAATGACCACGAAAGCGTTAGGAATCGTCATAGCCATGAACAGAAAAAAACTTCTCGGAGGTATCAGAGGAAACGTGTGGCCGCCGCGGAGCTCTGTAAAGTAGTACGGGACTCATCATCATCATATTCACAGAAGGTCTGTTCTAATGACCACGAAAGCGTTAGGAATCGTCATAGCCATGAACAGAAAAAAACATCTCGGAGGTATCAGAGGAAACGTGTGGCCGCCGCGGAGCTCTGTAAAGTAGTACGGGACTCATCATCATCATATTCACAGAAGGTCTGTTCTAATGACCACGAAAGCGTTAGGAATCGTCATAGCCACGAACAGAAAAAAACTTCTCGGAGGTATCAGAGGAAACGTGTGGCCGCCGCGGAGCTCTGTAAAGTAGTACGGGACTCATCATCATCATATTCACAGAAGGTCTGTTCTAATGACCACGAAAGCGTTAAGAATTGTCATAGCCATGAACAGAAAAAAATTTCTCGGAAGTATCAGAGGAAACGTGTGGCCGCCGCAGTGCTCTGTAAAGTAGTACGGGACTCATCATCATCATATTCACAGAAGGTCTGTTGTAATGACCACGAAAGCGTTAGGAATCGTCATAGCCATGAACAGAAAAAAACTTCTCGGAGGTATCAGAGGAAACGTGTGGCCGCCGCGGAGCTCTGTAAAGTAGTACGGGACTCATCATCATCATATTCACAGAAGGTCTGTTCTAATGACCACGAAAGCGTTAGGAATCGTCAGAGCCATGAACAGAAAAAAACTTCTCGGAGGTATCAGAGGAAACGTGTGGCCGCCGCGGAGCTCTGTAAAGTAGTATGGGACTCATCATCATCATATTCACAGAAGGTCTGTTCTAATGACCACGAAAGCGTTAGGAATCGTCATAGCCATGAACAGAAAAAAACATCTCGGAGGTATCAGAGGATACGTGTGGCCACCGCGGAGCTCTGTAAAGTAGTACGGGGCTCATCATCATCATATTCACAGAAGGTCTGTTCTAATGACCACGAAAGCGTTAGGAATCGTCATAGCCATGAACAGAAAAAAACATCTCGGAGGTATCAGAGGAAACGTGTGGCCGCCGCGGAGCTCTGTAAAGTAGTATGGGGCTCATCATCATCATATTCACAGAAGGTCTGTTCTAATGTCCACGAAAGTGTTAGGAATCGTCATAGCCATGAACAGAAAAAAACATCTCGGAGGTATCAGAGGAAACGTGTGGCCGCCGCGGAGCTCTGTAAAGTAGTACGGGACTCATCATCATCATATTCACAGAAGGTCTGTTCTAATGACCACGAAAGCGTTAGGAATCGTCATAGCCATGAACAGAAAAAAACATCTCGGAGGTATCACAGGAAACATGTGGCCGCCGCGGAGCTCTGTAAAGTAGAACGGGACTCATCATCATCATATTCACAGAAGGTCTGTTCTAATGACCACGAAAGCGTTAGGAATCGTCATAGCCATGAACAGAAAAAAACATCTCGGAGGTATCAGAGGAAACGTGTGGCCGCCGCGGAGCTCTGTAAAGTAGTACGGGACTCATCATCATCATATTCACAGAAGGTCTGTTCTAATGACCACGAAAGCGTTAGGAATCGTCATAGCCATGAACAGAAAAAAACTTCTCAGAGGTATCAGAGGAAACGTGTGGCCGCCGCGGAGCTCTGAAAAGTAGTATGGGACTCATCATCATCATATTCACAGAAGGTCTGTTCTAATGACCACGAAAGCGTTAGGAATCGTCATAGCCATGAACAGAAAAAACATCTCGGAGGTATCAGAGGAAACGTGTGGCCGCCGCGGAGCTCTGTAAAGTAGTACGGGACTCATCATCATCATATTCACAGAAGGTCTGTTCTAATGACCACGAAAGCGTTAGGTATCGTCATAGCCATGAACAGAAAAAACTTCTCAGAGGTATCAGAGGAAACGTGTGGCCGCCGCGTAGCTCTGTAAAGTAGTACGGGACTCATCATCATCATATTCACAGAAGGTCTGTTCTAATGACCACGAAAGCGTTAGGAATCGTCATAGCCATGAACAGAAAAAAACTTCTCAGAGGTATCAGAGGAAACGTGTGGCCGCCGCGGAGCTCTGTAAAGTAGTACGGGACTCATCATCATCATATTCACAGAAGGTCTGTTCTAATGACCACGAAAGCGTTAGGAATCGTCATAGCCATGAACAGAAAAAACATCTCGGAGGTATCAGAGGAAACGCGTGGCCGCCGCGGAGCTCTGTAAAGTAGTACGGGACTCATCATCATCATATTCACAGAAGGTCTGTTCTAATGACCACGAAAGCGTTAGGAATCGTCATAGCCATGAACAGAAAAAAACTTCTCGGAGGTATCAGAGGAAACGTGTGGCCGCCGCGGAGCTCTGTAAAGTAGTATGGGACTCATCATCATCATATTCACAGAAGGTCTGTTCTAATGACCACGAAAGCGTTAGGAATCGACATAGCCATGAACAGAAAAAAACATCTCGGAGGTATCAGAGGAAACGTGTGGCCGCCGCGGAGCTCTGTAAAGTAGTACGGAGCTCATCATCATCATATTCACAGAAGGTCTGTTCTAATGACCACGAAAGCGTTAGGAATCGTCATAGCCATGAACAGAAAAAAACTTCTCGGAGGTATCAGAGGAAACGTGTGGCCGCCGCGGAGCTCTGTAAAGTAGTATGGGACTCATCATCATCATATTCACAGAAGGTTTGTTCTAATGACCACGAAAGCGTTAGGAATCGTCATAGCCATGAACAGAAAAAAACATCTCGGAGGTATCAGAGGAAACGTGTGGCCGCCGCGGAGCTCTGTAAAGTAGTACGGGACTCATCATCACCATATTCACAGAAGGTCTGTTCTAATGACCACGAAAGCGTTAGGAATCGTCATAGCCATGAACAGAAAAAAACTTCTCGGAGGTATCAGAGGAAACGTGTGGCCGCCGCGGAGCTCTGTAAAGTAGTATGGGAATCATCATCATCATATTCACAGAAGGTCTGTTCTAATGACCACGAAAGCGTTAGGAATCGTCATAGCCATGAACAGAAAAAAACATCTCGGAGGTATCAGAGGAAACGTGTGGCCGCCGCGGAGCTCTGTAAAGTAGTACGGGACTCATCATCATCATATTCACAGAAGGTCTGTTCTAATGACCACGAAAGCGTTAGGAATCGTCATAGCCATGATCAGAAAAAAACATCTCGGAGGTATCAGAGGAAACTTGTGGCCGCCACGTAGCTCTTTAAAGTAGTACGGGACTCATCATCATCATATTCAAAGAAGGTCTGTTCTAATGATCACGAAAGCGTTAGGAATCGTCATAGCCATGAACAGAAAAAACATCTCGGAGGTATCAGAGGAAACGTGTGGCCGCCGCGAAGCTCTGTAAAGTAGTACGGGACTCATCATCATCATATTCACAGAAGGTCTGTTCTAATGACCACGAAAGCGTTAGGAATCGTCATAGCCATGAACAGAAAAAAACATCTCGGAGGTATCAGAGTAAACGTGTGGCCGCCGCGGAGCTCTGTAAAGTAGTACGGGACTCATCATCATCATATTCACAGAAGGTCTGTTCTAATGACCACGAAAGCGTTAGGAATCGTCATAGCCATGAACAGAAAAAAACATCTCGGAGGTATCAGAGGAAACGTGTGGCCGCCGCAGAGCTCTGTAAAGTAGTACGGGACTCATCATCATCATATTCACAGAAGGTCTGTTCTAATGATCACGAAAGCGTTAGGAATCGTCATAGCCATGAACAGAAAAAAACATCTCGGAGGTATCAGAGGAAACGTGTGGCCGCCACGGAGCTCTGTAAAGTAGTACGGGACTCATCATCATAATATTCAAAGAAGGTCTGTTCTAATGACCACGAAAGCGTTAGGAATCGTCATAGCCATGAACAGAAAAAACATCTCGGAGGTATCAGAGGAAACGTGTGGCCGCCGCGGAGCTCTGTAAAGTAGTACGGGACTCATCATCATCATATTCACAGAAGGTCTGTTCTAATGATCACGAAAGCGTTAGGAATCGTCATAGCCATGAACAGAAAAAAACATCTCGGAGGTATCAGAGGAAACGTGTGGCCGCCGCGGAGCTCTGTAAAGTAGTACGGGACTCATCATCATCATATTCACAGAAGGTCTGTTCTAATGACCACGAAAGCGTTAGGAATCGTCATAGCCATGAACAGAAAAAAACATCTCGGAGGTATCAGAGGAAACGTGTGGCCGCCGCGGAGCTCTGTAAAGTAGTACGGGACTCATCATCATCATATTCAAAGAAGGTCTGTTCTAATGACCACGAAAGCGTTAGGAATCGTCATAGCCATGAACAGAAAAAACATCTCGGAGGTATCAGAGGAAACATGTGGCCGCCGCGGAGCTCTGTAAAGTAGTACGGGACTCATCATCATCATATTCACAGAAGGTCTGTTCTAATGATCACGAAAGCGTTAGGAATCGTCATAGCTATGAACAGAAAAAAACATCTCGGAGGTATCAGAGTAAACGTGTGGCCGCCGCGGAGCTCTGTAAAGTAGTACGGGACTCATCATCATCATATTCACAGAAGGTCTGTTCTAATGACCACGAAAGCGTTAGGAATCGTCATAGCCATGAACAGAAAAAAACATCTCGGAGGTATCAGAGGAAACGTGTGGCCGCCGCGGAGCTCTGTAAAGTAGTACGGGACTCATCATCATCATATTCACAGAAGGTCTGTTCTAATGACCACGAAAGCGTTAGGAATCGTCATAGCCATGAACAGAAAAAAACTTCTCGGAGGTATCAGAGGAAACGTGTGGCCGCCGCGGAGCTCTGTAAAGTAGTACGGGACTCATCATCATCATATTCACAGAAGGTCTGTTCTAATGACCACGAAAGCGTTAGGAATCGTCATAGCCATGAACAGAAAAAACATCTCGGAGGTATCAGAGGAAACATGTGGCCGCCGCGGAGCTCTGTAAAGTAGTACGGGACTCATCATCATCATATTCACAGAAGGTCTGTTCTAATGACCACGAAAGCGTTAGGAATCGTCATAGCCATGAACAGAAAAAAACATCTCGGAGGTATCAGAGGAAACGTGTGGCCGCCGCGGAGCTCTGTAAAGTAGTACGGGACTCATCATCATCATATTCAAAGAAGGTCTGTTCTAATGACCACGAAAGCGTTAGGAATCGTCATAGCCATGAACAGAAAAAACATCTCGGAGGTATCAGAGGAAACATGTGGCCGCCGCGGAGCTCTGTAAAGTAGTACGGGACTCATCATCATCATATTCACAGAAGGTCTGTTCTAATGACCACGAAAACGTTACTGAATCGTCATAGCTATGAACAGAAAAAAACATCTCGGAGGTATCAGAGTAAACGTGTGGCCGCCGCGGAGCTCTGTAAAGTAGTACGGGACTCATCATCATCATATTCACAGAAGGTCTGTTCTAATGACCACGAAAGCGTTAGGAATCGTCATAGCCATGAACAGAAAAAAACATCTCGGAGGTATCAGAGGAAACGTGTGGCCGCCGCGGAGCTCTGTAAAGTAGTACGGGACTCATCATCATCATATTCACAGAAGGTCTGTTCTAATGACCACGAAAGCGTTAGGAATCGTCATAGCCATGAACAGAAAAAAACTTCTCGGAGGTATCAGAGGAAACGTGTGGCCGCCGCGGAGCTCTGTAAAGTAGTACGGGACTCATCATCATCATATTCACAGAAGGTCTGTTCTAATGACCACGAAAACGTTACTGAATCGTCATAGCTATGAACAGATAAAAAACATCTCGGGGGTATCAGAGGAAACGTGTGGCCGCCGCGGAGCTCTGTAAAGTAGTACGGGACTCATCATCATCATATTCACAGAAGGTCTGTTCTAATGACCACGAAAGCGTTAGGAATCGTCATAGCAATGAACAGAAAAAAACATCTCGGAGGTGTCAGAGGAAACGTGTGGCCGCCGCGGAGCTCTGTAAAGTAGTACGGGACTCATCATCATCATATTCACAGAAGGTCTGTTCTAATGATCACGAAAGCGTTAGGAATCGTCATAGCCATGAACAGAAAAAAACATCTCGGAGGTATCAGAGGAAACGTGTGGCCGCCGCGGAGCTCTGTAAAGTAGTGCGGGACTCATCATCATCATATTCACAGAAGGTCTGTTCTAATGACCACGAAAGCGTTAGGAATCGTCATAGCCACGAACAGAAGAAAACTTCTCGGAGGTATCAGAGGAAACGTGTGGCCGCCGCGGAGCTCTGTAAAGTAGTACGGGACTCATCATCATCATATTCACAGAAGGTCTGTTCTAATGACCACGAAAGCGTTAGGAATCGTCATAGCCACGAACAGAAGAAAACTTCTCGGAGGTATCAGAGGAAACGTGTGGCCGCCGCGGAGCTCTGTAAAGTAGTACGGGACTCATCATCATCATATTCACAGAAGGTCTGTTCTAATGACCACGAAAGCGTTAGGAATCGTCATAGCCACGAACAGAAGAAAACTTCTCGGAGGTATCAGAGGAAACGTGTGGCCGCCGCGGAGCTCTGTAAAGTAGTACGGGACTCATCATCATCATATTCACAGAAGGTCTGTTCTAATGACCACGAAAGCGTTAGGAATCGTCATAGCCACGAACAGAAGAAAACTTCTCGGAGGTATCAGAGGAAACGTGTGGCCGCCGCGGAGCTCTGTAAAGTAGTACGGGACTCATCATCATCATATTCACAGAAGGTCTGTTCTAATGACCACGAAAGCGTTAGGAATCGTCATAGCCACGAACAGAAGAAAACTTCTCGGAGGTATCAGAGGAAACGTGTGGCCGCCGCGGAGCTCTGTAAAGTAGTACGGGACTCATCATCATCATATTCAAAGAAGGTCTGTTCTAATGACCACGAAAGCGTTAGGAATCGTCATAGCCATGAACAGAAAAAACATCTCGGAGGTATCAGAGGAAACGTGTGGCCGCCGCGGAGCTCTGTAAAGTAGTACGGGACTCATCATCATCATATTCACAGAAGGTCTGTTCTAATGACCACGAAAGCGTTAGGAATCGTCATAGCCATGAACAGAAAAAAACTTCTCGGAGGTATCAGAGGAAACGTGTGGCCGCCGCGGAGCTCTGTAAAGTAGTACGGGACTCATCATCATCATATTCACAGAAGGTCTGTTCTAATGACCACGAAAGCGTTAGGAATCGTCATAGCCACGAACAGAAAAAAACTTCTCGGAGGTATCAGAGGAAACGTGTGGCCGCCGCGGAGCTCTGTAAAGTAGTACGGGACTCATCATCATCATATTCACAGAAGGTCTGTTCTAATGACCACGAAAGCGTTAGGAATCGTCATAGCCACGAACAGAAGAAAACTTCTCGGAGGTATCAGAGGAAACGTGTGGCCGCCGCGGAGCTCTGTAAAGTAGTACGGGACTCATCATCATCATATTCACAGAAGGTCTGTTCTAATGACCACGAAAGCGTTAGGAATCGTCATAGCCATGAACAGAAAAAAACTTCTCGGAGGTATCAGAGGAAACGTGTGGCCGCCGCGGAGCTCTGTAAAGTAGTACGGGACTCATCATCATCATATTCACAGAAGGTCTGTTCTAATGACCACGAAAGCGTTAGGAATCGTCATAGCCACGAACAGAAAAAAACTTCTCGGAGGTATCAGAGGAAACGTGTGGCCGCCGCGGAGCTCTGTAAAGTAGTACGGGACTCATCATCATCATATTCACAGAAGGTCTGTTCTAATGACCACGAAAGCGTTAGGAATCGTCATAGCCACGAACAGAAAAAAACTTCTCGGAGGTATCAGAGGAAACGTGTGGCCGCCGCGGAGCTCTGTAAAGTAGTACGGGACTCATCATCATCATATTCACAGAAGGTCTGTTCTAATGACCACGAAAGCGTTAGGAATCGTCATAGCCACGAACAGAAAAAAACATCTCGGAGGTATCAGAGGAAACGTGTGGCCGCCGCGGAGCTCTGTAAAGTAGTACGGGACTCATCATCATCATATTCACAGAAGGTCTGTTCTAATGACCACGAAAGCGTTAGGAATCGTCATAGCCATGAACAGAAAAAACATCTCGGAGGTATCAGAGGAAACGTGTGGCCGCCGCGGAGCTCTGTAAAGTAGTACGGGACTCATCATCATCATATTCACAGAAGGTCTGTTCTAATGACCACGAAAGCGTTAGGAATCGTCATAGCCATGAACAGAAAAAAACTTCTCGGAGGTATCAGAGGAAACGTGTGGCCGCCGCGGAGCTCTGTAAAGTAGTACGGGACTCATCATCATCATATTCACAGAAGGTCTGTTCTAATGACCACGAAAGCGTTAGGAATCGTCATAGCCACGAACAGAAAAAAACTTCTCGGAGGTATCAGAGGAAACGTGTGGCCGCCGCGGAGCTCTGTAAAGTAGTACGGGACTCATCATCATCATATTCACAGAAGGTCTGTTCTAATGACCACGAAAGCGTTAGGAATCGTCATAGCCATGAACAGAAAAAAACTTCTCGGAGGTATCAGAGGAAACGTGTGGCCGCCGCGGAGCTCTGTAAAGTAGTACGGGACTCATCATCATCATATTCACAGAAGGTCTGTTCTAATGACCACGAAAGCGTTAGGAATCGTCAGAGCCATGAACAGAAAAAACATCTCGGAGGTATCAGAGGAAACGTGTGGCCGCCGCGGAGCTCTGTAAAGTAGTACGGGACTCATCATCATCATATTCACAGAAGGTCTGTTCTAATGACCACGAAAGCGTTAGGTATCGTCATAGCCATGAACAGAAAAAAACTTCTCAGAGGTATCAGAGGAAACGTGTGGCCGCCGCGGAGCTCTGAAAAGTAGTACGGGACTCATCATCATCATATTCACAGAAGGTCTGTTCTAATGACCACGAAAGCTTTAGGAATCGTCATAGCCATGAACAGAAAAAAACTTCTCGGAGGTATCAGAGGAAACGTGTGGCCGCCGCGGAGCTCTGTAAAGTAGTACGGGACTCATCATCATCATATTCACAGAAGGTCTGTTCTAATGACCACGAAAGCGTTAGGAATCGTCATAGCCATGAACAGAAAAAAACTTCTCGGAGGTATCAGAGGAAACGTGTGGCCGCCGCGGAGCTCTGTAAAGTAGTACGGGACTCATCATCATCATATTCACAGAAGGTCTGTTCTAATGACCACGAAAGCGTTAGGAATCGTCATAGCCATGAACAGAAAAAACATCTCGGAGGTATCAGAGGAAACGTGTGGCCGCCGCGGAGCTCTGTAAAGTAGTACGGGACTCATCATCATCATATTCACAGAAGGTCTGTTCTAATGACCACGAAAGCGTTAGGTATCGTCATAGCCATGAACAGAAAAAAACTTCTCGGAGGTATCAGAGGAAACGTGTGGCCGCCGCGGAGCTCTGAAAAGTAGTACGGGACTCATCATCATCATATTCACAGAAGGTCTGTTCTAATGACCACGAAAGCGTTAGGAATCGTCATAGCCATGAACAGAAAAAACTTCTCGGAGGTATCAGAGGAAACGTGTGGCCGCCGCGGAGCTCTGTAAAGTAGTACGGGACTCATCATCATCATATTCACAGAAGGTCTGTTCTAATGACCACGAAAGCGTTAGGAATCGTCATAGCCATGAACAGAAAAAAACTTCTCGGAGGTATCAGAGGAAACGTGTGGCCGCCGCGGAGCTCTGAAAAGTAGTACGGGACTCATCATCATCATATTCACAGAAGGTCTGTTCTAATGACCACGAAAGCGTTAGGAATCGTCATAGCCATGAACAGAAAAAACTTCTCGGAGGTATCAGAGGAAACGTGTGGCCGCCGCGGAGCTCTGAAAAGTAGTACGGGACTCATCATCATCATATTCACAGAAGGTCTGTTCTAATGACCACGAAAGCGTTAGGAATCGTCATAGCCATGAACAGAAAAAACTTCTCGGAGGTATCAGAGGAAACGTGTGGCCGCCGCGGAGCTCTGTAAAGTAGTACGGGACTCATCATCATCATATTCACAGAAGGTCTGTTCTAATGACCACGAAAGCGTTAGGTATCGTCATAGCCATGAACAGAAAAAAACTTCTCGGAGGTATCAGAGGAAACGTGTGGCCGCCGCGGAGCTCTGAAAAGTAGTACGGGACTCATCATCATCATATTCACAGAAGGTCTGTTCTAATGACCACGAAAGCGTTAGGAATCGTCATAGCCATGAACAGAAAAAACTTCTCGGAGGTATCAGAGGAAACGTGTGGCCGCCGCGGAGCTCTGTAAAGTAGTACGGGACTCATCATCATCATATTCACAGAAGGTCTGTTCTAATGACCACGAAAGCGTTAGGAATCGTCATAGCCATGAACAGAAAAAAACTTCTCGGAGGTATCAGAGGAAACGTGTGGCCGCCGCGGAGCTCTGTAAAGTAGTACGGGACTCATCATCATCATATTCACAGAAGGTCTGTTCTAATGACCACGAAAGCGTTAGGAATCGTCATAGCCATGAACAGAAAAAAACTTCTCGGAGGTATCAGAGGAAACGTGTGGCCGCCGCGGAGCTCTGTAAAGTAGTACGGGACTCATCATCATCATATTCACAGAAGGTCTGTTCTAATGACCACGAAAGCGTTAGGAATCGTCATAGCCATGAACAGAAAAAACATCTCGGAGGTATCAGAGGAAACGTGTGGCCGCCGCGGAGCTCTGTAAAGTAGTACGGGACTCATCATCATCATATTCACAGAAGGTCTGTTCTAATGACCACGAAAGCGTTAGGTATCGTCATAGCCATGAACAGAAAAAAACTTCTCAGAGGTATCAGAGGAAACGTGTGGCCGCCGCGGAGCTCTGAAAAGTAGTACGGGACTCACCATCATCATATTCACAGAAGGTCTGTTCTAATGACCACGAAAGCGTTAGGAATCGTCATAGCCATGAACAGAAAAAACATCTCGGAGGTATCAGAGGAAACGTGTGGCCGCCGCGGAGCTCTGTAAAGTAGTACGGGACTCATCATCATCATATTCACAGAAGGTCTGTTCTAATGACCACGAAAGCGTTAGGTATCGTCATAGCCATGAACAGAAAAAAACTTCTCAGAGGTATCAGAGGAAACGTGTGGCCGCCGCGGAGCTCTGAAAAGTAGTATGGGACTCATCATCATCATATTCACAGAAGGTCTGTTCTAATGACCACGAAAGCGTTAGGAATCGTCATAGCCATGAACAGAAAAAACATCTCGGAGGTATCAGAGGAAACGTGTGGCCGCCGCGGAGCTCTGTAAAGTAGTACGGGACTCATCATCATCATATTCACAGAAGGTCTGTTCTAATGACCACGAAAGCGTTAGGTATCGTCATAGCCATGAACAGAAAAAAACTTCTCAGAGGTATCAGAGGAAACGTGTGGCCGCCGCGGAGCTCTGAAAAGTAGTATGGGACTCATCATCATCATATTCACAGAAGGTCTGTTCTAATGACCACGAAAGCGTTAGGAATCGTCATAGCCATGAACAGAAAAAACATCTCGGAGGTATCAGAGGAAACGTGTGGCCGCCGCGGAGCTCTGAAAAGTAGTACGGGACTCATCATCATCATATTCACAGAAGGTCTGTTCTAATGACCACGAAAGCGTTAGGTATCGTCATAGCCATGAACAGAAAAAAACTTCTCAGAGGTATCAGAGGAAACGTGTGGCCGCCGCGGAGCTCTGTAAAGTAGTACGGGACTCATCATCATCATATTCACAGAAGGTCTGTTCTAATGACCACGAAAGCGTTAGGAATCGTCATAGCCATGAACAGAAAAAACATCTCGGAGGTATCAGAGGAAACGTGTGGCCGCCGCGGAGCTCTGTAAAGTAGTACGGGACTCATCATCATCATATTCACAGAAGGTCTGTTCTAATGACCACGAAAGCGTTAGGAATCGTCATAGCCATGAACAGAAAAAACATCTCGGAGGTATCAGAGGAAACGTGTGGCCGCCGCGGAGCTCTGAAAAGTAGTACGGGACTCATCATCATCATATTCACAGAAGGTCTGTTCTAATGACCACGAAAGCGTTAGGTATCGTCATAGCCATGAACAGAAAAAAACTTCTCAGAGGTATCAGAGGAAACGTGTGGCCGCCGCGGAGCTCTGTAAAGTAGTACGGGACTCATCATCATCATATTCACAGAAGGTCTGTTCTAATGACCACGAAAGCGTTAGGAATCGTCATAGCCATGAACAGAAAAAACATCTCGGAGGTATCAGAGGAAACGTGTGGCCGCCGCGGAGCTCTGTAAAGTAGTACGGGACTCATCATCATCATATTCACAGAAGGTCTGTTCTAATGACCACGAAAGCGTTAGGTATCGTCATAGCCATGAACAGAAAAAAACTTCTCAGAGGTATCAGAGGAAACGTGTGGCCGCCGCGGAGCTCTGAAAAGTAGTATGGGACTCATCATCATCATATTCACAGAAGGTCTGTTCTAATGACCACGAAAGCGTTAGGAATCGTCATAGCCATGAACAGAAAAAACATCTCGGAGGTATCAGAGGAAACGTGTGGCCGCCGCGGAGCTCTGTAAAGTAGTACGGGACTCATCATCATCATATTCACAGAAGGTCTGTTCTAATGACCACGAAAGCGTTAGGTATCGTCATAGCCATGAACAGAAAAAAACTTCTCAGAGGTATCAGAGGAAACGTGTGGCCGCCGCGGAGCTCTGAAAAGTAGTATGGGACTCATCATCATCATATTCACAGAAGGTCTGTTCTAATGACCACGAAAGCGTTAGGAATCGTCATAGCCATGAACAGAAAAAACATCTCGGAGGTATCAGAGGAAACGTGTGGCCGCCGCGGAGCTCTGTAAAGTAGTACGGGACTCATCATCATCATATTCACAGAAGGTCTGTTCTAATGACCACGAAAGCGTTAGGTATCGTCATAGCCATGAACAGAAAAAAACTTCTCAGAGGTATCAGAGGAAACGTGTGGCCGCCGCGGAGCTCTGAAAAGTAGTATGGGACTCATCATCATCATATTCACAGAAGGTCTGTTCTAATGACCACGAAAGCGTTAGGAATCGTCATAGCCATGAACAGAAAAAACATCTCGGAGGTATCAGAGGAAACGTGTGGCCGCCGCGGAGCTCTGTAAAGTAGTACGGGACTCATCATCATCATATTCACAGAAGGTCTGTTCTAATGACCACGAAAGCGTTAGGTATCGTCATAGCCATGAACAGAAAAAAACTTCTCAGAGGTATCAGAGGAAACGTGTGGCCGCCGCGGAGCTCTGAAAAGTAGTACGGGACTCATCATCATCATATTCACAGAAGGTCTGTTCTAATGACCACGAAAGCGTTAGGAATCGTCATAGCCATGAACAGAAAAAACATCTCGGAGGTATCAGAGGAAACGTGTGGCCGCCGCGGAGCTCTGTAAAGTAGTACGGGACTCATCATCATCATATTCACAGAAGGTCTGTTCTAATGACCACGAGAGCGTTAGGTATCGTCATAGCCATGAACAGAAAAAAACTTCTCAGAGGTATCAGAGGAAACGTGTGGCCGCCGCGGAGCTCTGAAAAGTAGTATGGGACTCATCATCATCATATTCACAGAAGGTCTGTTCTAATGACCACGAAAGCGTTAGGAATCGTCATAGCCATGAACAGAAAAAACATCTCGGAGGTATCAGAGGAAACGTGTGGCCGCCGCGGAGCTCTGAAAAGTAGTACGGGACTCATCATCATCATATTCACAGAAGGTTTGTTCTAATGACCACGAAAGCGTTAGGTATCGTCATAGCCATGAACAGAAAAAAACTTCTCAGAGGTATCAGAGGAAACGTGTGGCCGCCGCGGAGCTCTGTAAAGTAGTACGGGACTCATCATCATCATATTCACAGAAGGTCTGTTCTAATGACCACGAAAGCGTTAGGAATCGTCATTGCCATGAACAGAAAAAAACTTCTCAGAGGTATCAGAGGAAACGTGTGGCCGCCGCGGAGCTCTGTAAAGTAGTACGGGACTCATCATCATCATATTCACAGAAGGTCTGTTCTAATGACCACGAAAGCGTTAGGAATCGTCATAGCCATGAACAGAAAAAACATCTCGGAGGTATCAGAGGAAACGCGTGGCCGCCGCGGAGCTCTGTAAAGTAGTACGGGACTCATCATCATCATATTCACAGAAGGTCTGTTCTAATGACCACGAAAGCGTTAGGAATCGTCATAGCCATGAACAGAAAAAAACTTCTCGGAGGTATCAGAGGAAACGTGTGGCCGCCGCGGAGCTCTGTAAAGTAGTATGGGACTCATCATCATCATATTCACAGAAGGTCTGTTCTAATGACCACGAAAGCGTTAGGAATCGTCATAGCCATGAACAGAAAAAAACATCTCGGAGGTATCAGAGGAAACGTGTGGCCGCCGCGGAGCTCTGTAAAGTAGTACGGGGCTCATCATCATCATAATCACAGAAGGTCTGTTCTAATGACCACGAAAGCGTTAGGAATCGTCATAGCCATGAACAGAAAAAAACTTCTCGGAGGTATCAGAGGAAACGTGTGGCCGCCGCGGAGCTCTGTAAAGTAGTATGGGAATCATCATCACCATATTCACAGAAGGTCTGTTCTAATGACCACGAAAGCGTTAGGAATCGTCATAGCCATGAACAGAAAAAAACTTCTCGGAGGTATCAGAGGAAACGTGTGGCCGCCGCGGAGCTCTGTAAAGTAGTACGGGACTCATCATCACCATATTCACAGAAGGTCTGTTCTAATGACCACGAAAGCGTTAGGAATCGTCATAGCCATGAACAGAAAAAAACTTCTCGGAGGTATCAGAGGAAACGTGTGGCCGCCGCGGAGCTCTGTAAAGTAGTACGGGACTCATCATCACCATATTCACAGAAGGTCTGTTCTAATGACCACGAAAGCGTTAGGAATCGTCATAGCCATGAACAGAAAAAAACTTCTCGGAGGTATCAGAGGAAACGTGTGGCCGCCGCGGAGCTCTGTAAAGTAGTATGGGAATCATCATCACCATATTCACAGAAGGTCTGTTCTAATGACCACGAAAGCGTTAGGAATCGTCATAGCCATGAACAGAAAAAAACTTCTCGGAGGTATCAGAGGAAACGTGTGGCCGCCGCGGAGCTCTGTAAAGTAGTACGGGACTCATCATCACCATATTCACAGAAGGTCTGTTCTAATGACCACGAAAGCGTTAGGAATCGTCATAGCCATGAACAGAAAAAAACTTCTCGGAGGTATCAGAGGAAACGTGTGGCCGCCGCGGAGCTCTGTAAAGTAGTATGGGAATCATCATCACCATATTCACAGAAGGTCTGTTCTAATGACCACGAAAGCGTTAGGAATCGTCATAGCCATGAACAGAAAAAAACTTCTCGGAGGTATCAGAGGAAACGTGTGGCCGCCGCGGAGCTCTGTAAAGTAGTACGGGACTCATCATCACCATATTCACAGAAGGTCTGTTCTAATGACCACGAAAGCGTTAGGAATCGTCATAGCCATGAACAGAAAAAAACTTCTCGGAGGTATCAGAGGAAACGTGTGGCCGCCGCGGATCTCTGTAAAGTAGTATGGGAATCATCATCATCATATTCACAGAAGGTCTGTTCTAATGACCACGAAAGCGTTAGGAATCGTCATAGCCATGAACAGAAAAAAACATCTCGGAGGTATCAGAGGAAACGTGTGGCCGCCGCGGAGCTCTGTAAAGTAGTACGGGACTCATCATCATCATATTCACAGAAGGTCTGTTCTAATGACCACGAAAGCGTTAGGAATCGTCATAGCCATGATCAGAAAAAAACATCTCGGAGGTATCAGAGGAAACTTGTGGCCGCCACGTAGCTCTTTAAAGTAGTACGGGACTCATCATCATCATATTCAAAGAAGGTCTGTTCTAATGATCACGAAAGCGTTAGGAATCGTCATAGCCATGAACAGAAAAAACATCTCGGAGGTATCAGAGGAAACGTGTGGCCGCCGCGAAGCTCTGTAAAGTAGTACGGGACTCATCATCATCATATTCACAGAAGGTCTGTTCTAATGACCACGAAAGCGTTAGGAATCGTCATAGCCATGAACAGAAAAAAACATCTCAGAGGTATCAGAGTAAACGTGTGGCCGCCGCGGAGCTCTGTAAAGTAGTACGGGACTCATCATCATCATATTCACAGAAGGTCTGTTCTAATGACCACGAAAGCGTTAGGAATCGTCATAGCCATGAACAGAAAAAAACATCTCGGAGGTATCAGAGGAAACGTGTGGCCGCCGCAGAGCTCTGTAAAGTAGTACGGGACTCATCATCATCATATTCACAGAAGGTCTGTTCTAATGATCACGAAAGCGTTAGGAATCGTCATAGCCATGAACAGAAAAAAACATCTCGGAGGTATCAGAGGAAACGTGTGGCCGCCACGGAGCTCTGTAAAGTAGTACGGGACTCATCATCATCATATTCAAAGAAGGTCTGTTCTAATGACCACGAAAGCGTTAGGAATCGTCATAGCCATGAACAGAAAAAACATCTCGGAGGTATCAGAGGAAACGTGTGGCCGCCGCGGAGCTCTGTAAAGTAGTACGGGACTCATCATCATCATATTCACAGAAGGTCTGTTCTAATGATCACGAAAGCGTTAGGAATCGTCATAGCCATGAACAGAAAAAAACATCTCGGAGGTATCAGAGGAAACGTGTGGCCGCCGCGGAGCTCTGTAAAGTAGTACGGGACTCATCATCATCATATTCACAGAAGGTCTGTTCTAATGACCACGAAAGCGTTAGGAATCGTCATAGCCATGAACAGAAAAAAACATCTCGGAGGTATCAGAGGAAACGTGTGGCCGCCGCGGAGCTCTGTAAAGTAGTACGGGACTCATCATCATCATATTCAAAGAAGGTCTGTTCTAATGACCACGAAAGCGTTAGGAATCGTCATAGCCATGAACAGAAAAAACATCTCGGAGGTATCAGAGGAAACATGTGGCCGCCGCGGAGCTCTGTAAAGTAGTACGGGACTCATCATCATCATATTCACAGAAGGTCTGTTCTAATGATCACGAAAGCGTTAGGAATCGTCATAGCCATGAACAGAAAAAAACATCTCGGAGGTATCAGAGTAAACGTGTGGCCGCCGCGGAGCTCTGTAAAGTAGTACGGGACTCATCATCATCATATTCACAGAAGGTCTGTTCTAATGACCACGAAAGCGTTAGGAATCGTCATAGCCATGAACAGAAAAAAACATCTCGGAGGTATCAGAGGAAACGTGTGGCCGCCGCGGAGCTCTGTAAAGTAGTACGGGACTCATCATCATCATATTCACAGAAGGTCTGTTCTAATGACCACGAAAACGTTACTGAATCGTCATAGCTATGAACAGAAAAAAACATCTCGGAGGTATCAGAGTAAACGTGTGGCCGCCGCGGAGCTCTGTAAAGTAGTACGGGACTCATCATCATCATATTCACAGAAGGTCTGTTCTAATGACCACGAAAGCGTTAGGAATCGTCATAGCCATGAACAGAAAAAAACATCTCGGAGGTATCAGAGGAAACGTGTGGCCGCCGCGGAGCTCTGTAAAGTAGTACGGGACTCATCATCATCATATTCACAGAAGGTCTGTTCTAATGATCACGAAAGCGTTAGGAATCGTCATAGCCATGAACAGAAAAAAACATCTCGGAGGTATCAGAGGAAACGTGTGGCCGCCGCGGAGCTCTGTAAAGTAGTGCGGGACTCATCATCATCATATTCAAAGAAGGTCTGTTCTAATGACCACGAAAGCGTTAGGAATCGTCATAGCCATGAACAGAAAAAACATCTCGGAGGTATCAGAGGAAACGTGTGGCCGCCGCGGAGCTCTGTAAAGTAGTACGGGACTCATCATCATCATATTCACAGAAGGTCTGTTCTAATGATCACGAAAGCGTTAGGAATCGTCATAGCCATGAACAGAAAAAAACATCTCGGAGGTATCAGAGTAAACGTGTGGCCGCCGCGGAGCTCTGTAAAGTAGTACGGGACTCATCATCATCATATTCACAGAAGGTCTGTTCTAATGACCACGAAAGCGTTATGAATCGTCATAGCAATGAACAGAAAAAAACATCTCGGAGGTGTCAGAGGAAACGTGTGGCCGCCGCAAAGCTCTGTAAAGTAGTACGGGACTCATCATCATCATATTCACAGAAGGTCTGTTCTAATGACCTCGAAAGCGTTAGGAATTGTCATAGCCATGAACAGAAAAAAATTCTCGGAAGTATCAGAGGAAACGTGTGGCCGCCGCGGTGCTCTGTAAAGTAGTACGGGACTCATCATCATCATATTCACAGAAGGTCTGTTCTAATGACCACGAAAGCGTTAGGAATCGTCATAGCCATGAACAGAAAAAAACTTCTCGGAGGTATCAGAGGAAACGTGTGGCCGCCGCGGAGCTCTGTAAAGTAGTACGGGACTCATCATCATCATATTCACAGAAGGTCTGTTCTAATGACCACGAAAGCGTTAGGAATCCTCAGAGCCATGAACAGAAAAAAACTTCTCGGAGGTATCAGAGGAAACGTGTGGCCGCCGCGGAGCTCTGTAAAGTAGTATGGGACTCATCATCGTCATATTCACAGAAGGTCTGTTCTAATGACCACGAAAGCGTTAGGAATCGTCATAGCCATGAACAGAAAAAAACATCTCGGAGGTATCAGAGGAAACGTGTGGCCGCCGCGGAGCTCTGTAAAGTAGTACGGGACTCATCATCATCATATTCACAGAAGGTCTGTTCTAATGACCACGAAAGCGTTATGAATCGTCATAGCAATGAACAGAAAAAAACATCTCGGAGGTGTCAGAGGAAACGTGTGGCCGCCGCAAAGCTCTGTAAAGTAGTACGGGACTCATCATCATCATATTCACAGAAGGTCTGTTCTAATGACCTCGAAAGCGTTAGGAATTGTCATAGCCATGAACAGAAAAAAATTCTCGGAAGTATCAGAGGAAACGTGTGGCCGCCGCGGTGCTCTGTAAAGTAGTACGGGACTCATCATCATCATATTCACAGAAGGTCTGTTCTAATGACCACGAAAGCGTTATGAATCGTCATAGCAATGAACAGAAAAAAACATCTCGGAGGTGTCAGAGGAAACGTGTGGCCGCCGCAAAGCTCTGTAAAGTAGTACGGGACTCATCATCATCATATTCACAGAAGGTCTGTTCTAATGACCTCGAAAGCGTTAGGAATTGTCATAGCCATGAACAGAAAAAAATTCTCGGAAGTATCAGAGGAAACGTGTGGCCGCCGCGGTGCTCTGTAAAGTAGTATGGGACTCATCATCGTCATATTCACAGAAGGTCTGTTCTAATGATCACGAAAGCGTTATGAATCGTCATAGCCATGAACAGAAAAAAACATCTCGGAGGTATCAGAGTAAACGTGTGGCCGCCGCGGAGCTCTGTAAAGTAGTACGGGACTCATCATCATCATATTCACAGAAGGTCTGTTCTAATGACCACGAAAGCGTTATGAATCGTCATAGCAATGAACAGAAAAAAACATCTCGGAGGTGTCAGAGGAAACGTGTGGCCGCCGCGGAGCTCTGTAAAGTAGTGCGGGACTCATCATCATCATATTCAAAGAAGGTCTGTTCTAATGACCACGAAAGCGTTAGGAATCGTCATAGCCATGAACAGAAAAAACATCTCGGAGGTATCAGAGGAAACGTGTGGCCGCCGCGGAGCTCTGTAAAGTAGTGCGGGACTCATCATCATCATATTCACAGAAGGTCTGTTCTAATGATCACGAAAGCGTTATGAATCGTCATAGCAATGAACAGAAAAAAACATCTCGGAGGTGTCAGAGGAAACGTGTGGCCGCCGCGGAGCTCTGTAAAGTAGTACGGGACTCATCATCATCATATTCACAGAAGGTCTGTTCTAATGACCACGAAAGCGTTATGAATCGTCATAGCAATGAACAGAAAAAAACATCTCGGAGGTGTCAGAGGAAACGTGTGGCCGCCGCGGAGCTCTGTAAAGTAGTGCGGGACTCATCATCATCATATTCAAAGAAGGTCTGTTCTAATGATCACGAAAGCGTTAGGAATCGTCATAGCCATGAACAGAAAAAAATTCTCGGAAGTATCAGAGGAAACGTGTGGCCGCCGCGGTGCTCTGTAAAGTAGTATGGGACTCATCATCGTCATATTCACAGAAGGTCTGTTCTAATGATCACGAAAGCGTTATGAATCGTCATAGCCATGAACAGAAAAAAACATCTCGGAGGTATCAGAGTAAACGTGTGGCCGCCGCGGAGCTCTGTAAAGTAGTACGGGACTCATCATCATCATATTCACAGAAGGTCTGTTCTAATGACCACGAATGCGTTATGAATCGTCATAGCAATGAACAGAAAAAAACATCTCGGAGGTATCAGAGGAAACGTGTGGCCGCCGCAAAGCTCTGTAAAGTAGTACGGGACTCATCATCATCATATTCACAGAAGGTCTGTTCTAATGACCTCGAAAGCGTTAGGAATTGTCATAGCCATGAACAGAAAAAAATTCTCGGAAGTATCAGAGGAAACGTGTGGCCGCCGCGGTGCTCTGTAAAGTAGTATGGGACTCATCATCGTCATATTCACAGAAGGTCTGTTCTAATGATCACGAAAGCGTTATGAATCGTCATAGCCATGAACAGAAAAAAACATCTCGGAGGTATCAGAGTAAACGTGTGGCCGCCGCGGAGCTCTGTAAAGTAGTACGGGACTCATCATCATCATATTCACAGAAGGTCTGTTCTAATGACCACGAAAGCGTTATGAATCGTCATAGCAATGAACAGAAAAAAACATCTCGGAGGTGTCAGAGGAAACGTGTGGCCGCCGCGGAGCTCTGTAAAGTAGTGCGGGACTCATCATCATCATATTCAAAGAAGGTCTGTTCTAATGATCACGAAAGCGTTATGAATCGTCATAGCCATGAACAGAAAAAAACATCTCGGAGGTATCAGAGTAAACGTGTGGCCGCCGCGGTGCTCTGTAAAGTAGTACGGGACTCATCATCATCATATTCACAGAAGGTCTGTTCTAATGACCACGAAAGCGTTATGAATCGTCATAGCCATGAACAGAAAAAAACATCTCGGAGGTGTCAGAGGAAACGTGTGGCCGCCGCAAAGCTCTGTAAAGTAGTACGGGACTCATCATCATCATATTCACAGAAGGTCTGTTCTAATGACCTCGAAAGCGTTAGGAATTGTCATAGCCATGAACAGAAAAAAATTCTCGGAAGTATCAGAGGAAACGTGTGGCCGCCGCGGTGCTCTGTAAAGTAGTATGGGACTCATCATCGTCATATTCACAGAAGGTCTGTTCTAATGATCACGAAAGCGTTATGAATCGTCATAGCCATGAACAGAAAAAAACATCTCGGAGGTATCAGAGTAAACGTGTGGCCGCCGCGGAGCTCTGTAAAGTAGTACGGGACTCATCATCATCATATTCACAGAAGGTCTGTTCTAATGACCACGAAAGCGTTATGAATCGTCATAGCAATGAACAGAAAAAAACATCTCGGAGGTGTCAGAGGAAACGTGTGGCCGCCGCGGAGCTCTGTAAAGTAGTGCGGGACTCATCATCATCATATTCACAGAAGGTCTGTTCTAATGACCACGAAAGCGTTATGAATCGTCATAGCAATGAACAGAAAAAAACATCTCGGAGGTGTCAGAGGAAACGTGTGGCCGCCGCGGAGCTCTGTAAAGTAGTACGGGACTCATCATCATCATATTCACAGAAGGTCTGTTCTAATGATCACGAAAGCGTTAGGAATCGTCATAGCCATGAACAGAAAAAAACATCTCGGAGGTATCAGAGGAAACGTGTGGCCGCCGCGGAGCTCTGTAAAGTAGTGCGGGACTCATCATCATCATATTCAAAGAAGGTCTGTTCTAATGACCACGAAAGCGTTAGGAATCGTCATAGCCATGAACAGAAAAAACATCTCGGAGGTATCAGAGGAAACGTGTGGCCGCCGCGGAGCTCTGTAAAGTAGTACGGGACTCATCATCATCATATTCACAGAAGGTCTGTTCTAATGATCACGAAAGCGTTAGGAATCGTCATAGCCATGAACAGAAAAAAACATCTCGGAGGTATCAGAGTAAACGTGTGGCCGCCGCGGAGCTCTGTAAAGTAGTACGGGACTAATCATCATCATATTCACAGAAGGTCTGTTCTAATGACCACGAAAGCGTTATGAATCGTCATAGCAATGAACAGAAAAAAACATCTCGGAGGTGTCAGAGGAAACGTGTGGCCGCCGCGGAGCTCTGTAAAGTAGTACGGGACTCATCATCATCATATTCACAGAAGGTCTGTTCTAATGATCACGAAAGCGTTAGGAATCGTCATAGCCATGAACAGAAAAAAACATCTCGGAGGTATCAGAGTAAACGTGTGGCCGCCGCGGAGCTCTGTAAAGTAGTACGGGACTCATCATCATCATATTCAAAGAAGGTCTGTTCTAATGACCACGAAAGCGTTAGGAATCGTCATAGCCATGAACAGAAAAAACATCTCGGAGGTATCAGAGGAAACGTGTGGCCGCCGCGGAGCTCTGTAAAGTAGTACGGGACTCATCATCATCATATTCACAGAAGGTCTGTTCTAATGATCACGAAAGCGTTAGGAATCGTCATAGCCATGAACAGAAAAAAACATCTCGGAGGTATCAGAGGAAACGTGTGGCCGCCGCGGAGCTCTGTAAAGTAGTGCGGGACTCATCATCATCATATTCAAAGAAGGTCTGTTCTAATGACCACGAAAGCGTTAGGAATCGTCATAGCCATGAACAGAAAAAACATCTCGGAGGTATCAGAGGAAACGTGTGGCCGCCGCGGAGCTCTGTAAAGTAGTACGGGACTCATCATCATCATATTCACAGAAGGTCTGTTCTAATGATCACGAAAGCGTTAGGAATCGTCATAGCCATGAACAGAAAAAAACATCTCGGAGGTATCAGAGTAAACGTGTGGCCGCCGCGGAGCTCTGTAAAGTAGTACGGGACTAATCATCATCATATTCACAGAAGGTCTGTTCTAATGACCACGAAAGCGTTATGAATCGTCATAGCAATGAACAGAAAAAAACATCTCGGAGGTGTCAGAGGAAACGTGTGGCCGCCGCAAAGCTCTGTAAAGTAGTACGGGACTCATCATCATCATATTCACAGAAGGTCTGTTCTAATGACCTCGAAAGCGTTAGGAATTGTCATAGCCATGAACAGAAAAAAATTCTCGGAAGTATCAGAGGAAACGTGTGGCCGCCGCGGTGCTCTGTAAAGTAGTACGGGACTCATCATCATCATATTCACAGAAGGTCTGTTCTAATGACCACGAAAGCGTTAGGAATCGTCATAGCCATGAACAGAAAAAAACTTCTCGGAGGTATCAGAGGAAACGTGTGGCCGCCGCGGAGCTCTGTAAAGTAGTACGGGACTCATCATCATCATATTCACAGAAGGTCTGTTCTAATGACCACGAAAGCGTTAGGAATCCTCAGAGCCATGAACAGAAAAAAACTTCTCGGAGGTATCAGAGGAAACGTGTGGCCGCCGCGGAGCTCTGTAAAGTAGTATGGGACTCATCATCGTCATATTCACAGAAGGTCTGTTCTAATGACCACGAAAGCGTTAGGAATCGTCATAGCCATGAACAGAAAAAAACATCTCGGAGGTATCAGAGGAAACGTGTGGCCGCCGCGGAGCTCTGTAAAGTAGTACGGGACTCATCATCATCATATTCACAGAAGGTCTGTTCTAATGACCACGAAAGCGTTATGAATCGTCATAGCAATGAACAGAAAAAAACATCTCGGAGGTGTCAGAGGAAACGTGTGGCCGCCGCAAAGCTCTGTAAAGTAGTACGGGACTCATCATCATCATATTCACAGAAGGTCTGTTCTAATGACCTCGAAAGCGTTAGGAATTGTCATAGCCATGAACAGAAAAAAATTCTCGGAAGTATCAGAGGAAACGTGTGGCCGCCGCGGTGCTCTGTAAAGTAGTACGGGACTCATCATCATCATATTCACAGAAGGTCTGTTCTAATGACCACGAAAGCGTTATGAATCGTCATAGCAATGAACAGAAAAAAACATCTCGGAGGTGTCAGAGGAAACGTGTGGCCGCCGCAAAGCTCTGTAAAGTAGTACGGGACTCATCATCATCATATTCACAGAAGGTCTGTTCTAATGACCTCGAAAGCGTTAGGAATTGTCATAGCCATGAACAGAAAAAAATTCTCGGAAGTATCAGAGGAAACGTGTGGCCGCCGCGGTGCTCTGTAAAGTAGTACGGGACTCATCATCATCATATTGACAGAAGGTCTGTTCTAATGACCACGAAAGCGTTAGGAATCGTCATAGCCATGAACAGAAAAAAACTTCTCGGAGGTATCAGAGGAAACGTGTGACCGCCGCGGAGCTCTGTAAAGTAGTACGGGACTCATCATCATCATATTCACAGAAGGTCTGTTCTAATGACCACGAAAGCGTTAGGAATCCTCAGAGCCATGAACAGAAAAAAACTTCTCGGAGGTATCAGAGGAAACGTGTGGCCGCCGCGGAGCTCTGTAAAGTAGTATGGGACTCATCATCGTCATATTCACAGAAGGTCTGTTCTAATGACCACGAAAGCGTTAGGAATCGTCATAGCCATGAACAGAAAAAAACATCTCGGAGGTATCAGAGGAAACGTGTGGCCGCCGCGGAGCTCTGTAAAGTAGTACGGGACTCATCATCATCATATTCACAGAAGGTCTGTTCTAATGACCACGATAGCGTTAGGAATCGTCATAGCCATGAACAGAAAAAAACTTCTCGGAGGTATCAGAGGAAACATGTGGCCGCCGCGGAGCTCTGTAAAGTAGTATGGGACTCATCATCATCATATTCACAGAAGGTCTGTTCTAATGACCACGAAAGCGTTCGGAATCGTCATAGCCATGAACAGAAAAAAACATCTCGGAGGTATCAGAGGAAACGTGTGGCTGCCGCGGAGCTCTGTAAAGTAGTACGGGACTCATCATCATCATATTCACAGAAGGTCTGTTCTAATGACCACGAAAGCGTTAGGAATCGTCATAGCCATGAACAGAAAAAAACATCTCGGAGGTATCAGAGGAAACGTGTGGCCGCCGCGGAGCTCTGTAAAGTAGTACGGGACTCATCATCATCATATTCACAGTAGGTCTGTTCTAATGACCACGAAAGCGTTCGGAATCGTCATAGCCATGAACAGAAAAAAACATCTCGGAGGTATCAGAGGAAACGTGTGGCCGCCGCGGAGCTCTGTAAAGTAGTACGGGACTCATCATCATCATATTCACAGAAGGTCTGTTCTAATGACCACGAAAGCGTTAGGAATCCTCATAGCCATGAACAGAAAAAAACTTCTCGGAGGTATCAGAGGAAACGTGTGGCCGCCGCGGAGCTCTGTAAAGTAGTACGGGACTCATCATCATCATATTCACAGAAGGTCTGTTCTAATGACCACGAAAGCGTTAGGAATCGTCATAGCCATGAACAGAAAAAAACATCTCGGAGGTATCAGAGGAAACGCGTTGTCGCCGCGGAGCTCTGTAAAGTAGTACGGGACTCATCATCATCATATTCACAGAAGGTCTGTTCTAATGACCACGAAAGCGTTAGGAAGCGTCATAGCCATGAACAGAAAAAAACTTCTCGGAGGTATCAGAGGAAACGTGTGGCCGCCGCGGAGCTCTGTAAAGTAGTATGGGACTCATCATCATCATATTCACAGAAGGTCTGTTCTAATGACCACGAAAGCGTTAGGAATCGTCATAGCCATGAACAGAAAAAAACATCTCGGAGGTATCAGAGGAAACGTGTGGCCGCCGCGGAGCTCGGTAAAGTAGTATGGGAATCATCATCATCATATTCACAGAAGGTCTGTTCTAATGACCACGAAAGCGTTAGGAATCGTCATAGCCATGAACAGAAAAAAACATCTCGGAGGTATCAGAGGAAACGCGTTGTCGCCGCGGAGCTCTGTAAAGTAGTACGGGACTCATCATCATCATATTCACAGAAGGTTTGTTCTAATGACCACGAAAGCGTTAGGAATCGTCATAGCCATGAACAGAAAAAAACATCTCGGAGGTATCAGAGGAAACGTGTGGCCGCCGCGGAGCTCTGTAAAGTAGTACGGGACTCATCATCACCATATTCACAGAAGGTCTGTTCTAATGACCACGAAAGCGTTAGGAATCGTCATAGCCATGAACAGAAAAAAACTTCTCGGAGGTATCAGAGGAAACGTGTGGCCGCCGCGGAGCTCTGTAAAGTAGTATGGGAATCATCATCATCATATTCACAGAAGGTCTGTTCTAATGACCACGAAAGCGTTAGGAATCGTCATAGCCATGAACAGAAAAAAACATCTCGGAGGTATCAGAGGAAACGTGTGGCCGCCGCGGAGCTCTGTAAAGTAGTACGGGACTCATCATCATCATATTCACAGAAGGTCTGTTCTAATGACCACGAAAGCGTTATGAATCGTCATAGCAATGAACAGAAAAAAACATCTCGGAGGTGTCAGAGGAAACGTGTGGCCGCCGCGGAGCTCTGTAAAGTTGTACGGGACTCATCATCATCATATTCACAGAAGGTCTGTTCTAATGACTGCGAAAGCGTTAGGAATCGTCATAGCCATGAACAGAAAAAAACTTCTCGGAGGTATCAGAGGGAACGTGTGGCCGCCGCGGAGCTCTGTAAAGTAGTATGGGACTCATCATCATCTTATTCACAGAAGGTCTGTTCTAATGACCACGATAGCGTTATGAATCGTCATAGCCATGAACAGAAAAAAACATCTCGGAGGTATCAGAGGAAACGTGTGGCCGCCGCGGAGCTCTGTAAAGTAGTTCGGGACTCATCATCATCATATTCACAGAAGGTCTGTTCTAGTGACCACGAAAGCGTTAGGAATCGTCATAGCCATGATCAGAAAAAAACATCTCGGAGGTATCAGAGGAAACTTGTGGCCGCCACGTAGCTCTGTAAAGTAGTACGGGACTCATCATCATCATATTCAAAGAAGGTCTGTTCTAATGATCACGAAAGCGTTAGGAATCGTCATAGCCATGAACAGAAAAAACATCTCGGAGGTATCAGAGGAAACGTGTGGCCGCCGCGGAGCTCTGTAAAGTAGTACGGGACTCATCATCATCATATTCACAGAAGGTCTGTTCTAATGACCACGAAAGCGTTAGGAATCGTCATAGCCATGAACAGAAAAAAACTTCTCGGAGGTATCAGAGGAAACGTGTGGCCGCTGCGGAGCTCTGTAAAGTAGTACGGGACTCATCATCATCATATTCACAGAAGGTCTGTTCTAATGACCACGAAAGCGTTAGGAATCGTCATAGCCATGAACAGAAAAAAACTTCTCGGAGGTATCAGAGGAAACGTGTGGCCGCCGCGGAGCTCTGTAAAGTAGTACGGGACTCATCATCATCATATTCACAGAAGGTCTGTTCTAATGACCACGAAAGCGTTAGGAATCGTCATAGCCATGAACAGAAAAAAACTTCTCGGAGGTATCAGAGGAAACGTGTGGCCGCCGCGGAGCTCTGTAAAGTAGTACGGGACTCATCATCATCATATTCACAGAAGGTCTGTTCTAATGACCACGAAAGCGTTAGGAATTGTCATAGCCATGAACAGAAAAAAATTTCTCGGAAGTATCAGAGGAAACATGTGGCCGCCGCGGAGCTCTGTAAAGTAGTACGGGACTCATCATCATCATATTCACAGAAGGTCTGTTCTAATGACCACGAAAGCGTTAGGAATTGTCATAGCCATGAACAGAAAAAAATTTCTCGGAAGTATCAGAGGAAACATGTGGCCGCCGCGGTGCTCTGTAAAGTAGTACGGGACTCATCATCATCATATTCACAGAAGGTCTGTTCTAATGACCACGAAAGCGTTAGGAATCGTCATAGCCATGAACAGAAAAAAACATCTCGGAGGTATCAGAGTAAACGTGTGGCCGCCGCGGAGCTCTGTAAAGTAGTACGGGACTCATCATCATCATATTCACAGAAGGTCTGTTCTAATGACCACGAAAGCGTTAGGAATCGTCATAGCCATGAACAGAAAAAAACTTCTCGGAGGTATCAGAGGAAACGTGTGGCCGCCGCGGAGCTCTGTAAAGTAGTACGGGACTCATCATCATCATATTCACAGAAGGTCTGTTCTAATTACCACGAAAACGTTACTGAATCGTCATAGCTATGAACAGAAAAAAAACATCTCGGGGGTATCAGAGGAAACGTGTGGCCGCCGCGGAGCTCTGTAAAGTAGTACGGGACTCATCATCATCATATTCACAGAAGGTCTGTTCTAATGACCACGAAAGCGTTAGGAATCGTCATAGCCATGAACAGAAAAAAACTTCTCGGAGGTATCAGAGGAAACGTGTGGCCGCCGCGGAGCTCTGTAAAGTAGTACGGGACTCATCATCATCATATTCACAGAAGGTCTGTTCTAATGACCACGAAAGCGTTAGGAATTGTCATAGCCATGAACAGAAAAAAATTTCTCGGAAGTATCAGAGGAAACATGTGGCCGCCGCGGTGCTCTGTAAAGTAGTACGGGACTCATCATCATCATATTCACAGAAGGTCTGTTCTAATGAGCACGAAAGCGTTAGGAATCGTCATAGCCATGAACAGAAATAAACATCTCGGAGGTATCAGACGAAACGTGTGGCCGCCACGTAGCTCTGTAAAGTAGTACGGGACTCATCATCATCATATTCAAAGAAGGTCTGTTCTAATGATCACGAAAGCGTTAGGAATCGTCATAGCCATGAACAGAAAAAACATCTCGGAGGTATCAGAGGAAACGTGTGGCCGCCGCGGAGCTCTGTAAAGTAGTACGGGACTCATCATCATCATATTCACAGAAGGTCTGTTCTAATGACCACGAAAGTGTTAGGAATCGTCATAGCCATGAACAGAAATAAACATCTCGGAGGTATCAGACGAAACGTGTGGCCGCCGCGGAGCTCTGTAAAGTAGTACGGGACTCATCATCATCATATTCACAGAAGGTCTGATCTAATGACCACGAAAGCGTTAGGAATCGTCATAGCCATGAACAGAAAAAAACATCTCGGAGGTATGAGAAGAAACATGTGGCCGCCGCGGAGCTCTGTAAAGTAGTACGGGACTCATCATCATCATATTCACAGAAGGTCCGTTCTAATGACCACGAAAGCGTTAGGAATCGTCATAGCCATGAACAGAAAAAAACATCTCGGAGGTATCAGAGGAAACGTGTGGCCGCCGCGGAGCTCTGTAAAGTAGTACGGGACTCATCATCATCATATTCACAGAAGGTCTGTTCTAATGACCACGAAAGCGTTAGGAATCGTCATAGCCATGAACAGAAAAAAACTTCTCGGAGGTATCAGGGGAAACATGTGGCCGCCGCGGAGCTCTGTAAAGTAGTATGGGACTCATCATCATCATATTCACAGAAGGTCTGTTCTAATGACCACGAAAGCGTTCGGAATCGTCGTAGCCATGAACAGAAAAATACATCTCGGAGGTATCAGAGGATACGTGTGGCTGCCGCGGAGCTCTGTAAAGTAGTACGGGACTCATCATCATCATATTCACAGAAGGTCTGTTCTAATGACCACGAAAGCGTTAGGAATCGTCATAGCCATGAACAGAAAAAAACATCTCGGAGGTATCAGAGGAAACGTGTGTCCGCCGCGGAGCTCTGTAAAGTAGTACGGGACTCGTCATCATCATATTCACAGTAGGTCTGTTCTAATGACCACGAAAGCGTTAGGAATCGTCATAGCCATGAACAGAAAAAAACTTCTCGGAGGTATCAGAGGAAACGTGTGGCCGCCGCGGAGCTCTGTAAAGTAGTACGGGACTCATCATCATCATATTCACAGAAGGTGTGTTCTAATGACCACGAAAGCGTTAGGAATTGTCATAGCCATGAACAGAAAAAAATTTCTCGGAAGTATCAGAGGAAACGTGTGGCCGCCGCGGTGCTCTGTAAAGTAGTACGGGACTCATCATCATCATATTCACAGAAGGTCTGTTCTAATGACCACGAAAGCGTTAGGAATCGTCATAGCCATGAACAGAAAAAAACTTCTCGGAGGTATCAGAGGAAACGTGTGGCCGCCGCGGAGCTCTGTAAAGTAGTACGGGACTCAACATCATCATATTCACAGAAGGTCTGTTCTAATGACCACGAAAGCGTTAGGAATTGTCATAGCCATGAACAGAAAAAAATTTCTCGGAAGTATCAGAGGAAACGTGTGGCCGCCGCGGAGCTCTGTAAAGTAGTACGGGACTCATCATCATCATATTCACAGAAGGTCTGTTCTAATGACCACGAAAGCGTTAGGAATCGTCAGAGCCATGAACAGAAAAAAACTTCTCGGAGGTATCAGAGGAAACGTGTGGCCGCCGCGGAGCTCTGTAAAGTAGTACGGGACTCAACATCATCATATTCACAGTAGGTCTGTTCTAATGACCACGAAAGCGTTAGGAATCGTCATAGCCATGAACAGAAAAAAACATCTCGGAGGTATCAGAGGAAACGTGTGGCCGCCGCGGAGCTCTGTAAAGTAGTACGGGACTCATCATCATCATATTCACAGAAGGTCTGATCTAATGACCACGAAAGCGTTAGGAATCGTCATAGCCATGAACAGAAAAAAACATCTCGGAGGTATCAGAGGAAACGTGTGGCCGCCGCGGAGCTCTGTAAAGTAGTATGGGACTCATCATCATCATATTCACAGAAGGTCTCTTCTAATGACCACGAAAGTGTTAGGAATCGTCATAGCCATGAACAGAAAAAAACATCTCGGAGGTATCAGAGGAAACGTGTGGCCGCCGCGGAGCTCTGTAAAGTAGTACGGGACTCATCATCATCATATTCACAGAAGGTCTGATCTAATGACCACGAAAGCGTTAGGAATCGTCATAGCCATGAACAGAAAAAAATATCTCGGAGGTATCAGAGGAAACGTGTGGCCGCCGCGGAGCTCTGTAAAGTAGTATGGGACTCATCATCATCATATTCACAGAAGGTCTCTTCTAATGACCACGAAAGTGTTAGGAATCGTCATAGCCATGAACAGAAAAAAACATCTCGGAGGTATCAGAGGAAACGTGTGGCCGCCGCGGAGCTCTGTAAAGTAGTACGGGACTCATCATCATCATATTCACAGAAGGTCTGATCTAATGACCACGAAAGCGTTAGGAATCGTCAGAGAGATGAACAGAAAAAAACTTCTCGGAGGTATCAGAGGAAACGTGTGGCCGCCGCGGAGGTCTGTAAAGTAGTATGGGACTCATCATCATCATATTCACAGAAGGTCTCTTCTAATGACCACGAAAGTGTTAGGAATCGTCATAGCCATGAACAGAAAAAAACATCTCGGAGGTATCAGAGGAAACGTGTGGCCGCCGCGGAGCTCTGTAAAGTAGTACGGGACTCATCATCATCATATTCACAGAAGGTCTGATCTAATGACCACGAAAGCGTTAGGAATCGTCATAGCCATGAACAGAAAAAAACATCTCGGAGGTATCAGAGGAAACGTGTGGCCGCCGCGGAGCTCTGTAAAGTAGTATGGGACTCATCATCATCATATTCACAGAAGGTCTGTTCTAATGACCACGAAAGCGTTAGGAATCGTCATAGCCATGAACAGAAAAAAACATCTCGGAGGTATCAGAGGATACGTGTGGCCGCCGCGGAGCTCTGTAAAGTAGTACGGGACTCATCATCATCATATTCACAGAAGGTCTGATCTAATGACCACGAAAGCGTTAGGAATCGTCATAGCCATGAACAGAAAAAAACATCTCGGAGGTATCAGAGGATACGTGTGGCCGCCGCGGAGCTCTGTAAAGTAGTATGGGACTCATCATCATCATATTCACAGAAGGTCTGATCTAATGACCACGAAAGCATTAGGAATCGTCATAGCCATGAACAGAAAAAAACATCTCGGAAGTATCAGAGGAAACGTGTGGCCGCCGCGGTGCTCTGTAAAGTAGTACGGGACTCATCATCATCATATTCACAGAAGGTCTGTTCAAATGACCACGAAAGCGTTAGGAATCGTCATAGCCATGAACAGAAAAAAACATCTCGGAGGTATCAGAGGAAACGTGTGGCCGCCGCGGAGCTCTGTAAAGTAGTACGGGACTCATCATCATCATATTCACAGAAGGTCTGTTCTAATGACCACGAAAGCGTTAGGAATCGTCATAGCCATGAACAGAAAAAAACATCTCGGAGGTATCAGAGGAAACGTGTGGCCGCCGCGGTGCTCTGTAAAGTAGTATGGGACTCATCATCATCATATTCACAGAAGGTCTGATCTAATGACCACGAAAGCGTTAGGAATCGTCATAGCCATGAACAGAAAAAAACATCTCGGAAGTATCAGAGGAAACGTGTGGCCGCCGCGGTGCTCTGTAAAGTAGTACGGGACTCATCATCATCATATTCACAGAAGGTCTGATCTAATGACCACGAAAGCGTTAGGAATCGTCATAGCCATGAACAGAAAAAAACATCTCGGAGGTATCAGAGGATACGTGTGGCCGCCGCGGAGCTCTGTAAAGTAGTATGGGACTCATCATCATCATATTCACAGAAGGTCTGATCTAATGACCACGAAAGCGTTAGGAATCGTCATAGCCATGAACAGAAAAAAACATCTCGGAAGTATCAGAGGAAACGTGTGGCCGCCGCGGTGCTCTGTAAAGTAGTACGGGACTCATCATCATCATATTCACAGAAGGTCTGTTCAAATGACCACGAAAGCGTTAGGAATCGTCATAGCCATGAACAGAAAAAAACATCTCGGAGGTATCAGAGGAAACGTGTGGCCGCCGCGGAGCTCTGTAAAGTAGTACGGGACTCATCATCATCATATTCACAGAAGGTCTGTTCTAATGACCACGAAAGCGTTAGGAATCGTCATAGCCATGAACAGAAAAAAACTTCTCGGAGGTATCAGAGGAAACGTGTGGCCGCCGCGGAGCTCTGTAAAGTAGTACGGGACTCAACATCATCATATTCACAGAAGGTCTGTTCTAATGACCACGAAAGCGTTAGGAATTGTCATAGCCATGAACAGAAAAAAATTTCTCGGAAGTATCAGAGGAATCGTGTGGCCGCCGCGGTGCTCTGTAAAGTAGTACGGGACTCATCATCATCATATTCACAGAAGGTCTGTTCTAATGACCACGAAAGCGTTAGGAATCGTCAGAGCCATGAACAGAAAAAAACTTCTCGGAGGTATCAGAGGAAACGTGTGGCCGCCGCGGAGGTCTGTAAAGTAGTATGGGACTCATCATCATCATATTCACAGAAGGTCTCTTCTAATGACCACGAAAGTGTTAGGAATCGTCATAGCCATGAACAGAAAAAAACATCTCGGAGGTATCAGAGGAAACGTGTGGCCGCCGCGGAGCTCTGTAAAGTAGTACGGGACTCATCATCATCATATTCACAGAAGGTCTGTTCTAATGACCACGAAAGCGTTAGGAATCGTCATAGCCATGAACAGAAAAAAACATCTCGGAGGTATCAGAGGAAACGTGTGGCCGCCGCGGAGCTCTGTAAAGTAGTACGGGACTCATCATCATCATATTCACAGAAGGTCTGTTCTAATGACCACGAAAGCGTTAGGAATCGTCATAGCCATGAACAGAAAAAAACATCTCGGAGGTATCAGAGGAAACGTGTGGCCGCCGCGGAGCTCTGTAAAGTAGTACGGGACTCATCATCATCATATTCACAGAAGGTCTGTTCTAATGACCACGAAAGCGTTATGAATCGTCATAGCAATGAACAGAAAAAAACATCTCGGAGGTGTCAGAGGAAACGTGTGGCCGCCGCGGAGCTCTGTAAAGTTGTACGGGACTCATCATCATCATATTCACAGAAGGTCTGTTCTAATGACTGCGAAAGCGTTAGGAATCGTCATAGCCATGAACAGAAAAAAACTTCTCGGAGGTATCAGAGGGAACGTGTGGCCGCCGCGGAGCTCTGTAAAGTAGTATGGGACTCATCATCATCTTATTCACAGAAGGTCTGTTCTAATGACCACGATAGCGTTATGAATCGTCATAGCCATGAACAGAAAAAAACATCTCGGAGGTATCAGAGGAAACGTGTGGCCGCCGCGGAGCTCTGTAAAGTAGTTCGGGACTCATCATCATCATATTCACAGAAGGTCTGTTCTAGTGACCACGAAAGCGTTAGGAATCGTCATAGCCATGATCAGAAAAAAACATCTCGGAGGTATCAGAGGAAACTTGTGGCCGCCACGTAGCTCTGTAAAGTAGTACGGGACTCATCATCATCATATTCAAAGAAGGTCTGTTCTAATGATCACGAAAGCGTTAGGAATCGTCATAGCCATGAACAGAAAAAACATCTCGGAGGTATCAGAGGAAACGTGTGGCCGCCGCGGAGCTCTGTAAAGTAGTACGGGACTCATCATCATCATATTCACAGAAGGTCTGTTCTAATGACCACGAAAGCGTTAGGAATCGTCATAGCCATGAACAGAAAAAAACTTCTCGGAGGTATCAGAGGAAACGTGTGGCCGCCGCGGAGCTCTGTAAAGTAGTACGGGACTCATCATCATCATATTCACAGAAGGTCTGTTCTAATGACCACGAAAGCGTTAGGAATCGTCATAGCCATGAACAGAAAAAAACTTCTCGGAGGTATCAGAGGAAACGTGTGGCCGCCGCGGAGCTCTGTAAAGTAGTACGGGACTCATCATCATCATATTCACAGAAGGTCTGTTCTAATTACCACGAAAACGTTACTGAATCGTCATAGTTATGAACAGAAAAAAAACATCTCGGGGGTATCAGAGGAAACGTGTGGCCGCCGCGGAGCTCTGTAAAGTAGTACGGGACTCATCATCATCATATTCACAGAAGGTCTGTTCTAATGACCACGAAAGCGTTAGGAATCGTCATAGCCATGAACAGAAAAAAACTTCTCGGAGGTATCAGAGGAAACGTGTGGCCGCCGCGGAGCTCTGTAAAGTAGTACGGGACTCATCATCATCATATTCACAGAAGGTCTGTTCTAATGACCACGAAAGCGTTAGGAATTGTCATAGCCATGAACAGAAAAAAATTTCTCGGAAGTATCAGAGGAAACATGTGGCCGCCGCGGTGCTCTGTAAAGTAGTACGGGACTCATCATCATCATATTCACAGAAGGTCTGTTCTAATGAGCACGAAAGCGTTAGGAATCGTCATAGCCATGAACAGAAATAAACATCTCGGAGGTATCAGACGAAACGTGTGGCCGCCACGTAGCTCTGTAAAGTAGTACGGGACTCATCATCATCATATTCACAGAAGGTCTGTTCTAATGACCACGAAAGCGTTAGGAATCGTCATAGCCATGAACAGAAAAAAACTTCTCGGAGGTATCAGAGGAAACGTGTGGCCGCCGCGGAGCTCTGTAAAGTAGTACGGGACTCATCATCATCATATTCACAGAAGGTCTGTTCTAATGACCACGAAAGCGTTAGGAATCGTCATAGCCATGAACATAAAAAAACTTCTCGGAGGTATCAGAGGAAACGTGTGGCCGCCGCGGAGCTCTGTAAAGTAGTACGGGACTCATCATCATCATATTCACAGAAGGTCTGTTCTAATGACCACGAAAGCGTTAGGAATTGTCATAGCCATGAACAGAAAAAAATTTCTCGGAAGTATCAGAGGAAACATGTGGCCGCCGCGGAGCTCTGTAAAGTAGTACGGGACTCATCATCATCATATTCACAGAAGGTCTGTTCTAATGACCACGAAAGCGTTAGGAATTGTCATAGCCATGAACAGAAAAAAATTTCTCGGAAGTATCAGAGGAAACATGTGGCCGCCGCGGTGCTCTGTAAAGTAGTACGGGACTCATCATCATCATATTCACAGAAGGTCTGTTCTAATGACCACGAAAGCGTTAGGAATCGTCATAGCCATGAACAGAAAAAAACATCTCGGAGGTATCAGAGTAAACGTGTGGCCGCCGCGGAGCTCTGTAAAGTAGTACGGGACTCATCATCATCATATTCACAGAAGGTCTGTTCTAATGACCACGAAAGCGTTAGGAATCGTCATAGCCATGAACAGAAAAAAACTTCTCGGAGGTATCAGAGGAAACGTGTGGCCGCCGCGGAGCTCTGTAAAGTAGTACGGGACTCATCATCATCATATTCACAGAAGGTCTGTTCTAATTACCACGAAAACGTTACTGAATCGTCATAGCTATGAACAGAAAAAAAACATCTCGGGGGTATCAGAGGAAACGTGTGGCCGCCGCGGAGCTCTGTAAAGTAGTACGGGACTCATCATCATCATATTCACAGAAGGTCTGTTCTAATGACCACGAAAGCGTTAGGAATCGTCATAGCCATGAACAGAAAAAAACTTCTCGGAGGTATCAGAGGAAACGTGTGGCCGCCGCGGAGCTCTGTAAAGTAGTACGGGACTCATCATCATCATATTCACAGAAGGTCTGTTCTAATGACCACGAAAGCGTTAGGAATTGTCATAGCCATGAACAGAAAAAAATTTCTCGGAAGTATCAGAGGAAACATGTGGCCGCCGCGGTGCTCTGTAAAGTAGTACGGGACTCATCATCATCATATTCACAGAAGGTCTGTTCTAATGAGCACGAAAGCGTTAGGAATCGTCATAGCCATGAACAGAAATAAACATCTCGGAGGTATCAGACGAAACGTGTGGCCGCCACGTAGCTCTGTAAAGTAGTACGGGACTCATCATCATCATATTCAAAGAAGGTCTGTTCTAATGATCACGAAAGCGTTAGGAATCGTCATAGCCATGAACAGAAAAAACATCTCGGAGGTATCAGAGGAAACGTGTGGCCGCCGCGGAGCTCTGTAAAGTAGTACGGGACTCATCATCATCATATTCACAGAAGGTCTGTTCTAATGGCCACGAAAGTGTTAGGAATCGTCATAGCCATGAACAGAAATAAACATCTCGGAGGTATCAGACGAAACGTGTGGCCGCCGCGGAGCTCTGTAAAGTAGTACGGGACTCATCATCATCATATTCACAGAAGGTCTGATCTAATGACCACGAAAGCGTTAGGAATCGTCATAGCCATGAACAGAAAAAAACATCTCGGAGGTATGAGAGGAAACATGTGGCCGCCGCGGAGCTCTGTAAAGTAGTACGGGACTCATCATCATCATATTCACAGAAGGTCCGTTCTAATGACCACGAAAGCGTTAGGAATCGTCATAGCCATGAACAGAAAAAAACATCTCGGAGGTATCAGAGGAAACGTGTGGCCGCCGCGGAGCTCTGTAAAGTAGTACGGGACTCATCATCATCATATTCACAGAAGGTCTGTTCTAATGACCACGAAAGCGTTAGGAATCGTCATAGCCATGAACAGAAAAAAACTTCTCGGAGGTATCAGGGGAAACATGTGGCCGCCGCGGAGCTCTGTAAAGTAGTATGGGACTCATCATCATCATATTCACAGAAGGTCTGTTCTAATGACCACGAAAGCGTTCGGAATCGTCGTAGCCATGAACAGAAAAATACATCTCGGAGGTATCAGAGGATACGTGTGGCTGCCGCGGAGCTCTGTAAAGTAGTACGGGACTCATCATCATCATATTCACAGAAGGTCTGTTCTAATGACCACGAAAGCGTTAGGAATCGTCATAGCCATGAACAGAAAAAAACATCTCGGAGGTATCAGAGGAAACGTGTGTCCGCCGCGGAGCTCTGTAAAGTAGTACGGGACTCGTCATCATCATATTCACAGTAGGTCTGTTCTAATGACCACGAAAGCGTTAGGAATCGTCATAGCCATGAACAGAAAAAAACTTCTCGGAGGTATCAGAGGAAACGTGTGGCCGCCGCGGAGCTCTGTAAAGTAGTACGGGACTCATCATCATCATATTCACAGAAGGTGTGTTCTAATGACCACGAAAGCGTTAGGAATTGTCATAGCCATGAACAGAAAAAAATTTCTCGGAAGTATCAGAGGAAACGTGTGGCCGCCGCGGTGCTCTGTAAAGTAGTACGGGACTCATCATCATCATATTCACAGAAGGTCTGTTCTAATGACCACGAAAGCGTTAGGAATCGTCATAGCCATGAACAGAAAAAAACTTCTCGGAGGTATCAGAGGAAACGTGTGGCCGCCGCGGAGCTCTGTAAAGTAGTACGGGACTCAACATCATCATATTCACAGAAGGTCTGTTCTAATGACCACGAAAGCGTTAGGAATTGTCATAGCCATGAACAGAAAAAAATTTCTCGGAAGTATCAGAGGAAACGTGTGGCCGCCGCGGAGCTCTGTAAAGTAGTACGGGACTCATCATCATCATATTCACAGAAGGTCTGTTCTAATGACCACGAAAGCGTTAGGAATCGTCAGAGCCATGAACAGAAAAAAACTTCTCGGAGGTATCAGAGGAAACGTGTGGCCGCCGCGGAGCTCTGTAAAGTAGTACGGGACTCAACATCATCATATTCACAGAAGGTCTGTTCTAATGACCACGAAAGCGTTAGGAATCGTCATAGCCATGAACAGAAAAAAACATCTCGGAGGTATCAGAGGAAACGTGTGGCCGCCGCGGAGCTCTGTAAAGTAGTACGGGACTCATCATCATCATATTCACAGAAGGTCTGATCTAATGACCACGAAAGCGTTAGGAATCGTCATAGCCATGAACAGAAAAAAACATCTCGGAGGTATCAGAGGAAACGTGTGGCCGCCGCGGAGCTCTGTAAAGTAGTATGGGACTCATCATCATCATATTCACAGAAGGTCTCTTCTAATGACCACGAAAGTGTTAGGAATCGTCATAGCCATGAACAGAAAAAAACATCTCGGAGGTATCAGAGGAAACGTGTGGCCGCCGCGGAGCTCTGTAAAGTAGTACGGGACTCATCATCATCATATTCACAGAAGGTCTGATCTAATGACCACGAAAGCGTTAGGAATCGTCATAGCCATGAACAGAAAAAAATATCTCGGAGGTATCAGAGGAAACGTGTGGCCGCCGCGGAGCTCTGTAAAGTAGTATGGGACTCATCATCATCATATTCACAGAAGGTCTCTTCTAATGACCACGAAAGTGTTAGGAATCGTCATAGCCATGAACAGAAAAAAACATCTCGGAGGTATCAGAGGAAACGTGTGGCCGCCGCGGAGCTCTGTAAAGTAGTACGGGACTCATCATCATCATATTCACAGAAGGTCTGATCTAATGACCACGAAAGCGTTAGGAATCGTCAGAGAGATGAACAGAAAAAAACTTCTCGGAGGTATCAGAGGAAACGTGTGGCCGCCGCGGAGGTCTGTAAAGTAGTATGGGACTCATCATCATCATATTCACAGAAGGTCTCTTCTAATGACCACGAAAGTGTTAGGAATCGTCATAGCCATGAACAGAAAAAAACATCTCGGAGGTATCAGAGGAAACGTGTGGCCGCCGCGGAGCTCTGTAAAGTAGTACGGGACTCATCATCATCATATTCACAGAAGGTCTGATCTAATGACCACGAAAGCGTTAGGAATCGTCATAGCCATGAACAGAAAAAAACATCTCGGAGGTATCAGAGGAAACGTGTGGCCGCCGCGGAGCTCTGTAAAGTAGTATGGGACTCATCATCATCATATTCACAGAAGGTCTGTTCTAATGACCACGAAAGCGTTAGGAATCGTCATAGCCATGAACAGAAAAAAACATCTCGGAGGTATCAGAGGATACGTGTGGCCGCCGCGGAGCTCTGTAAAGTAGTACGGGACTCATCATCATCATATTCACAGAAGGTCTGATCTAATGACCACGAAAGCGTTAGGAATCGTCATAGCCATGAACAGAAAAAAACATCTCGGAGGTATCAGAGGATACGTGTGGCCGCCGCGGAGCTCTGTAAAGTAGTATGGGACTCATCATCATCATATTCACAGAAGGTCTGATCTAATGACCACGAAAGCGTTAGGAATCGTCATAGCCATGAACAGAAAAAAACATCTCGGAAGTATCAGAGGAAACGTGTGGCCGCCGCGGTGCTCTGTAAAGTAGTACGGGACTCATCATCATCATATTCACAGAAGGTCTGTTCAAATGACCACGAAAGCGTTAGGAATCGTCATAGCCATGAACAGAAAAAAACATCTCGGAGGTATCAGAGGAAACGTGTGGCCGCCGCGGAGCTCTGTAAAGTAGTACGGGACTCATCATCATCATATTCACAGAAGGTCTGTTCTAATGACCACGAAAGCGTTAGGAATCGTCATAGCCATGAACAGAAAAAAACATCTCGGAGGTATCAGAGGAAACGTGTGGCCGCCGCGGTGCTCTGTAAAGTAGTATGGGACTCATCATCATCATATTCACAGAAGGTCTGATCTAATGACCACGAAAGCGTTAGGAATCGTCATAGCCATGAACAGAAAAAAACATCTCGGAAGTATCAGAGGAAACGTGTGGCCGCCGCGGTGCTCTGTAAAGTAGTACGGGACTCATCATCATCATATTCACAGAAGGTCTGATCTAATGACCACGAAAGCGTTAGGAATCGTCATAGCCATGAACAGAAAAAAACATCTCGGAAGTATCAGAGGAAACGTGTGGCCGCCGCGGTGCTCTGTAAAGTAGTACGGGACTCATCATCATCATATTCACAGAAGGTCTGTTCAAATGACCACGAAAGCGTTAGGAATCGTCATAGCCATGAACAGAAAAAAACATCTCGGAGGTATCAGAGGAAACGTGTGGCCGCCGCGGAGCTCTGTAAAGTAGTACGGGACTCATCATCATCATATTCACAGAAGGTCTGTTCTAATGACCACGAAAGCGTTAGGAATCGTCATAGCCATGAACAGAAAAAAACTTCTCGGAGGTATCAGAGGAAACGTGTGGCCGCCGCGGAGCTCTGTAAAGTAGTACGGGACTCAACATCATCATATTCACAGAAGGTCTGTTCTAATGACCACGAAAGCGTTAGGAATTGTCATAGCCATGAACAGAAAAAAATTTCTCGGAAGTATCAGAGGAATCGTGTGGCCGCCGCGGTGCTCTGTAAAGTAGTACGGGACTCATCATCATCATATTCACAGAAGGTCTGTTCTAATGACCACGAAAGCGTTAGGAATCGTCAGAGTCATGAACAGAAAAAAACTTCTCGGAGGTATCAGAGGAAACGTGTGGCCGCCGCGGAGGTCTGTAAAGTAGTATGGGACTCATCATCATCATATTCACAGAAGGTCTCTTCTAATGACCACGAAAGTGTTAGGAATCGTCATAGCCATGAACAGAAAAAAACATCTCGGAGGTATCAGAGGAAACGTGTGGCCGCCGCGGAGCTCTGTAAAGTAGTACGGGACTCATCATCATCATATTCACAGAAGGTCTGTTCTAATGACCACGAAAGCGTTAGGAATCGTCATAGCCATGAACAGAAAAAAACATCTCGGAGGTATCAGAGGAAACGTGTGGCCGCCGCGGAGCTCTGTAAAGTAGTACGGGACTCATCATCATCATATTCACAGAAGGTCTGATCTAATGACCACGAAAGCGTTAGGAATCGTCATAGCCATGAACAGAAAAAAACATCTCGGAAGTATCAGAGGAAACGTGTGGCCGCCGCGGTGCTCTGTAAAGTAGTACGGGACTCATCATCATCATATTCACAGAAGGTCTGTTCAAATGACCACGAAAGCGTTAGGAATCGTCATAGCCATGAACAGAAAAAAACATCTCGGAGGTATCAGAGGAAACGTGTGGCCGCCGCGGAGCTCTGTGAAGTAGTACGGGACTCATCATCATCGTATTCACAGAAGGTCTGATCTAATGACCACGAAAGCGTTAGGAATCGTCATAGCCATGAACAGAAAAAAACATCTCGGAAGTATCAGAGGAAACGTGTGGCCGCCGCGGTGCTCTGTAAAGTAGTACGGGACTCATCATCATCATATTCACAGAAGGTCTGTTCAAATGACCACGAAAGCGTTAGGAATCGTCATAGCCATGAACAGAAAAAAACTTCTCGGAGGTATCAGAGGAAACGTGTGGCCGCCGCGGAGCTCTGTAAAGTAGTATGGGACTCATCATCATCATATTCACAGAAGGTCTCTTCTAATGACCACGAAAGTGTTAGGAATCGTCAT